>NC_142168.1:25413738-25783113 GCF_029865625.1 Vigna umbellata
CAAACCTGCATTTCGTTCCCTCCCTTTCATCTTTTCTTGTAAGTCTTTGACATCCCTCAAGATTTGCAATGTTTATGATCCAAATGTGATGGTGATTCCAGACTCTTTGCACTTGCCCTTTCTAAAAAGTCTGCATCTTGAACGTGTTAAGTTTACTGCAACTACTGCCGATGCTGAGTATGTTGAGCCTTTTTCAAACTGTCGCGTGTTAGAAACTTTGTACCTTCGAAACTGCTCTATGCAAAATGATTCACAAGCTCTCTGCATATCTAATAATACCCTTTTCAGCATCAAGATATACAGTTACAATATATTTGCTGAAAAAAAAGCTTACAACATTGCACTTTCTACTCCGAATCTTCGTTCTTTCACCATCAAGGGTGTTAATAATCACCATCTCTCTTCTGTGTGCAATCTACCTCTTCTTGGAGCCGTGAGTATTGGCTTGTTTATGGTGAAAAGTTCAATCATCGTAAAACTGATGCAAGCACTGGCCAATGCAAGGATATTGACTCTCGGTTCATTTACCCTTCAAGCAATACTAGTTGTAAGTTCTTTTAGCATTCATTTTGTTTTGCTCCTCATATTTTTTATGCTCAAAACATGTCTGCATTCATATGAAGAGAAAAAAGAGATTGCAGTACTGAGTCATGCATGTATCCAATTTGCTCTAACTGTGCAGGATCTCTCTGATGGTTCAACAAGACTTCAACCACCCTGCTTTGTTAGATTGGAATCATTGAGAGTGAAAAGCAAATTGATAGAACTTTTTGATGGACAAATAAGCAAAGTTGTGAAGTACTTGCTTCGAAACTCTCCAAGGACCAGAGTTGGTGTCACAAGGAATTAAATTGATCCTTATAGTTAGAGATTTTTGCATAAGATCCAGCTTTTGCTTGTTTTATGTCTTCCTTTCTGTCCCAGATGCTCTCTTACAGCTAAAGATGGGTTGCAATAATGTAATAAGCTACTTGTTTATCAGACTTGTCGCAGATCTATTTGTTTATTCCTTTGTTGTTGAGGAAGGATGGTAGGCAAAAATGTTGTGTCTGCAATATAATAGAAACTTCCTTAAAAAGCAAATATTATTCCTGTTATTTGCATATTATCACAATTTTTTTCATGACATCATCAGTTTGAGCTGTCTCTGATGTTTTTTACTACTTATTGATCAAAACCTTCATATAATCCTTGAAGAATGAAACAGATGAAGGAAGAAATTTACTTAACAAAGTAAAAGATTATACCAACGATATTTGTTGAACCCGACTGATATCTAATATTGTGTAACATGTATGCCAGACATGAAAATTCTTATCACGTTTAAGATATAGGATTTTAAAATTTTGTATGTTTCGTATCATTTAAAAATCGAAGTAAAAAATAGTTTAAATATTTTTTTCTTTCATTAATATTTTTAAGACAATTATATGACGAAACATAAATTCCAAAGATGTTTTTAACTACTGCTTTGTTTTTCATCCACCACTTGACACCATAGACCTTATTATTATTCAATGGGAACCATCTTTTTCTTTTCTTGTATTTATGAAATTTTAACTTTTCATAATCGTGGTGTAGTTTTTTATTTCAAAATAATGATATATTAACATAATATTTTATAATATTTTGATACATTACCCATATATATTCTTTATTAAATTTAAAATACGTTAATGAGAAAATGTGTTATGTTATAACTTCAAAGATTTTCAGAATTATGCCAGAAGTATACATCTCACTTGTATAATAGGCTTCAGTTTTGATATTATTCTTCCCTAATGAACTAGCAGCAGTATCCCATACTTATAAATATCACAAATTTCTGACGGCTCCACCAAAACCACTGCAACATATAAATAAATCATTAAAATAAAAATGAAGCATGTATATGGATATTGTTTTTTAATCAAGTGTCACATGTGTCTTACATATATCAAATCATAATATAATATCAGGGTTAAATATGCTTTATAAAAATATTTTAGATTTAGTTTCTTTTTTAAATTTTGATATATTTTTATTTTTGTCAATAAGAAAACTATAAATGTTTGTTTCATTTAAGATAATAATCAAAATATATCAAAATTTAAAAAAGAAACTAAATCTAAAATTATTTGATAATTAAAAGACTAAAAACATATTTAATCATATAATTTTATAACAATTTATATAATATATATATATATATATATATATATATATATATATATATATATATATATATATATATATATAAAAGGAAGAAGTGAGTGAGATATGTTAATTCAGTTCAACTCATAATATTACAAAATTCACATAAGGAAAAAATTGAACCAAAATCATTAAGCCATTGACTAATTGTTTTTTAAAATATACTTTTTTTTAAAATGAAAATTTTAAGAAAACACTTACTTAAAAATAACTTATATATATAATTAAGTTACTCTAAATTTTAAAAATAGGACAACCTAATGTAAATGATTAATTATAAGAGTCAAATTATAAAGAAAAATAAATAATTTTAATTGTTGTTTTTCTTCTAAATCCTAGTTGTACTATATACTATTTTGGGTTAAATATGTTTTTAGTCCCTAAACTATTACCGTTTCTGGTTTTCGTCCCTCTTTCAAAATAAGATACAATTTGGTCCTCATTATTTTCAAAATTTTGGTTTTAGTCCTCGAAAACTAACACCGTTAAAAATGTGGTAGTTTTCGAGGTTAGTTTTTCGAGGATTAAAACCAAAGTTTCGAGGACTAAAACTAGAGTTTCGAAAAAAATGAGGACCAAATTGTACCTTATTTTGAAAGAGGGACGAAAATCAGAAAAGGACAATAGTTTAGGGACTGAAAACACTATTTTAATGTAAGAAGAAAATAATTTATGAAAAATTTAAAAAAAAACAATAAATGATTCACAATTAAGATAATCAACTTGATTTAACTTAATATAAAAATATTTAAAAAAAAAGAATAATTTTAAGGACCAATTAGATGGAATTGAACTTTAAGGTATTTATTTATAAAAGTAATGAAATTTGAAAGATACTTAAAATTAAAGTTTATTGTATTGCATCTATTTAGTTGACTTGCAAAAACATTCTCTCAATTCCATTCTTTCTTCTTTTCCTTCCTCTGCAGGCATTGAACAACTTTTTCCTTGTTTCCGAGAAAACTCTATTTCAACCAGCACAGTTGATTTCAGCGTCCTTCTGTTCACGGCAGCAAAGTCTCATCTTACACTGTCAGTGATCAATTTGATTTCCTTTCTTCCTTCATTTGCTTGTATTTTTCTTATGTTTCCTTACATAATCGTATATGTAAATCTCAGAAGGGTGTTCTGAAGTGGTTCTGGGTTAGTGATTTACCGTGAAAATTGGTTATGGGTTCGAAAACCTGATCTGATTTAGTCTGTAACCAGTTTCAGAGTGTATTCTGTGAAAAACACTTTGATGACGGAACCCTAAATGAGTTGTTAGACGCATTCAACCAGAAGCTGTCAATTCATTAGTATTATTTTAGAATAACAGTACTAGAACAATAATAAGTTCAAAACAAAAGAAAAACGGTTCGATTAAGTCATGTTGAGTGGGATCGATTTGTTCTCCTCATAGCCCCACCCATTGAAATGGACAACTGCTAGAGTGCCAAGAACCTGTTTGATGAAATACTTAATAGAAATTTAGGTATGTAGAATGTAATGGTACAGGGTTGACCAATTTTGAAATGTTCGAAGCCAAAGAAGAGTATTATTTACTCTACTTTTTAGAATGAAAGAGTTGGGTTTCATGAAAAAGGGAGTAATTAGAATTTTTCTACGAAACCATATATACATCTATAGTTAATATCCACAAAGCAGGAGATGAATAAATGACTCATGGAAGCCTCTAGTCCGAGAACATTTCAAGGCTAATATTGATGCTTCCGTTGTCACTAACAGAGGTGCTGGTTAAGGGGTGGTGTTTAGCGACTGTGCTGGCCAGATTTTGGCATCTGCTACGTGCCTACATCTCATCTCATCTACTGTCGTGAAAAGCAGTTGCAGAAGCTCTTAGCTTTAGATGGGCTATCCAAACAGCAAAGGATTATTGTTCCCTAAAGTGATTTCTGAAATTGACTGTAAGATTCTTGGCATTCAAGGGTTAATCCAAATAGAACATATATATAAATGGTGTAGTAAATGAGTGTAAAGCCCATGCTCATGGTTTGTTGGAAGTAGATTTGCTTCCTGCAAGATGAGAAGGAAATATTCTAACTGATAGAGATAGAGGCACAATGCTCTAGCCGTGACCTGTGAACTTCATGAGAGAGATAAACAAGATGTCCGAGTCACAGAAAATGTTAAAGAAGAAACAATTTTTTTCTCTTTCATTTTACTATTTATCAATTGGTATTTTATGATATTCTAGATGGCCATTTTTACCATTCTATTGACTAATAAATCCTTACATTCTGATGCATCCCAATCCGACACTTGTTACAGTTGTCACTTTATGTGATTATGAAATTGTTAATTGTGCATTTGATGCTTTTGAAGTCTTATGGATCATTTTGTTCTCCACATAATTTATTGTATAGACCTGAATTTGAGAAGGAACACTAGGAGTCCGCATCCATGGATTCACAGGGCCAGACAACTTCTTTGCAGAGACTTCAGAATGTAGAAAAGGTAAATTTTGAAAACGTTTACAAAAGGGTCCTGAATGTCACAGGACATTATAGTTTGTTTTAATTGATTTTTCCCCCCTTTTCTGCTGGTCATTGTAGAGAATCGTGAAGGTTTTGGAGCTTGCCGGAGGAGTAATGGATGAGCTTGCAAGCCCTGTTGGTCCTAGGAAAGATGTGGTCCAAAATCACTGCCTTGAGTTCATGCAATTAATCAAGGTCCTTGTCTCACAGAAATCAATTTACTTTTTGGTGTATACATGTATATTAACCATGTGTTTGGATCTGTGTTCATGGATGCTTCGTCTGCTTCACAGCAGAAGCTACTATATGTAGCCTCTGCGTTTTTCTCTATGATTTTTGGATATATACACAACTTCGTCACATACTAAAGGGGTTGGCCTTATGGGTTCAAGTCCCAAAATGAGCACACTACCAAAATGGCATCAGTCTAATTAATGATTGAATTTAGTGAAAAAAATTAATGAAAAGATATTTTTTTGTTGATAATATCTCCATTAGCCCTGTATTACGGATGTCAACTCTACTAGGAGAGAAAAATGAATATAAGCTGTTACTCTCTACATTTCTAGAACTTGAGATAGAACATACCCCAAATCTTCCTCTCCCTATATCTTAATATCCTATATTTGCCAAACTTGTTAGAAACGTACGCTTCTTACTAAAACAACTCTGACTATACTCCCTTAATTAACCGAAACCCAGTCCCATAGCACCACCGATATTACTTGCAGCCAGGATTTCTATGAACTGGAATTTGAACTTTTTGGTATTGCTATACATAAATGTTTTAAATAATGACATTCTAAACATGTGTCAACGACATTATGACAGGAGCTTTGTGTATTATGAGGGCCTTAAGTTTCACATAGAGAGTAATATGGGATGCTGGGTGGAGTCTTTGAATATTTGGTTCTCCCCCATAATAGCTAGTTTTTAAGGATGTGTTTCCAAGTGTTTGGATGCTTATGACATTATAATTTCAAAAAGTATCTTTTTTATTTTAAAAAGATAGAATTAGTGATTACCTAGCAACATTATATTTAAACTAAAAGCTTTTATTTTTAACTTCAACTTAAAGTAGTCTCCGAGCTCCAAAAATCGTGAGGCTAAAATCTACCAGTGTTCTTGTTATTACAGCCTATTACACGTTCCTCATAAATTTGGTCTTTGTGTTTTAGCAAAATTATAGTTTGATATATTCAAAATATTCTTATTCATATTTAAAATTAAGGCTGAATTGTTCGAGACAAATTACATAATTAGTCAGGTTACTCAAACAATACTAAGCTATGACAAGTAAACTAAACATAAAACTCAATGAACCCAAATTGTAGATATGAAATGAATTCCTATTTTTGCTCAGATATATATAATTTAAATCTCAACTAATAAGTGCACAAGTGCATATATATTGGTAATTGGTACTTGTAAATGGAATTTCTTTTATAATATAAATTGTCAAGAAATAGTTTCGTTTGCTTTGTATAGTATTTGTTAAATTACTTGAGTGTGAAATCTGTATATATATGAAAAGTTTACTTATCCTTAATTAAATAATGAAAATGCAGTGGATTTTTCAAAGCAAAGCAGTGAACTTATGATCAACTGACTCTGTTTTGTTCGAGTTCATCATGAATTTTATGCTCAAACTTGTGCTTTAACTATTATTTTCAAATGTTTCAGGACATTCAGGTGGCATTGCGTGACGAAATCAAAAGTGCTTGTGAATATCGTCCATTTGAGAAATGTGACTATGGTCCAAGAATAGCCAATGAGATTTGTCACAAAAAGGTGGAATTTATTATGTCACAATTGGATGCAATGAAACAAACTATAGATGAATATCATGCGGCATTTTGAAAATGTAGAATCCTGGGTTACCTCCCAGTAATGAGGAATTGCTTGTTACTAGTTAGTGTGTAGTTTTGGGTAAGGTAATAATTACCTTGGGAGAGAAAGGAAATCAGTGTATTTATTTAGATGGTTATATAGAAGAGTATCCTATTCGATTTGGGATTGTCATGCTCCTCCTATCTTACTAGGGCCAGCATAGTTTTTTCATTTATTTTGTGGACTATGCGGACAACAGTTAGAGTGTACCTGTGCTATCATGTGCACTTTAACATCTTACAATGGTTATAAAGTTTTAGATTCTTGACCCAGATCACAAAAGTATGATCTTTCAAGGCTGGTGTGTATGACTTTAATTATTATAGGGATGTGATTCTTGTCCAATTTTTCCCAACCGATTGCATGAGATTTGTCCTTCTGGGAGGAATTTTTGAAAGTAGTTAGAGTTATCGGGATCTCTGCAACTTTTATTACTACATCATCCAGTGAGTCCTGACCAGAACCCAATCTTCTATTGTACATTTCTTCCTACTTGAACATCATCTTCTGTGGCGTCATTAATTTGGTGCGGAAAGAAAATGATTATTACATTAGAAACATGTTGAAAAGTCAATGGCATTTTTTAATTTTAGATGTTCTTTTTCCATATTTTTTTCTTTTTGCTGCATTTCTATATTTTGGATAGTATACTGTCATTAATTTTCAGGAAACTTGACTTTCAGATGAATACTGTCTTTATTTTGGATATACATATTTTTTTCTTAATTCTTTATATATATATATATATATATATATATATATATATATATATATATATATATATATATATATATATTTGGTTCATTGTCTAGTTCACACTACTATGGCGGATTTAGATTTTATAGTTTCAATTTTTATGATGTTTTATTTATCAGTATGTTGTGTTGTATTTTACTATTTGCCGCATCAATAAGAACATTAACATTCATATAATTACATTCTATTATGCTAGGAAGTCATTCAAACTGAGCTGAAGCAAAACATAAATTATTTTACTTTTGGGTCTGGTAGTTATTTATGTTAAAAACCAGTTCAACTGATTTGAAAACATTTGTATTGAATACAAACATGATATTATCTTAATTCAATAATAAAAGACTGGTAGTTTTAATTTTGTTACCTTTTAGATTAATTAAATTAAATTTTTATATAAATGTTATGCTAAATTTTTTATTAAAATTTACATTTTTCATTAAATATTTTTTTTCATTATTTTTAAACCAATTCTAAGTGTATTATTGAAAAGAAATTATTATATTTATATTTGATTTTTGCTGTACGTAAGATTAAAGTTGGTTTAAAATTAAAAGAAAATTATTCAATGTTTTTAAAGAAAGAAAATTTTTATTATTTTTAAACCAAGTCTAATTCTATTTTCTACCTATAGGAAATATTAAACATAAATTTAATATTTATATTCAGTAATATAGCTAAAGTGGATTTAAAAATAATTAAATAAATATTTGAGTAAAATTATAAATTTTAATAAAAATTTCAATATTACATTTATTTAAAAATTATATTTGACATATTTCAAATATTTAAAATTGTTTCAAAAACAAAAATAATAAGAAAAATGATATATTTGGCAACATGCATTTCTATTCTACTTTATTTCCTGAATGTTCTGGTTTAAAGTGAATTAAAGTGTTTAACAACTTGCCTAGATCGTTTAACCGTCTTGTTAAATATTATAGTGTTTTTAGTAATTTAAAGTGTTTATAATAATTTAAAATGTTTATAGTTTTCTAATGTTATCGTAACAAACTAAGTTGGATTTTCACTACCAAATATTTTTTATTGTTAATTCAGTCGCTAAGAACGATCTTTTTTTTAAGTCACTAAAACATATCTTTTTTTATTGAAATATTAAAATAAGTAAATTAATAAGTTGAGTTTATGCAAAAGGAATAAAACTTAGCATTGGATTGAAAACTTATTTTGCAAAGTGATAATTGAATACATTGATTTTATAACATTACGATAAATTATTAAATTTATCCAAAACCCTAATTTTATAGATGAAATCAATCTAAATTCCTTTAATAAACTTCAATTCCTTTTGTTCCTTATTAAAACAATTTGCTATAAGTGTAGTAATTAAAAGATAACCAATATACCATGAACCATTCTTAAATACATTATTCATTCGATGTCTTACCTCAAGTTAAGATAATCAAAATATTTTTCAATCACAAACAAAATCCTTAAAAATCTAAGTGGTATCCATAACCAACACGAAACATAAAACTAAAACTTATTTGAAGCACAATAAATAAATAAATAAATATATATATATATATATATATATATATATATATATATATATATATATATTATCAACAAAATTCAAAGTATAGTGTAGTTATATCTAACCAAAAGAAATTGATTTAGCTAGTGACGATGGAAGAGGAAGAATAAATGATACAAAATGAATAAACTAAATTGAGGAGTCATGGAAGCAAAATAAATCTTCTTGTTTTTCACTCACAACTTGAGAAGCTTGTTTCTTTTCTTCAAAACAAAGGTCACAACTTCCAAATTCTCCGTCGAGCTTCAAAATTCTTAATAAAAAAAGTTCTAAGTTTGACTTTTAAACTCAAAATTTGTCTCCACAAGGAGCTTGGCCTCATCCTTCAAAAGCTTTTCTACCCATTTATTCAATTCTTCCTCTTTATAAAAAAAGAAATCAGATTTCTAGTAATATGTTCAAGTAAATCAAATATTAAACACCTACACGAAGATTTATTTGAAAAATCTTTAAGGGATTCTTTTCATGCATTCCCTCGGAAGCTTTCTCCTATCTCAGTGTTATTATTGGAAAATTTAATTAGCAACTTAAGAAAATTTAATTAACAAATTTAGATTCTTCTCATCCTTTATCTTCATCTAACTCCTTTGCGTCCTTCTCAAGACTATTCTTTGGTTGTCCAACACTAATTGAATTGAACTAATGCTAATTTTTCAAAAATAGGATGATAAACAATAATTGAATTGATTGAATAGATTAGGTTTAATTGCTTCCTTTGTCCCCAGTTTGGTTGAATTGTGTCAAATTCATCCTCATTTTTAAAAAAGTTTCATTGTCGTCCTCACGTGGTGTAAAAGTGTCAATTGAATCCAAACATAGAAAAAATTTGTGTCAAAGTAGTCATCTCCGTTAAATACACACTAACGGTGTTAAGTGGCTGATTATTTGGCATTAGAAAATTAAAACGTGACAAATGAGTCACAGTAGTGGTAATGACGTGTCAATGACGTGGCATACGGCCAACGACCATCATCAATCTTCACCCCTTCGTGGCACTGACCCCTCTGCTCATCACCCTCATCTTCTTCCTTACCTCATGGGCCTTCATCTCCAACAGGGGCCTTCATCTCCAACACCCGTGATCAGCCCCTCTCGGATTTCCACCCTTTCCGTTCTAGAATTCGTCAAATTCATCCCCATTTTTCTCACTGGATCATCCATCAACCATTCCAAGAACCAAATCCCAAACCAACCAGTAAATAAAAAGGATAGAAAAGAGAGGGAGAGGCGCCATCGGTGGCGTCGATGACGAAACGAACTCCGGCGAGAACGATGGTGACTAGCTTCGTCGACGGTAGGGTTTCGCTCGTTGCCTCAGAGGTGGTGTTCGGGGTTCGGTAACTGGCGGCGACCTTGGCCGCGTTTCGTGGCACTGGCGGTGTTCGATGGAGAAGGAAGAGAACTCGCGCCGAATCGGAGGGTGAGAAGGGCCTGAACGCTGCCTCCGGTGGCTGGACGTGCCCAAGCGGAGGCTGGTGTCGGACTGAAAGAGTTTCTCCTCTATCGCGCGGAAAGGGGGCAGGAGAGAGGACCTGACACCGCGGCCAGCCGCGATCCTGGTGGCGCTTGGGGTCGCCGGTGACGTCATGGACCAGGCGGAGGGCCTCTTCGCGGTGGTCGGTTTGGTGGGGGCAGCCGTATGCGCGCAGGGAGACGATCCTTCGTCGGAGTTCCTAGCTGAAAGAATAGAGAGTCTCATGTCTTTCTGAACTGGAAGAATGAGGAAGATTTGAAAGTTTCATTGCCGTATGCCACGTCATTCACACGTCATTACCACTACTGTGACTCATTTGCCACGTTTTAATTTTCTAATGCCAAATAATCAGCCACTTAACACCGTTAGTGTGTATTTAACGGAGATGACTACTTTGACACAAATTTTTTCTATGTTTGGATTCAATTGACACTTTTACACCACGTGAGGACGACAATAAAACTTTTTTAAAAATGAGGATGAATTTGACACAATTCAACCAAACTGGGACAAAGGATGCAATTAAACCAATAGATTATCATGAATAAGATTAGATGTAGATTTAAATATCAAATCAATAAATATCGAGATACAATATACCTTATGCAATATAAAGAAAGAGAAATACATAAAAAATTTAGTGATTCACTCCATCACAACATATACATATAGATGTTCAACTACAGTGATCAAGAGTCACATTATATACTTTCAAACTTCAACAAATTTGGTCAAACAGAAAGAAAAACACAATTATACAGGTATACATTAAAACAAATTTAGAACAAGTCACTTTGAGAATAAATAAACACAATAATGGCAAATACATTACGTGCAAAACTATGTTTTTTTCTTCAACCATGAGATTGATCACAATTTGTCTAAAGAAAACTCCAAAATCAGAGTACTAACGCACAAAAAGTCAGAAACAACCCTTCATAATTCTATAAAATAAAATTAAAATGTTATGATTCCCACTATTAAAAATTTACATTTAATAAAATTGTTTGCATAAATTTTTACAAAAAATTTAAAATTAAAAAGGTTATATTTTAAAAAAACATTCTGAAAATTTTTAAAGTTACATAAAATATATAAAGGAAAAAAAATTCCATAAGTATAACAAAAACTTTAGTTTTAAAGATGTCCAACCCAATGCACATATAGAAACATGAAAACACGAATCAAAACACATTCTATAAAAATGATAATTTCCTTCAAATTTGAACACTACAATACAACTATCAATAATAAAAAAAAAAAAGTAATAAATTTCGCAATTCAATGCTTCCCTTTTTTCCAGAATAACTGAGAGTGTACATGATATAAATATGATTTGAATACGTAATCCACTTTCTTCATTACTTTTAAATAATAAATTTTGTGCAAACCAACACACATATTTAATAATATGTCTGCAAATGCATTTAAGATGGTTCTGATCTCGTGGTCACACACGGATATTAAAAACTCAATAATTAAGTTAGTTCTTAGTTTTTACAGTATAAAAGGACTCAGGTGCAAATCACTACAATAGCAAATAAAACAACAAAAGTTTCTCCGTTTCCTCCACCATGTCCAACGAAACCATTGACCCCCGCCTCCAAATCCGCCCGAACCCCGACGGCACCTTCACCATCTCCAACGAAACCATTGACCCCTATCAACGCCTCCAAATCCAGCCCAACCCCGACGGCACCTTCACGCGCCTCAACGGTGTCACTATTCCACACACCGCACCCTCTTCAGACCCCTCTCTTCCCATTTCAGTTCTCACCAAAGACATCGCCATCAACCCACACAACCACACATGGCTGCGCTTATTCCTGCCACGCACACTACTCTCCTCTTCCAATCCCAACAAGCTTCCTCTCATCCTTTTCTTTCACGGAAGCGGATTCGTGCTGCTCAGTGCAGCTTCCTCCGTCTTCCATGATTTCTGCGTCCAAATCGCCGATTCCGCTCAGGCCATTGTGGCCTCCGTCGACTACCGTCTTGCGCCAGAGCACCGACTTCCGGCGGCCTACGACGATGGCGCCGAAGCACTGCGGTGGATCGGAAACTGCGAAGATGAGTGGTTGCGTCAATACGCTGATTATTCTAACTGTTATCTTATGGGGAATAGCGCTGGGGCAACTATCGCTTACCAGACAGGTCACTCTCCTTCTACTTCTTCTATGTTTTTAATTCTTTATAAATTTCATTATTTCTAATTTCCCTTTATTAAAATAAAATTATTATATCTTTTATATATAAAAAAGTAATAGCTTTTTGTTATGACCAAAACATTTCTGAAACACGTTAAACGTCTGATAAAAGACAAGCTTTATTAATTTCCTACATTAAATAGTTTTAAAAGAGTAATTATTACAATCAACTCAAAGCGAGTTCAAAAAAGTTGACAGAAAGAAATATCCATAAATATTAAACGTGGAATTGTGAACATTAATATTGGAAGATTAATATTGCAGGTCTGCGTGCAGTTGAAGAGGTGAATGATCTTGATCGAGTGAAGATCCAAGGGTTGATTTTGCGTCAACCATTCTTCGGTGGAGTGCAGAGGACAGAGTCGGAGTTAAGGCTTCAGAATAACCCACTCATTCCTCTGAGTGTTTCGGATTCGATGTGGGAGTTGGCTCTGCCAACTGGTGCTGATCGTGACCATGAATATTGCACTGTAAAGGCTGGAAATGCGGTTGAGAAATTTGAGAAGATGAAGGAGCTTGGTTGGAGAGTGCTCGTGAGTGGCAACAATGGTGACCCATTGGTGGATCGTGATAAGGAGTTGGTGCAATTGATGGAAGAAAAAGGGGTGAAAGTGGTGAAGGATTTTCAAGAAGAAGGCTGCCATGGAGTTGAACTCTTTGACCCATTGAAAGGAAACCAGTTCATTGATTTGGTTAAACATTTCATTAACCCAATCTGTGTTTAGGACTAAGTTATCATGTTCTTGTGTACCAAACACAATTTACTATGTTACGTTCATGTTTAAACGTTCTACTATAATAAAAAGATGAGAAATATATGTTTTCTTATGAAATTAAAATTAGTTTATGATGGAAATTTTTTATACCATTTGATTTTATATTTTTTAAAATCATTAGTTTTTATTCTTCATTTTTTTTTCAATGGTTTTAAAGTTTATTTTATATGACAAATGATATCCCACGTATTATTTACTTTTTTATAAAATAAAATCCTTACATTGGCCTAATCCAGCTTTTCACGATTAAATAAAAAAAATAAAAATGTAAAATACCTAAGGTGCAGACAGTGAATATGGAGGTGTAGGAAAAGGAATGGATTGGCCCAACCACATTGCCATTTGCTACCTAATATAAACTTTAACACCATTGACTAAATAAAAACCAAAATTAATACTTTTAAAAATACAGAAATCCAAATTGTATAAAATTTTGACCAAGAACTATTTTTAATTTTACTTAATACTTCATGAAAAAAACATATTATTCCCTTTGTTGAGATCGCTTAAGCATCTTAGTAATTTTGCTCTGATAGATAAGTTTTGTCTTTTACAATTATGATCGGAGTTTTCAATGAATAATTTAGGAATGAAATGGTATTTTCTTCTTCATTATTGTTATTAATAATAATATTATTATATTTATAATAGATGCTGAATATACTTTTTATAACATTTATTCTTTCATCGTAAAAGAAGATTGTTCTCTCGTTAGAGGAAATAATAATGCATCTGATATTACTTATTGATGAGAAAATTATTAAAAACTATACAAATCAGAAAGAGACATTAAATGTTAGATCCATTAAATATTTCATTTCTTCTTATAAAATAAATCAGGATTATAACTTTTGTTTAAATAAATGTTAGTGTTAACTAATAAATATTTTATTTGTTAAAGTTAACTAATAAATATTTTATTAAAATATATTTTGTTAGAGAAAATAAAATTAGAGTTCATTATATAGAAGAATTAGAATTAAATTATATTAGGATTATATTGAGAAAAATTATTACAATTGTGATTATTAACTCTAAATCATGTTCAACAAACGGTATGTTAGAACACTCAATATTAAACAATGACATCATCTAACATAAAGAAACACAGGACCATCTAGTAGATAATATAACAATATAAAAAATTACTTAAACCGTCCAAGTTATGTTATAAACGGCATTTTGTTGCAACATTTTAACAATTTTATGTTATTCATAAATTCTATATATAGACGTCGGGACTCTATATGTGTTAATGTCGTATGTATTGTCTTATTTATATATTGAAGATTCTATTGTTAATACAAGTTTTCTTTCAATTATTTTTGTTGTATTATTTTTATTATTGTTCTTTCAAATTCAATAAGTATTTTTTATTTAAAAAGCTCTTAAGTGTTCTTTCAATATGATTTTCATTCTTAAATTCCACAACAAAAAGTTACTTTCTAATATTAACAGAAAATGTATTTTGAAAATAAAACTAATTTTTATTATGATTAAACATGATAATAATTTCATGTAGTATTTTTAAGAATGTCACCATATTTGAATTTTCTTGTAATGTCTCTATTTTTCTCTTTCCTCGTGACTTATGAATATGAATGGTTGAAATTTAAAAGATAAGATTCCCATCAGCGATAAAGAAAATGCTGGTTCACTTCACAGCTTTTCTACACACTGCAACACAGAACACTTTCATCTTCTTCATCGGAGCCTTCTTCCACCACCATGTCTCATCAACAGCAGCAATCCATTGATCCCTATCGCCACCTCGATGTCGTTCTAAACCCTAACGGCACCCTCACTCGTTCACGTCACCTTCCAATCACACCACCAAATTCCGACCCCACTCTCCCACTTCTCACCAAAGACATAACCATCAACCCACAAAACAACACCTGGCTACGTTTATTCTTGCCCCAAACGGCACTATCCTCAAACGCAGAACACCAGAAGCTGCCTCTCATTATTTTCTTCCACGGAAGCGGTTTCGTCGTGGCCAGCGCCGCCAACACCATGTTCCACCACTTCTGCTCCGCCATGTCCGCAGCCGTCCCCGCCGTCGTCGCCTCCGTGGAGTATCGCCTCGCCCCGGAGCACCGTCTCCCGGCGGCTTACGACGACGCAGTGGAAGCCTTGGAGTTTGTCAGAAACAGCCAGGAAGAGTGGCTGACGAAACACGCCGACTTAGGTAACTGTTATATCATGGGGAACAGTGCGGGAGCAACAATCGCCTACTTCGCGGGCCTACGTGTGGCCGACACGGTGCGTGATCTTGAGCCGTTGAAGATCCAAGGGCTCATATTGCGGCAGGTGTTTTTTGGTGGGGTTCAGAGGTGTGGGTCCGAGGTGAGGTTAGAGAACGACGGGGTTTTGCCGTTGAGCGTAGCAGATTTGCTTTGGGAGTTGGCGCTGCCCGTTGGCGTTGACCGTGATCACGAGTATGCGAATCCGAGGGCTGAGAAGTGGGTTGGAAAATTGGGGAGAGTGAGGGATCTAGGGTGGAGGGTGTTGGTGAGTGGGAACGGTGGGGATCCGTTGATTGATCGTGAAAAAGAGTTGGTGGAGATGTTGAAAGAGAAGGGTGTGGAAGTAGAGAGTGATTTTGAGGAAGAAGGGTGTCATGGGGTTGAATATGGTGATGAATCAAAGGCTACAAAATTCATTCAAGTAGTGAAACATTTCGTTTCCTCGAGTGATGTTTAGTGTTTAAGAATGTGATTTAAGTATTTCTAGACATACATACAAGGATGTTTGTTATATTGTCATATATTGTGTTTACATTTTGGTGTGATCATTTGATTCGATCGGCTTAGGGAAAGCTATGTGCTTATTTTAAGAACCTTATGTTAGATGGTGTGTTAATGTGTTGTGGAATGTTTGGATAGAGTGACCTTAGGAAATAGCTGAAACGAAAACAAAGTTTCAAGGGACTTTAAAAAAAATGTTATAAGTATTTATCACCTACCAAGATTTATATGAAAAATCTTTGAGGGATCCTTTTCATGGATTTCTTGGAAAGCTTTCTCTTACCTCAATGTTATCATTAGAAAATTTAATTAGCAACTTTTGATCCTTCTCATCCTTATCTTCGTCTAACTTTTTTCAGATCCTCTTTTAAGATTATTCTTTGGGTTGTCCAATTGTCTTCTAATTTTTGTTAGTTCTTATAGGTGAATTCAACTAACACTAATTTTTCAAAATTAGGATGCTAAACAATAGTTGAATTGATTGAATAGATTATCATGAATAAAATTAGATGTAGATTTAAATATCAAATCAAGAAATATCAATATACAATATACCTTATGCAATATAAAGAAAGAGAAATACATAAAAAATTTAGTGATTCACTCCATCACAACATATACATATAGATGTTCAACTACACTTTACCTAAAGAAAGCTCCAAAATCAAAGTAATTTTTTCAACATTGATTCTCTCCTAAGAAATCAATATTCAAATGATCCCAAAATGAATTACACACTTCTTCATGTTCTGTTTTTAGAAATATTTATGAAAATCCAATGTGTTATTGCAATTCATTATACTATTTTAATCTGTCAAAATAAAAATTAAAAGTTTCAATAAACTAAATTGTTGTTTTAAAAAGTGATTTTAATGGATTCTTCAATCGATTAAACCAAAATTATTAAATGACGACAAAGTCAAAATTATATACTAAATGAAATCAAGGTATTAAGAACTCATCTTAGTCAATACAAGCTCAATACAAATTATTCACACATTCACTAAATATTTGGCTTCATGAAATCTTCAAATATATTTAGAAGATAGTTAAATTTGTTAAATTACATGATCAATAATTTAACAATTTTACTATTAACAAAGTCATTTTTCAAACACTTCCTTTATACGTAAAGTGTCACTTCAAAGAAAACATGCAATTAAATTAAAATATAATTTTTTAATTATGTTAAGTAAGAAACTTAGTTTATGATTCGTTTCAATGGAAGAGTCGAGTCTTTCCTTAGAAAGAAAAATATTTAGAATTTGAGAAATTAATAATTTTTAATCGATTAATGTAATGGTAATTAGATGTGTAAATTGAGTTATTAGACAACATTTAAATTACGTATGGAATAAGACTTTAATTTCTTGTAAGTAAAAAATAAAAAAACTTTAGATCACATACAAGTCATATTTGTTCAATAAAAAGCCCATACTCTTCTCTCAAACACATGATTATTAAAACTTTCAAAATCTCAATATACTTACTTTTATTTGAGATGAATGATTGTTTATAATGCATCTTATATCAATATTAAGATGATTTTTCATTAATTAATGATGACTCATATTTACTATTCAAATTGTTAAGTCAATCAAGTCAATTTTGTAGCCATTTTTAATACATATTTAGTATCACTTATCTTTCATATCAGTTGTGATTATTCTTTATTTTCAAGAGTGAAGATACAAAAGTTTACAAAATATGAATTTACAACTTAAATATACATTTTTCATTATAGACTCAAAAATATTTTTATTATTTTTAATAAATTATAAATTTAATCATTATTCTTAGTAAAAACTAAAAATGAGTGCCAACTTATTACATAACACCTGAAAAAACTTATAAAGTTAATAATTTAATAATCAATATGTGGATTACTAAGAATTTTAAAAAGGGTTTGCTCTGCATTTATGAGGTATGTCTCGAGTCATCTCTTACTTTTCCATAGGATAAACTTTCTATACTGTATTTTTATATCTTAAAAAAATAATTAAATATAAAAATAAAAATTGCAGAAACCCAAGAGTAGAATTGTCAAAAAGTACTGATTGAGACTTCGGAATTGAGGCAAACACAAGTGGAACCAAGGGGACAAATGAGTATTTTAACTCAACTTAGTGAATTTTGTTCAAACAAGTACTATTCAGTAAAGTACAAAAGGAAGAAAGTGAAGAAGAAAATTTGGCACAAGTTTCAAATTTCCACCATTAAAACAAAAAAGAAAAGTAAAAATAAGAATAAGACGAGATCTTAAGTCGTGTAAAGGAAGAGCAGACACAAAAGGTTAGAAACACCCCTTCATAATTTTATAAAATAAAGCACAAAATTTAAAATAATTATTATAAAAGAAAATTCACAGTACAAAGACACAAAAAGTCAGAACAACCCTCCATAATTCTATAAAATAAAATAAGATTAAAATATGTTATCATTCCTACTATTAAAAAATTATATTTAATAAAATTGTTTTCATAAAAATTTTACAAAAAATTTAAAATTAAACAGGTCGTTTTGTTTTGGAAATATTTAAAGTTACATAAAATATATAAAGAAAAAAAAATATCCATAAGTATTAGAAAACTTTAGTTTTAAAGATGTGCAACCCAATGCACACATGTACATATATAAATAAAAACACATTCAAACATGTCCCTTGGGTATAATAAAATTGAGAGAGAAAGATTAATCATTCAAGTATAAACTCTTTTTTTTAATTTAATTTAAGAGTTTATGTTTTTCATCATACTGGTTTTTCAAGGAAGATATATCTTTTTCAAGAAGTTATAATTAAATAGGTAGTTAAAATTAATTAAAAAATATAATTTATTATCTTTACCATAAGTTTAGACAAAATAGAAACATCTTTTATATATATCATGTAAAACTTTTTATATAGATTAGGACAAACATAGAAAAAAACTGTAAAAGTATTAAATTTGATTTTATATTTTTGGTTTAAACCCTTCCTTGGTCCTCATTTTTGTATGAAAATCTCAGTTCGGTCCTCATTTTTTCATTTGTCTTAATTGGGTCATATTTTTTGTAAAAATGAAAATATTTCTCAGACGGCGTTAAATTAAGACCACGTGGTGCAGAGAAAATGTGTTGATATGTGATGTGACATTATCCTAATCGTTTAAATAATGTCACAACACACATCAACACATTCTCTTTGCACCACGTGGCCTTAATTTAACGTCGTTTGAGACCAGTTAACGGTTAGGGTAAAATGTGTTCATTTTTACAAAAAGTATAACCCAATTAAGACAGATGAAAAAATGAGAACCGAGATTTTCATAAAAGAACGAGGACTAAGAAAGGGTTTAAATCTATATTTTTAGTTAAAGTTATTTTTCTATCTTTTAAACCTTAGTTGGACTTAAACTACTTTTAGATTAATCATCACAGTAAGCCATATAAGTCATCTAGATACTAGACTCTCTCTATCTTTCTCTTTTCACAGCATCTTTGTTTTCATGTTCTTTTGGTACTTATATTTATGTTCTTTATTGTTACCATTTTGATGTATTGACTATTATGATTGACTATTATTAATACTTTGTAATTTTTTATATTGTTTATTCTATCAGATTATTGATAACAAAAACAATAACATGATAAAAGTAATTTCTGGAAGACAATTCACTCTATAATCTGACCATGATAAAAAAAAACATCTTATAGTTAAGAACATGAGCTAAAGATGTTTTAAAGCTCTTTCTTAATAATGATATTCTTTCATAGATGTAAAAAAAAAAATGAAAGAGAAAGATACTAAATTGAAAAGAAAAAAAGAGAAAGGCTTAACTATTTTTGCATTTGCACCACGTGGTCATGCAATTTATTTTGTCATTCGGTGGAAGGTACTAAGCTAGTGTCTAGTGCTTATAGGTAGCGGCACTCATCTCACCAAAAGAGAAAGAAACACACTCTAAAATCTTAGGCATTTTCTATTTTCCGGCCACCACCCATAATCATTAGAAGAATGGAGAAGCCGGACTCCGATGACCAACTTCCACCAGGTTGGACTGTGGAAGTGAGAGTGAGAAAGAATGGTAGGAGAGACAAGGTAATTTTAGCTTTGACCCTCTAATAATCATGCTTTTTCTTCTGGGGTTGGAGTATTTTTGTGATCTTGTTTCTCTCACACTTGGCGCATGTTATTCTCTATTGTAAATAAATTTGTGGTTGTTAAGTGTAGCCTCTATTGTTGCTTCAGGTGTCAACATTTCAGAGAAGGGTTTTGAGCTTCAAGAAGTTTTGTTTTAATTTTTTTTAACTCTTGGATGTAACTTAATCGGCTTTTGACATTTAACCTTTGCTATGCATGTACTTTGTGAACCCTTTGGAGTTTGGACCATGTCTCTTCAGAAAATTCTTTTCTTTTTTTGAAGATTTAAAAGGGGGTCATGATTTTGGTGTGTTTCTTATTTTTTGTTTGTGTGAATGGAAAGAGAAAAGGAATCATAAACTTTGGATGATACTTTTTGGCCTGATTTTTCTTTTACTAGTTGAGGTTGGTGTCCTTCCAGCATGTCATATGTTGCATGTGTGTGTTGAACATTGCATGTCTTTGAAATAGTGAGACTGACTGAATGCATAGTGAAGCTAGGCTCATTTGAGATTTAAACTATGCTTTGCAAGTAATTTGTAAACCCTTTTGGAGTTTGGATTATGTCTTTTCAGCAAATTCCTCTTTTCTGTTTTGAAACTTTAAAAGGAACACATGTTTTTGGTGTGCTTTTTCATTTTTATTTGTGAGTAGATTAAGAGGAAAAGAATCATAAATATTGGAACAAGTTTTTAGGTTGGAATCTTCTTTTATTAGTTGAGGTTGGTGTTCTTTTAGCATTTCATATGTTGCATGTGTGTGTTGAATATAGATATGTCTTTGCAACAGTAGGCTCAACAGTGGTGCCTTCCAAACAGCCTTATTAGGGGAATTGTTTTTCTGATTTAGTAGATTTTTGAATGATGATTTTAACTCTGGAAAGAATGAAGGAAGACACTGAAAAGGAAAAACAAGTTTAGAAAGTTGTTTATGCTTAACTTTTCCATATGGTTTAACATTATTGGCTCATAAAATTTAAGACTGAGAGTCATTTTGATGTTTCTTTGTAGTAATGTGTTAAGAAGAAAATATAATTAAGTTCACCTCGAAGCTAAAATTAACTTGTTATGAAGTTTATCCAAACTGACATTTGATCTTTATCATTCATCACTACATCCATTTGTTTCAAAGGAGAAGTAAAAGAAATTGGGTTAAAATTTCATTCAGGTGACTTTATTGGTATATATTACCTTTATTGTTTTTGAGTACTGTTACTAGGGAATTATACTATAATATTGAGGGGAGCAGAAAAAGTTGACAATTAATTATTAGTGGTTGGTTATAAGTTAAATTATCTACCTCCTTAATAGTCTATTATGATTCTATCATGATTTAGTAAATTTTAAATGAAAATCCATATATGTTGGATTTAACATCTTTTTACCTTTAATGATAGTTGATAAAATCATTTTGTTTAATATTTAATCTGTGTATGGCTTGAATGGTTTGAATAGTTGCTTGAGAATAATTTAATCTGATTGGACCAAGGAGCCAAGGAGTACATAATAGTCATAGAAACTTTATGATGCAGCTCAAATCTTATTCCTCTTATTCAAGTTATATTTATTGCAGTACTACATTCTCCCCTCAAGTGGACTAAAATTCAAATCCAAGGTGGAGGTATTTCGCCATATTGACAATACTAGTAACAAAGACAATGCTAGTAACAAAGTCAGCATACAGAAAATCTCTCCTAATGTCTGTCAAGAAAATTCTTCTTTTGATGACATTATTTTATGTTTATGTAACTGATTGTATAACTTATGTGGGAAAATTTGGTTATTCAAGCAATCTAGGTTGTAGTTGAGAAAGCTATTGCAGAAGGGTTACCACCAGGATGGGTAAAAAAGACCAGAATTGCAACAAAAGGAGATAAAGTTAGAAGAGACACGGTAAACAATTCCTCATTGATTTTTCTCTTGAATTGTTTATTTGTAGCTACACTTTTTAAGGGGGGCAGGGGTGGGTGGAACTATGTCCAAATAATCTTTACAATGCTCTTAATGAGCATTTTCCATACCAATATGTCCAAATAATCTTTACAATGCTCTTAATGAGCATTTTCCATATTGGTATTCATCTGATTGCTTTAGTAAAACTGTTTGTAACTAGATCTTCTGACCTGCAAAGTTCACCTTAAATGTTTGTCTTCTATCACTTTACAAATGAAGTGATGATGCCTTGTTCAGCTGTGACAAAAATGCTGATTACTTTTGTCTAGCATATTCAGTGTTTCTCTAAAGATTGTCTGTTTGAAAGTCCTGAGAGTACTCCAGGCATCACTTAAAATCAGTCTCAAAATGCAACTAGTTCTTCATTTCACTTTGATACTTTTCTTTTCCTTAATCATTAATGCCTTGGATATACCTTATCTCCCCCTTCGGTGTCCAACTAAGAAAATTGCTTGGATTAGCCATGAATCTAGGCAACTGTGAACATGATATCTGCCCTGTAGCTATGAGATAAATTATCTTCTAAAAGCGTCTTCCTTTCCACCATCACCTTTCTGTAATTATTCCTCTAACATTCTCTTATTGTTATTCCAATTTAATGAAACTCATACATATTCTAGAGTCTATTCATGTCCATTTTGACTTTTACTAAACTTCAAAAGTGTGCAGTCACCTACTTCTGATTCATATTACTACATCACTTGAGCAGTAAGAGTAGAAGGATGTACAACTTTTTATCTAGATTTTCTTGGCCTTTATGTATCACCAATCAATGTAAAAATAATTAATTCACCCTTCTAATTTGTTTATATATGCAGTACTACATCGACCCTGTAAGTGGGTATACATTCCACTCAATTGAAGATGCTTATCACTATCTTGAAGAGATGGGAAGGAACACACTCAAGCCAAAAGATGAAGACAACAATGATACAAATTTAAAAGATGACAAATCTCCAGTATGGGTGGTCATAATTGTGTTTCTTTTAGTTTGTCTATTCATTAATTAGTCTCACATGCTAAACTTTCCCTTCCACTCCACCTTCCCCATCATGTGGTTTTCTGTGTGGATTTAAATTCTCTAAGATAGGCATATTAAAACTGGAGAAGAGAATCATTAATGCTACTACTAAGGTTTGTACTTATACAAATTTTCTGTCTTTGTGATTTCTTCAGTCAGCATGTGTGATCATGAAACCAACAATATCAGTTAGCATGGCTCATAGCTCAACTTTGGACAAGGTAGCAAATTACCAACAGATTCCAAGATCTGCTAGTTCTGGAGAACATATGCATATGTCTGACTCTAACTGTATTTCCAATCATGGTAAAGTTCCCATCTTTCTTTGAACATGACAGCATTGAATACATCTAATTAGATGCAACTAAATGCTATTATTGCACTGCTCTTCACCACTTTAGTTTTGTTAGCATATTTTTGGTGACTGACATTTGCTTATGAACTTTATATGAAATTATGCTATCTTGTGCAAACCAAGATATATTTTTCATGCAGTTACAGTTTTTGTATTCAATTCTTGTATAAAATTAAAAATTTGTTCATTCTAGATAAAGTGGAAAGAAGTTTTGTATTTATACTAAAATTTTCTTTTTCCATATTAATAGAGATATTGCATTTGTTGTGAGTTTATTAAATGATTAGGTGTGGTAGGAACTGAATTGACCAGTTCAGTTCTATCACGGGGTGAAAATTCAGATCAGAAAGAAGTGAAGATTGGTTTTGCTTAAAGTGATTTGGTTTCAGGTTGCACTAACAAAGATACCCAAGAGAAGAAACTTCAAGAAAACACAGAGACAAAGCAAGGAACTGAAAAAGTGCAGGCCCAACATCATAAGTGCAGAAACAAACACAAGAAACAGATCAATTTGCCTCGCCGTTCCTCAAAGCGTCTTGCTGGAATTAAGCTTGATCCTGTTCCAGAACTTAAAACAAGAAATCGAGCACGTGGAGCACGTCAAGCAGCGGTTAAACAATCAAGTGAGGAAGAAACCATCACATATGTAGATAAATCTCCCAGCAGCTTGCATGATGATCTAGCTAAACAGCAACTAAGTGGCAAGGATAAAGAATGCTTCACTTTTTCACCTTTGGAGAACAATGCTACTGTTGAAGAGTGTATGAGAGTCACTGAAAATGGAGATAAAGTTGATACAAAGTTAGATTACAACCTTGGCTTTCCCCTCAAAGAACTGCTGACAGACCCTTGTATTGCATTTGCAATTCAAACTCTCACCGGCTTAACATTTGAGACCTCCAAAAACTCACAAACTTCTTGTGAATTAAAAGACATCCAGCATTCTGAAAACTCTGCAGTCTCAGGTTGTGAAGGACAAGGTAAGAAATGCAATGATGGGTTAGGTGACAGTGTGTTCTCATCTCCAGGGAGCCTTGCTACTTCTCAAGAACATGCTGGTGATGCTGCCAAAATCGATATGAAAGCCAAGAATGAAAATACATCACCATCTTCTGAAAAAACACTTGACATGTCATGGATGGATCCATGTATTGAATTTGCTATAAAAACTCTCACTGACTCCATCCCATTAGACTCTGATCAAAACCCCAAGAACTGCAACCAACACACTGAGAGGACAATGTCAAATGTCAGTTTAAATAATCCTTACCAAACTGACTACTATTGCAGCCAATACTTTGGCTCACAAAAGCCAATGTTTACACAGTCTTTTGTGGATCCATCATTGAAGCACACCAGAAATATTGGTATTGGAAATTCTGCTGGAGCAAGACTCTCTCAATGTGGTGAAGGTACTGGAAGGAATGTTTGTTAGATCAACAACCAGCTTAGTACAGTTAAGAAAAACTATAGAAGGCTTCCTACTCTGTGAAAGCTTTAACTTATCCCTTTTGGTGGTATTTTGTTTTGTGACCCCTTTAAGCTATGATCCTATGTATTGTGTAGAACTTGTTATGGTAGTTGTCAGGCACTATATCATGTTAGTTTTTGACTGTAGAACTATGTCTCTAATGACATCTAATGTATGTTAAGTCACTATATCATTTTAGTTTTTGACTGTAGAACTATGTCTCTAATGGCATCTAATGTATGTTGACTGTAGAATCTTTCCATAATGTGACATCATAGTTCTAACTAGTTGGTCTTGTTCTTGGTGCCAAGAATTGCATTCCTTTAAGATGTATAAGCCAAAAAATTTATACTTTCACTTTAATGATGATAAGTCAAGAAATGATGCAAAGTTTTTCTGCATTATTATTTAATCATATACTTTCAGTTTATCAGGAAGGAATTTGTGACAGTCACATTATATAGTAATGATGTAAGGAAACATTAACTTTTAAATCCTTTGTTTTAAAATTTGCATAACAAATATTATACTTATAATTTTTAAAACTCAAAAGTAAAACAAAAATAAAATATTATTTCCATAATAGGATAAAATATGTCATTGTCCTTTTATGTTTTTATTAAATTTGTTCTTGGTCTTATATCGTTTAGAATGTTTATTTGAATAAGTTATTTCCAAATTTGAGTTAATTTGTCTTTTTGTAGCCAGGCTCTGAAGTACTTTACACATTAAACTTGTCAAAATAAATTGTAACGACTAATTACAAATTTAGTATAAGATTTTCATTGAAAGGGTATCATTGACTCCAAGGAAAAAAAAAAGATTAAAATAGATGTTTCAAAAATAAGGAAATAAACCTGTTTTGTTAGAAAAGGATAAGAATAAAAATATGTTTTATCTTTTCTAATAATATTCTCAAATAAAATAACTCGTAAACTTCTCCAATTATAAGTGAGCTTTTAACTAGAACAATATTTTTAAATCCAATTATATATATATATATATATATAACCTTATAAGAATTACTAACTTGCGTGTAATAAATTTATATATACCACCTGGTAGCGGAGAATGTGACCTAAAGCCTAATCCATGTGAATTTTGTATGGTGTCACGTGATTGAGCGTCACACTTTAAAAAAAGTAAAAAAGGTTATAAATGTGGTCACGTGTCAACGTTATCTCGAATTGAATGTTTCACTGAACTGAGAGCCTGCAAGTGAAATAAAGTTATTGAGAGAACCTTGATACCTACTAATGGATGTAACCTTTTTATGCACTGCATTAATGCATAATTAGGCACATTTGTTAACTACACAACTGTGGTCATCCCATGATGACGATTCTATAGGCTAGGGTCATTGTATGTTGGGCTAAAATTGTTAGTGTATAGTGCTAAAAGTTTGATTTTTATTTTATGTATTTCAGAGGCATGTATCTGAACCGTTGAAATTTTCTTTCTTTTTTTAGTTCGTAATGTGTTTAACCAATTTAATAACATCTATATGTATATCCACAATCAATGATATATAGTAGTTTAATATCAATAATCAAAATATAAATTATCCTTTATTAATAAAAATACATTCGTAAACTAATATGCTATATTTTAAAAAAATTATAAAGTTCAAAATGTTAAAAATTATAAATATAAAAATAGAAATTAAAAAGATAGAACTGAACGACTAAAAACTATTGTAATATGTCATTATTATAATGTGTTCTAAAAATTGATAAAGTAAGTTGTTTACGTTGATATACTATACCTCATGACTTAAGTTAAACGATTATATATAAATGAAATATTATGAAACATAATAATTTGAAGGTTAAATATGTTTTTAATCCCTTAAGTATCACACGATTTTGGATTTAGTCCCTACTCGAAACTTTGATGGCTTTTAGTCTTCATAGTTTTGAAACAATTATAAATAGTCCTTAATTTTGGATGACGTTAACTTTTGTTTGATGTGGCTAACGGCCAGCCCACGTCTAATGCCAGGTATGAGTTTATTTTCTGCCACGTTTTCTTTTCTTTTTATTCCAAATTTGCACACAAGGCCCTAATTTCTTCAATGTTTACACTTCAGAAGGAACACTGAAATTAGGGTTGCTTAGATGGCGCGAGTTGCTGCGCAAATCTCTCTTAGGTCTGGAGGTTGATGACTTGCGAGAATGGGGATAGTGGCTTCGTGATGGGTTTTTTGTGTCTCTGGCTTCTTGGTTTGATTCTTGTAGGTTTTTGGAGGTTGACGCGTTGGCTTGCACGAGGTGGTCCGGTGAAGATGAAACCACCATCTGGTGGCTCTGGTTTTCTCTCTCGACGATGACAACGCGATTTGAAGGAGATGTCGGTGGCGCTTCCACTTCACCAGGTAATGGCGGCAGCTCAAAATTCACAGCACCACCATGACTACTACACTGCTGAATTCCACCTTTTTGAATAGTCTGCATAAAGTTGAAGTCACCCTTGGCCATCATTATTAGCCTCAACAGAATGTGTGGATGGTTGTTCTGGAAGATTCAAACACCCAGTAAGAGCAATTTCTTCAGGCAAAGTACTTGGATCAAAAACATCTGTGTTTGATAGCCTTGAATTATTCTCCAGAGAAGGATCAAAAGCTGTTCAAACTTGATTTGGATTACTGCTCTCAATCCCATATTCAGAACTGGGGTTTTGGTTGAGGAAATTTGCATAAACTAGCGGAAGATCAATATTTGGTCCATCACTCATCCCTAATGAGGAGCTAGAAGCTGCAGAAGTCCTTATTTTGGGATCATAAGAATGCCCAACAGGGATATTATTATGATTTGTAGCATTCCCACAAGGTGATGATGATGAAGTTTTGAAAGTGAAACCTCAAAATTATTCTGTTCAACCTCAAAATTCTTCATTGGAGCCCCTTTGATTTGGGTTTCGCCTTCTTGGACCTCATTGCGGTGTTCCTTCTGAACCCTAATTTTAGTGTTCCTTCTGAAGTGTAAACATTGAAAAAATTAGGGACTTGTGTGCAAATTTGGAATAAAAAGAAAAGAAAACGTGGCAGAGAATAAACTCATACCTGACATCAGACGTAGGCTGACCGTTAGCCACGTCAAACAAAAGTTAACGCCATCCAAAATTAGGGACTATTTATAATATTTTCAAAACTATGAGGACTAAAAGCCATCAAAGTTTCGAGTAGAGACTAAATTCAAAATTGTGTGATACTTAAGGAACTAAAAACATATTTAACCCTAATTTGAAAATTATGTGAATTACTTAAACATAATTATTTGTTATTGTAATAATTAAAAAAAAATTAAAAAATATCAATTAGTAAAGTACTTAATATCATTATGTTAACCATAGTATTAGTAATTAAAGGTTAACTGATTTACATTTCAGTTTTTAGATAAGTTTGTCTGTTGAAGTCTTTCATAATACATTCAAAATAAAGTCATTAAGAATTTCAAAATATAACTATGAACTTAATGTTGTTTTTCAAAAGAATAGATATATGGATCTAAGGTATTCTTATATTAATTATTCAATTTCTTATTTCAAATCCAAAATTATTATCTCCATCAATTCTGGTCTATGCTTCCATATATATAAAATATATGATTATCACAAATAAGAAACTCACAGTTACAAAAATAAACTAATTTTTAAATGAATAAACTCAAATGGAAAGACATCATATCTTCTTATCACAAAATCTTCCAACTAAAACTTCGAGTTAGAATAAAATTTTATAAAAACAAGGATAAACTAATACGTTAAAAAATTACGAGAAATAATATACTATAGATAGTAATATATAAAAATAAATATGAAGAATATCTAAATATATTTGAGAGAAAAATAAGTTATTAAATTATCTGGTCTGATCTCTTTACCTAATTCAATTATCTACTAAGTGAACACTATCTTTAAATTCCATCATAAAAACTCACATGATCCATTTAAAGAAGAAACTTAATATAAAAACAATAACAACTTACAATAAACATTACCAAAACAAATATTTAATGGAAATCAATTCTTAACATAGTTCTTCTCCATTTTATATTTTAACAAATTCATTATTTCCTAATAACTCATTTAATAATAAAAATTCATTGTATGAACTAGTCCAAAAACGAATACAATTCGCATTCATAAAATCAAATACCATGTATTAGCCAACATATCTCAGCCCAATGGTTAAAAAATCTAAATACATCTAGACTTTGCTTCTAAAAAACTAGTGTGTTAAATGAACTCGTGAGACTCCGCACTTATCATACTAACCTTCCTCCTTTTCTACAACAACCACTCAAGTGAAATATCATACATCTCATGCGGTACTGACAATGTTAACTTCACTATCTCATTGAGTATAATCCTTTTTCATATTATATCGTCTATCCTATGAAGTCCCCTTCAACTCTCACCACTTAGTTGTTATCATATTCTATGTGAGCTAAATACTAGTAAAGTCAAAATAATCTCACATCACAAGTCTCCTTCAATACATTGAAACTCATCCTATATTACATTTTTCCTTGGAAATAGCTAATTTGACAACTCTAACACTAAAACTTTCACACATATACATATATTGTCAAACATTTGGTAATACAATCATAATTATAGCAAGCATCACACAAGGAAAACCATTTAGCATGATATGAACCACTTTTGTACTAGAAAAAGTAACAAAGTTATCACCTAACGATAATGCAACATACATATGTGTTTTTATGCAATTTGAGCATTTCTCATCATCTTAAGGTTTCCACTTTTAATTAACATGTTATAATAATCACACAAACATACCACATTCTTAAAAGTGCAAAATATTCCAAATTCATAGGCTTTTGATCTCTTTAAATTAAGGCTTGAAAGAAAAATCATTATACAACATAAAAAAACTTTCAATCCTACAATTCTAAACAATAACTTTACCATAGTAACATCAAAGTCACACCTAATTATTTTTCATCTTATAGGTTAACTCTTCCATACATACTAATGCAATTTCATATTAATACATTATCAATCATAATTAAACTCTTCTAGTCCAGCAATTTCACTTTATCAAACCTCACTCATTTGTAAATTTTCTAGTAAGACAATTTCTCCTATAATCACATTTATACCTACTTTATTTTGAATAACATTATCAACCATAATTAGTCTATTCAAATCAGTAGTTTCTCATCACATTTATAACAATTTCACAATTTAAATCAGATAACCCTTCCATAAGATTTCTTCACTACTTTAGTATCCAAATTATTATCACAAATAACATTATTCATTGAAATCACTTTTTTTCATAAAATTATTCTCAAATTACAATAAACATATAACTACAACATTCATACATTAGTTTTTAAATTTAACAATAAAATCTTAAATTTTCAATTATATTAGTTTTCTTTAGCTTAAAAACTTTGTCTAACACTTGTTATTTTCTTCTAAACAGCTTTACACATAGAAATCACTTGATCTACACAAAAAAGACAAATTATTCATAAAGAACGAAGAGAAATAACATGCAACCTAAAAAGGGGCATGCATGTTAAAGAAAACAAATTGTTTACTAGAAAAGAGTAAAAATTCAAACTCATCTTTAAGAGAAATTGATCTAGGGCTTTGATAAATTTCTTCGCATAGATTACTCCAGGGTGTTGGATCTACAAAAAGATAAAAGATGAATAGTAAATTTTTTAAAGAGAGAATGAAAGTTTTGTGAGGAATCTAGGTTTTATAAAGAAAGAGTTTTTCTTTTTTGAAGAAGAAAATCGGGGTTTCCACACTTATTAGTTTACATAATAGTCATTTTATTAGATAATAATCACATTTGTACTTTCCATTTTTCAATAGAAACATAAATGAAAGGCTTGTTTAACACAAATAAATTGAACAAACAACACATTATTAATGAAATTAGTTATTTTAAGATGGACTTGTATCACCTTTTATAATTTTGCAATTAGTATACCATTCAAAATGCTATATCTTAAGTGGACACTAATAACATCAAAGTCTTTAGTAAGGGACAATAATATAAACTTAGTTGATCTAATATATATGAATAAATTTTTTTTATTACAAATCAATTATTTATTTGAGATAAATATATAGGAGATTCATTGTGCAATGAGTGGAACTACACAATAATGGGATTGATTAGGGATATTACAAGTAATTCTTAAGGCACTAGTGCAGTGAAGGAAAATGACAGCAGTTGTTTTTGACAATACGCTTCGGTTGTCGAACCGAGACATATCTTGGCGAGGTAAAAAGGTGGGGAACATTTGGCCTCGGTTCCAACCGAGATAATATCTCAAAGGGTACTGCCTTAGTTCATCAGCAACCGAAGTAGTAAGGAAGAAAAGAAAAAGGATGGTTGCGAGGGGGGGGGAGGCAGGGGTTATTTCCTCGGTTCAGCTGAGGTAATAACGTGGACTTTTGACATTGGTTCTAGCTTCAACCGCTGCCAAAGCCCTATTTTTTTTTAAAATTGTCGTGCACCCTATGGCATCGGTTGTGGCTGAACCGAAACCATACATAGGTTTTCTACATAGATTTTGGCTATAATCGAGGTCTATTTTCCTGCAATTTTTCTAATAACATATCTGTTTTTGTGATATCCATTATCACAAAAATAGACATGCATATCAAACAATATAATAACAACATAGATTCAACATAATAGTCAATATTTACATCACATAATGTTTAAAGGATAATGTACAAAGTCTAGTAACAACAAAATGTGCTAATGTATTTTAAAATCCTAATAACTATGAACTATTGAATAATGTAATTAAATATTTTGCAAGTGCCTTCCTTAGGTATGCAATTGGCTTCTCAGTAAGTGGAGTAGGAGTCTTGAATCTCTGCACAAGACACATGATATTAATTAATATATATGAATTCCAAATGATGGAGAAAAACAAAATTCATTAAATCTAAATATTATCGTTTCCTAGCCTCTTGTGATATTGGCACGAATAATGCGGGTCATCCAATACATTACGTAGTATCCGCACTCATATGACCCACTCTGTCTGTTACACTAATATATCATCACAGTTGTAAATAGTTAGTGAAAATCATTAAAACAAAACAACTATAAGAAAGTATGGCTTTAGCATATGTCAAACCTTGAGAGAAACCCATGCAAGCTTTCTACCGTTAGTCGTTGATCTCCCAACCAACATCATATGTGTTGCAATAGAACTATAATAGAAAAGGCTTCAACATTAATTTATATAACAAAGAAAGTCTAAACATTGAGGTTCTTACCAATCAACTACTTGTCTAAGATGTTTGGGAGGAGACTTGTGTAATGAGCAAAACCACACATCATAACTCTTCAGTACGGAAACAATAAGTAGCTGCCAATGGTGCATGAAATTGATAATAACTTAATTGTTATATATATTAAAATCACATGGAAATTTGAAGTTAACGAAATTCACTTACCCAGATATATAAGTAATAAAATATATGTCCTTACCCCTTGCAAAGCTACTGGTGAGATATGTTGTGATGTCATCAAAATTATTTGTTTCGTGAGTGACTTGGGGATCAATGAACCCATAGACATCATTGTACCCCAAGTTGTTACTTACACCAAACATATACCTGAAATAAAAAATTGCCTTTGATATAAGTATACTTGATATATAAATCAATTTTAAATAAATAATTGCTTATAAACTTACATCATCCGTAGCTGAATTAATGTAATATTCAACTCTTCTCTTCCCGACGCAAGCTCCCTGACATCATCCCTGATAAACTATTAGTTGTATAACTACCCTCTTGTGTTAACTTTAAATGTTGGAGGCACAACATATTGTTCTACAACCAGGGTTAGTTCTGAAAGCTTTAAGGTCTTCAACCATTGCTCGAGCTCCTACCTGAACTTTTGAATAACCTTTGTGATTACCTTGTGGGTTATGTCTCATTTGGTATTCAACCTTTTTCTTGTGTGTCTTAGAGAAATATCCATGTTAATATGGTCTAAAGACTTAATGAATGTCCACTCCCACTCCGTTAATACACACACATTTAGCATATGCAAATTGTCCAAGTGCAATAATGATGGGATAAACTTGGATTGTGATTTTTATGTTCATTAGCTTAAGCTCCCAAATTTTCAACATCACACAATATCAAGTTTTAAAAATTTTATCCAGCTGTGTGACCTATTGACAAGTATATCAAGTCATTTATAGTACAACTGAATGGGGTTATCATATCCACAAGGATTTTATCAAGCATATTGGTAGTTTGTTTTTAGGTTTTGGTATTCGGAGAATATTGCTATGAGTATATATTATATAGATTGAGTGAATCACTTGTATTATATAAAAACTCTATAACCAGCTAAAGCCCTAAATCTATTATTTGCACATAAAAGTAGGAAGAGAATTAGTTGGATTACAATTTTGAACCATTTCCCACTCAATCTCAAGCATGTGAAAAAAGATGAGTGATCTAATAACAAACATAAACTAATTTATAAACAGATTGAATGAAAACATAAATAAATATCCAAAAAGTAGAAGTACAGAGGATTAGAATGATTACATCCAACCTTGACACAAAAGAGTTCAACTACTCATAAAATCTTGTGATGCAATCCCAACAATATCTAGACATAATATTTACAATGAAAACATCTATCTCGAGCCTCATAAACCCATTTCTACTCTACTACTACATATTTGATCCTCTACTCAATGCCTAAAATGATGACATGAGGTTTGTATTTATAAATTTTTCAGGGCGGTGCTCAGCTCCAACTTTGGCGCTTAAGCTATAAAAGTTTTATTCCAGATCTTTCCGAATCGTCGTTCTTAGGCTTGTACATAGCTCAAGCTGTAAAAGTTACATTCTAAATCTTTTCAAAGGTGGGTGTTTGAGGTTTCCCTTTGCAATGAGTTTACTTATATGGCTCAAGCCCCAACTTTGTTGTTGAGCTACACCAGTGTCAATTTTGTCTAAAATTACTTGAATTTCTTCTATTTTCTTTATTTTTTTCACTTTGAATCTTTGTTGATATCAAAGAACTGCAAAACAAACTAAATAGGGATGAATTGAGCATAATCTAAACAAAATAAAAACAAGATAAATGTTAAAATTATTTTAAAATTCACTTAAATTGAACATTTATTAAACAACTAGAATGTCCTAACAATATTAAGACATAAAAGCACACTGGGAGCTTTGCTTAGATAGGAAATCTTGAACATGATCAAAATATATTATGGTTGAAATTATGCACATGTTAGAAAATATGTTATTCTTGAATTCACTCAAAGACTCGGTACAAGCGTGAGTCTTAAAAAGTATATGCACCTAATGCTTTAATATGGGTCTATTACTAGTTTTGGTGATAAGAAGGTTGAATCACACGTATACCATTAGTAAAACAGTAGTGTATTTTCACTTTCTTTATTTTCAAGTTTGTGATAACTTCAACGAAACAATAAGTAAAGTATATCGTTGTATACCTAAGTAACCCATGCTATCTTGTAAACACTCTCACATGTGAGAAAGTTTTTTATCAAGGAAGAATTGACTAAATAAACTTTATAGAAGTTATTTGTACAAATAATTACAATAATATTTTTCAGTTGTTGAATAAAATAACTTTAAAGTTTAAAATGGACTTTTGATATACGAGAAAAAAAATCTATTTGTTTGTAAGAAGTTAGAAATTTTGAGTTTTATTATTAGATAAAAATATTAATTTATGTTTTACTGCATTCTAAAAAGTTCACAAATAAAAATATAAAGATTCAATAAGAATGGAAACATTGTGAATCGGTTTAATATTTTAGATCAAATGTAAAGTTAAATGAATTATTGATATTTTATGGGATATTTCTTATTTTTATAAAATATTAAATAAATTTAGACAAAAGTTAATATGTGAAAAAAAAATAACTTGATTTGACTAATTTTACCTTTTAGTATGCTATGTGAGACCCTTAACACCCCAAGCTATCTTGACTATAAATGTGTATTATATTAAATATACTTAAAGTCAAGTACATTTAATAAAAAGACATTTTCTGAAAAAAAACTAGGGTTAAATATGTTTTTAGTCCCTAAACTATTGGTCGTTTCTTGTTTTCGTCCCTCTTTCAAAGTAAGGTACGATTTGGTTCTCATTCTTTTCGAAACGTTCGTTTTAGTCCTCGGAATTTTGGTTTTAGTCCTCATTTGTTGTTAAATGAGGACCAAATTTTTAAGCAGTGTTTAGTTTTCGAGGACTAAAACGAACGTTTCGAAAAGAATGAGAACCAAATTGTACCTTACTTTGAAAGAGGGACGAAAACCAGAAACGGCCAATAGTTTAGGGACTAAAAACATATTTAACCCAAAAAACTATATGTAGAATCTTATGAATATAAATAGCACAATCATTAGTTGATAATCATCTCCTAACTTTACAATATCATTTACTATATACCCAGTACAATCAAGTAAAACATTATATATCAAACATAAGAAGAGTATTCTATCAAGAGTTAAGATCAAAATACAAACATATACAAGATAATCATGATTCAAATACATCAACCAATCTAACATACACTTTATATATCTAATTTATTTCAAATCTCAATTAATCCAAAACATCATCTTAAAGAAATATAAGATAACACGTAACAAATAAACATCTATAAAAATACTTATATTAAATTTGTCTAATTAAATATTAACATCTTACTAATTCTAAATACTTCTAATACACATAAAGACTTTAACTCTAAATTAATGTTAAATCCATTCATCCTATATAGTCACAAAATAATCTATATTCTAAAAACTTATGTTTATATATGAACAACTTAATATATGAATAATAACTACTAAATGTCAATTTCTTTCTACAATATACTTACATTTTTTTCTACCACTAATCAATATTTTTTTAAAATTATGTTATTTAAAAAAATCATCTTATATTTACTTTACGACGAACCTTTATATAACTTGTTGAAAGTATATTGGAGGAAGTGATTGACATTTAGATTCTTTAGTTAATATTCAAGTTCGATTTTTGACTTCAACCTAAGGTTTTAAAAAGGATGTCATTTCACTTCAAAGTACACGTCAATTAGAATTAATAAAATGTCAAATAAATGTTTAAGTACAGATATGTTAACTAGATCTATTTTTTTTTATCAATTAACTCTTTTTTATAGATAAAATTTAAAAGATTAAAAAAGTTTTATCTTTTCCAAAATTATTCTGCATTAAAATTGACAATTTAAATTTTTTTTTGAGAATTTTAATATCTTAAACTTCATAAATATATGAATGTAATTCAAATGATTATTTTAATAATTTTAAATTAACAAGATAGTACAATATCACGTTGAACTAAGAATGGTAGAAAACTTCATAATATAAATATCTACGGATAAAATATGTACTGGATAATAAACATATCTTTAATAAAATATCTATAAATAATATATATGTATATTTAATTATTAATTTATTAATAGATTATTACGAGTATTATGGTATCTTACTATCATGTATGTTTTTCATAATAAAACTATTTAGACTTGACAAGTAATAAATAGGCAACCCGACCGTTTCCAACCTAATATTACACATTAAACCCAGTTAATAAAAAAATAGTAAGTAGTTTTCCCTTGCCGATTAAATATTAAAAAATCAGCGATACAAAATTTAATATAATTATAAATAGAATTTGAAATTGTTAAAAACTTATTTAGCTCAATCTTTAACGATTTGTAAAATAAATGCTATTATTACAATTTCCCGTGTTAATTTTGGCGGGAAAATAAAGCAATTTTCGCGCGTTACCACATCGCACATCACATCCCTCTAAAATTCCCAATCCTCAAGTGAGTCCGTGTAGAGAGAAAAGGGGAAAAGATGGAGATTCGCGTGAGGTGCAGCTGCGGAGAAGGAAGCTGCGAGGAATGGGGCATTGTGGAGCTTCAAGGAGTGGTGGAGCCTCAGCCAGGATTCCACGATTCCCTCCCAAATCTCCACATCGGTACTCTCTGTCGTCCTTCTTCTCAGGTTCCCTTCTCTCACCCTTCTTTTTTCGTCTCTTCATATTCTCCCTTTAATTCTATCGTCATTTCAATTCCGCTTCTCATTGCAAATCGCATTTTGACCACCGATTTATCGACAAATGTCACTCATACTACACCTAGAATCACCTTCGCTACCTGCTTATGTCATAGACTCTTCTCAAATCACTGTTTAAAACGTTTATTTCCAATTTTAGTGTTCTGTTAAGTTGTATTATAAGAATATTATTGATGAGATTTTGTCAGAAGATTTGCTGAAGAATAGCGATTGGACTCATTGTTACTAGGGGAATCTCTACATTAATAAAAGAATAGAAGAACGGGAGAGATGATGGAAATTAAATAAGAAATAGATGTGTGCAGTTACTTTGAAACCAGACTTTATAGCTTTTTAGGTTTAATTATCATTTTGAATTCTGTTTTGATCCTTTACGTTTAAGAAAATAATTTTAATTTCTTAAATTTCAGAGACCGAAACCAGATTCACATCAAATTTTAATGTTGAAATATAAGTAAACCTTTAGTATGTATAATTAAAATATAACAGCCGTGTATTTTTTAACATAAGCGAAGTAGGAAAATAGCTCAATAAAATGTGAATATTCAATTAAAATATAACTATTTAAGTAGACATGTTTTTTCATAGCTTTTGTTCGAATTCATAAATTTTGATTAGTTTTTTTTGTTCGTTTTACCTAAAAGGTTCAAATAATTGTTTGTTTCAAAGTGATATCTTGTTTTAGGATTTTATTTTTATTATTTTAGTCGTGTTTTACGTGACAAATATAATTTTTTTATAATTAAAATGTAAATTAATTATACGTTTTTAAATATAGAAGTTATATTAAAGGGTATGACATAATTATTTTGAATATATGAATTTTAATTTATAATGATGAATATGAATTATAATATGATTATTTTAAAATTGAAGTGAATATGCACTTAACAAATACTGAATATAGGAATACTGAAGATAAACGTGTAATAGTTAAAAATAACTGAGATCTTTTTTAGCTTTTTAGAAATGTAGTATGTGATGTAGGTAAAAGGAAGATAAATAATACTGTCTAAATAGAGTGGGGTCTAAATTGAAGATTTGTCATCTTAATAAATAGAGAAACTGTAAACATTTTTAGCTATCATAATAGAATTGGAAAATGTATGGACAGAATGAATGCAATTATATTTTATAGTGATTAAAAAATGATTGTCCACAGAAAAATAGTGGTTTCAATTAAACCATGGACTACACTGGTTGACCCAAGTAGGGCTCTAAATCAATGATTACCAACAAAAGTATTTCAAGTTTTTGTTAGTTAATTGTAAACTAATATTTTTTATTGATGACTTTTGTTGTTCAGGAAGTGTATACCTTCACTGTTGGATACCACGAACTGACAGGGTCAAAGGTTCCCTTGAAGAAGCCAATGGTGGTGCTCAAGAAAGTAAAGCATCCTGATGGAGAAAGTGGGTGTAAGGTGGAGCTGCAAGTTGTTGGCGTCATTAGACATAAGATTCTGTTCAAGAACAGACCAAAGGCTCTCATTTCTAGTAAGATTTCTCTTTCCTTTCGTTCCATTAAACCTCTTTGGAATATATTTTTCGTTTTGTAGAGGACAGTTGTGAAGCAACATATGACCCTTGAAAAAGTGTCTCAACATTTCCAAACTTTTGGTGTCTTCATTGTTAGAGATTCTTAGGAACATTTAGGTGTCAACGTGTGTGACGTCGATTATTATAATCTTTCACTTTAATTCTCGATCACATTTATTTATGTTTAGTGCTAATCCTCATGATTGTAGCAGTACATGTTCCTAGTACTATGAGTGCTATTTTATATCGGTGGACTTCAGAATTTCTTCCTTTGGTTTGGGGTTTAGGGGGAAAAGTTGTTCGTATACATAAATTCTTGGTCCCTCTTCCTACTTTTACCACTTGAGAAAAGGGAGATAAAAAAGACGTGAAGTGAGACTATTCCGGAGTTTTATCTTTTCTTAAAATTATAGTTGGTGCAATCGAAGTATATGAATCTGATAGTTTAAATATTAAAAAAGATTTGGTTAGAAAAAGTAGAAGGACTATTAACTGCGGAGTAAGAGATATTTTTATGTGCATGACAAATAACATGTATATTAACAACAATAACAAACAAGTATATTCCCAATAAGTTTTATTTTTATTAGTATGAATTACAAAATTGTGAATTCGAAAAACAACCCATCGGGTTAGTGGTCATTTCTTCCCTTTAGTCTATAACTCTAAGACTAGAACCAACTTATGTTCCTACCAAAGACTGGTAAAGCATTTCATTTTACTTCACTAACAGTGTAAAATATTATTCCCCAATCATTTGTTATCACATCATTCAGAAAACTATAACTTATACATTTAAAAAGTTAAACTTTTTTAACGGTGTATCAACCAATGATTGAACGGTACTGTATAAACTTTTACTGTTGATCAAACGCAAGCGTAGTGATATTTCAACCCTTACGTATTTCAAATATTCTATCAATATTCTTCATTTCTTGTTTTTATCATGTCACGTGTATCTATTACTTTTATTTTTTACACCTTTCTCTCGTAGATTATTAGTAACTGCCCAACAAATATTTTTCCAAAAGTAAAACTCATGATAGACTTAGTTTTGTATTATTGTTTTAGTGTTGATGTTCCTAGACGTCAACACTGGGGAGTTTCAATTGAATTAAGCAAGATATGATGTAGACCAGTGTAGTTGGAATGGGAATTCTTCCCTTCAGACGCTCTTTCCCTGTGTACTTATGCCCATGAAAAAGATTCTGTTATTGCATCTGAGTCTATCTTACTGTGGGTCTCACATGGTTCTGCTGGACAGCTTATGTTGCAACCACAAGGGTCACTGCCTTTCGCATTGCAAGAAAAACCCTTTAATTATTCTTACTCTATCTATTTGCACACGTCACCCTTTCTTATCATCTTCTCTTATTTCTTGAATCAAGATGATCACTCCTACGCGTAAAAAGTGTTTGCAATCTTTGCATCGATAGTGGTTTGCTCTCCACTTCAATCAAGCAATTCCAACTTTGAAAAACTCTCCAAATTTCTCTTTACGTGCTTGTTTACTAGTATATGTCCTTCTCATCTTTAATTTAGATGCTTTTTCCAGTCTTGCCCTCAAGTAACCCAATATTAAATTTATAATAAAATGCATAGTGAGTGGGGGCACGGTGCATATAAATCCCTGAAGTTCATCCCAAAAGATCGTATCTTTTATAATTAACTACATAAAGCAACAATCCTAATGCACATGTTATCTTACTGGTACTAAGATGCTCACTTCAAATGTCCAAACCTTCCATCACGATAAGATTTAAGTTTATTTTACATTTTTACAACTATTTATCTAAATTTAGAACGTTAACAATACTTAATTAAAAGACTGTAGAATCCAAAAGGTTGTCCCCATACGCCATAGCTTACACCTCACACCAAGGAAGAGAAAGAAGAAATTAGCAGATTCTTGTAGTAAAGTTACAGCTGTTTTTGACATTTCTTAGGAGTTTCATTAGTTACTCTTTGATTAGCTGTCCAAGTCTGAAAATGAATCTGTTTCTTTACTATGCTAAGCAAATCATTTTACAATTAGAACATACATGGGAACATGCCACAATTAGTTGCTGTAATTACAAGCAAGACGGGTATGGGGGTTTGCGGATGATATACAAATGCAACCTCATTCGGCCACATGGATGGAGGACCGGTTAAAGCTGCCATTTCAATTCTAAAAGGATGAAAACCTGCGGCAGTTTCCATTTTGGCCTAACTAGATGACTAAAATAATCTTCATGACTAACATGCTAGGGTATCAGAGGCTACTACCTTCGCAAATGTATAGGAGAGGATAATAGAACACAGCCTTCCCTTTCACATGTAAAAAGCTATTTTTAGATTCGAGTCCATGATTAATTGGTTACCAGAATACAACTTTACCATTACTTTTGGTTCGTCATTAAAATAAATTACCTCGTCAATGGTGTGCGTATCGTGAATAATAGAGTGAAAATGTTAATCAAAGTACCTTAAAAATATACGCTAAATTTGCATATTCAGTGTTCCATACATGTAGTTTGCTGATTGTGTTATCAGCTAATGCTCGCCTTTGTTTAGAGTCTGTTGTACAGTTGAAAAGATAATATTGGACTTAAAATTGTTACATATTGATTCTAACAAACAATAGTTAAAGGCACGTCACTTTTGTGTTTGGTATATCTTGTCTCTTCCATTTTCCCTGCCTCGTTTATTTTGTGAAATTGGAGTCTAAATGCTAATGGTTATCTTTCTTCTCTTGCTTTTCAAGAGCCACAGATGGGATCGAGGGAAAGACAAAAGCCTATCATGTTAGGCTCTTCCCCTTAAATCAAGCTCCCTTAGACTCAATGTCCTTTCATTTGGTGAAACCATGTTAGACTAGAAGACTGGAGAAATTGGAGGCACACTTGTCATCCCCTTTTCATACGCTGCAACCCAAATTCAGCCAAAGTCTTGACCCATATTTGTAATCATAGCAACCACATGTTATATAGAGTGCCAATAATGGCATAAGTGATTGTGATTTATCATTACGAGGAGTTTGATGCGTCATTATCTTGATTTGTGTTTTCGTGTGAATATGCAAATGACATTAATTAAACTAAACCTTATCTGAATTTGTCTTTGCCACGAAACAGAAAACTAGTTGGGTGATACGCATATAGGTTCACATAATACTGTATTTCTTTGGCCTCTTGTGCATGGTGCTCTCTCTCTCTCTCTCTCTCTCTCTCTCTCTTGTAGGACTGTTCTTTAGCTAAGTATATTCAGCAGAGAAATTCTTTTGGCCACCAACATCTTTAGTATAAGGGGGAAGCATATCTTTGGGAAAATTTAATATAAAAATCAATACTCTTTATAGCTTTTAGATCATGCGATCAACTGCTTTAAGATTTTTTTTGTTTGTAATTTATCTTTTGAGCATCATTGAGGCACTTTGACACCATTCGAAAAGTAAAACCAATCAAAACTCATGTGCCACTTACAAACCATGTATGTGAGCGATTCAATTTACTTCATTTCTCTCTCATAATGAACGACACTAAGATATTTTGCATTTAAATGGTTTTGAAATTTGGTAATTGGTGTTGGTGAGAAATTAATGGTGGAAGGTGGCCATAGTTTGTTTATCAAATAATCACGAGAACCATTAAAGTGATATTATTATATTTAAAGTGTATTTATCATTTAATCAAATTCTTTTTTCATTCGTAAATAAACGCTCATCTATTAAATTTTAAGTCTGTTGTATGCTAATTCATTAATATGTAAAGGTTATACTTATACATACTTAGCTGTTTGTTTTAAAAGCATCCTCACAAGATATTTTCCTTCAAGATTTTATTCTTATCTCAAGGTTAAAAAAAAGACATGATTTAAAGGAAAAGTGGTTACCCTTTGAGTTGAAAATCGCGAGATTAATTAAATTCTGGTCAGTTGGCTCCTTAATTCTCGAGAAACAGTATTACTATCTGAATTGTACAACACTTTATTTCTTACAGTTGAAATTTATAATAAATAATTTTTAAATATACAAATTACATTTGAATTGAAATTCAGAGTAATAAAAATCTTTGAATACATAAAATGTAAAGTTATTTTTTGAGTATTCACAGTTTTGAAAAATAATTTAAAAATTAATTAAAAAAACTAAAATAAAAGCAATAAATTAGAAAAATTAAAATCATAAAAACAATTTTCTTAAAACCCCATATAACGAGGGTTATCCTATGTTTACAACATTAAGAAACGCCTAATTTTTATATCTCCAATTGATGAAGACATTTAGCATAACCGAATTATGTGTTCAATATTTACATACCTAAAAATATAAATTATTTTTATTATGAAACAAGTTCGAAAATACAGGGAGAAATAAGAACACGGCAGGTTGCGTAAGTAATAAAATAAACTAAGATTAGATTCAACTTTTTAACAAAAAAATCAGATTCAACTATTTAAATCGTCCGACAAAACTAAGTGACCTTAAATTATATAAATATTTCACAGACAAGATAATATGAAAATAATTACGACTAATACTAGGTATATTATTATAAATGAATAAAATAAATAACATAATAATGTGCTAAAGAAGGGAACCACGATCTCTCTCTCATCCCAAAAAATAAAGTAAAAAGAAAAAAAACAAGAAAGAAAGAAAACGAGTTGACTCATAAGCCAAAATAGTACACATAACGAGTTGACTCATTCATTGAGAACTCTACTCTTCTTCCATTTCCGTCCTCCGCTTCATCTCTGTAACAGCAAACTCTCACAGTCTCTGGAGAATTGACAGCAACCCATTTATTGAAGCAACCATACATCACAAAGCTTCACCTCCTCTCACCAAAGGATCTTTTAGAAGTCCAACGCAGAACACGAACACCAAGTTTCCGACGGAGCTCTTCAGCCATGGCTTGCCACAAATGGCGGCGTGCAAATCACCCACCTCTTCTCCACCCTCTTCCCGGCATAACTCTCTTCGCTATCACTCCAACACGTACCCTTAACACTAGCAGAACGCTGAACACTCCTTCCATGATTCACCAGAATGTACCTCCTCACGTCTTCCGGTAACCTCAACGTGTACCTCTCCACACCCACAAGAGAATGCCCAGTGGAGTTTGACCTCGAAAGGTTCCTCTCAGCAACAACAACCACCCCATCACCAGTCACAGAATTTGAATTTGTCTCTAACTCAGGAACAACATCGGGAGATGAAGATTGTTCCTCACTTACATACACTGTTTTGGTAGTGTCATCACTCAATGCAGGACTTCCGACACAAACCTGATTCACGGCATGGTTTGTGTTAGTGTTTTGATTTGGTTCTGCCACAGTTTCTTCACTTCCGGAAACTTCCTCATCAGGAAGGGTGGGGACAGTTATGGCAACCTGGCACGAATCCTGGCTGAGATTCGCGCGGCACACAGGGCATGTCACGTGGGAAGCGAGCCAGGAATCAATGCAGTGAGGGTGGAACACGTGGTTACATTTGGGGAGGAGTCTGAGGGCATCTTTGTCTGAGAAATCGGTCAAGCACACAGCACATTCGAGCGTTTCTTCACCCTTTTTGAGGTCCTTGATGTTGGAGTAGAAGAGGGTGGGAAAGGTATTAAGGAGTTCCCTGTTGATCCCCTGCGCGCAGGAGCAGGGGACTGTGGTGGTGGTCTGCGTGGTGGTGATGATGATCCGTGACTCGGCACACCGGCGGAGGTAGATGGAGAGGATGCCCATCACAAGAAGAGCAAAGATGATGGCTCCAACGGTGATGGCAACGGAGGGCTCCCAGCTGTGGTGCGTGATGTATGTGGGCACAGGCTCCATGGAAGACTGTGCTTGAGCTGTGGAAGCATGGAGGAAGGAGAGGGAGAGGAATGTGAAGAGGGTGGTTTGAAAGATGTGAAATTTACTTGATTCAGGCATTTGGGTGTGTGATTTAGAGTTTGTGAAGAGAAGAATGAGGTGAGAGTGGAAGTGTTTGGTGAGGAAGAGTTTGAAGGTAGGAAGTTGGGAAGTGTGGTTTGGGGGGTTATATTGGGAAAGAAAAGGGAAAAAGATGGGGAATTGTTTGTAGCAATGGGTGTTTTGGGGATGAGAATTTGTTGGCATTGAAGGAGATGGGAGAAAGTGAATGGAGTCAAAAAGAGAAATGAGGTTTGAAGTTTGTGTAGCTTGGAGAAGAAGGGTTTATGTTTGTGTGGTCTTAGTGGAGAGGAAATGCAGAGGAACGGTTAGCATAACTTAGCTCGCACCACTTCCTTTTATTTTAGAATATCAGAAACAAACGCTTCAAAACGCATTCTCTCTGTGCCACTTTTTAAAAGATAAATTATTATATGGTTTCGGATGGATTTTTATATCAATTTTTATTTTTAGGTTTTCTCTAATATTTATATATATAACAATCTTTATTAGGGTCTTTGTCTTTATTGGGACCCTAATACCATTTTGATGAGTTTCTTTTGTCCTTTGAATATGAGTTATTGGAGTGATATTTGATCTTTAACTCAATGTCATTCTTCACCTTTTACCAAAAATACATAAAGATGGAAGACCTATAATAACTTGCTATAGGTGGTGTTTGCTGCACCATTATTATTTACCATTACATTCATCTCAATCATGGAGTTTTATGTTTTGATCTCCTTTTCAACTTCTTTAATTGCTACCACAATTTGTGGTCATTAGAAGTGATTTTCAGTGACTGTGTTTTGTTTATTATTTTCTGTTTTTTCTTGTCTCCTCTGCCCTATGTGGTAATCTCTCCAACTCCTTTTGAGATTTTTTTTTTTGTTAAATTTTGTTTTACTTAAGAATATTGTAACCTTTTTGCTTAGAATGTTTTGAAACAAAGACATGATCGTAATGTTTCAAAATATTAAAATATGATTGTGGTTTTATAAAATAAAGCACAACTCAAAAAGAAAAAGGCGAGAAAAGTTTATGAGCTTTTAAAATATGGAGATCTTGAATAGAAAAATGGTATTTTAACTCATAAATTTTTTACATTCTTTCATATTTTTTACTTTTTATTTTCCTGAAAAAATATAAAAATTTATTTATTTATGATATTTTACTCTTATTCTATTATATATCAAATGAATATAAAAAATATTTCATCATATTGTTATTCTATTGTCACACTTCTTCTTTTTTATTTCTTTTGATTATTATTCAATATTATTTTAGACTAATATTATGATAAAAAAGATGTGATTAATTTTAATTAACTAACTCACATGTTTCACTTAATTGACTATTTAAAATATTTTTTTTATTTAAATTTTATTGTTAATGAAGGACACCATCACTGTTTCAGAGAAATGAAAATAATGATTTTGTGTTTCTATTGAGTGAAAAAATAAAATAATATGTTACCTAAATAAAAAAATTAAATATTTAATAAAATAAAATATTTTAATAAATACTTAAATTTATAAAGTAGTTAAAATTTAACTAAACTTAAAGTTTGACATCCAAATGGATGATCATTGCAACAGAAAACACAACACAAACAAAAGACAGACACAAGCAGAAGGGTGAGCTAGATATACAAAAATCATGTTATAACAATCACACACAACATGCAAGTTTAATTCAAAGTTAATGAACCATACAACACCACTTGTTACACTTTACACTTGACTCGTCCGGACTTAGAATGATTGTCGAGCTATGGCAGGTTATGCACTCGTGGTGGCTTATGAAACTTGGGTTCCCCACCCTACCACACTCACGAAGTTATCCTGTTCCGGGCCTTGAGGCATACTGGGAGCCCCCAAGACTAAGGCCTCCTGCTATTCCTCACCACATGGTTCAATCCTCTCTACTTGAGAATGAAAGACCATTGGAGCGTTAGGAAAACCCCCAAGACTGAGCTACCATGCAAATCATTCTAAACACTAAGGGCACCACCATGAATCTTCTCCTTGAAGATCATGGAATTACGTCCAATAACATAGGGCACCACCATGTAACCTCCCTTTGAGATCCATGGAATTACGTCCATAACATAGGGCACCACCATGTGACCTCCCTTTGAGATCCATGGAATTACGTCCATCAACCATACTGTCACTTTGAAACTTAACTCAAGACATGAACAACCAAATACCATAATATTATCACATTGAATCCAAACATATACCCTCACTGATCATACAAAATCATAGATACTTTTACACCATTCTAATAATCAAAACATAGCTCAAGGTTATTGTAACATCCCAAATTTCTCACATTGGATAATTCATAATTTATATATTGTAACATTACATTTACGGTAACATCCCGTAATCTCACACTTAAAAATTCACCGTTGATATATTTTAAACTCAGATTTCAACTATAAACTCCTAAATATAACTTGAATTCTTCTAACTTATTCTTCGATCTCTTTCTTCCTTGGTATTGTTTCAGACGACATTCCTTCATCTGCTCCCGTATAACGAATTATACGATCATCGCACATACCCAAACAAAACAAACACAAACAAGTAGGGTGAGCTAACATGCAACAAATCATTTATAAAACATATATAATTACCTTGATATAAACATCATATAATAATTATGTTCGACACTCTCATACCACAATTCCTATTAGACACTCGTCTCACAATACCCAATAGACACCACAATACCCAATAGACACTCATCCGGATGATAAGTTGATGAGCGGTCACGGGAGGTTATGCACTTGTAATGACTTCTACTTCTTCTTTTTTTTTCTTTCTCTCTTTTTTTTTTATATACAAATACACTTTCAAAATACTTCATACCATTCACAAGGTTAATCCCCTCACTATGTCCAAAACCGGCACATAGACCAGGACCTCCTGCTCCTCTCACCACATAATTCATCCCTCTCTACTTGAGAATAGATGATTATTAGAGTATCAGGATAACCTCCAACTACGGGACCCTCAACATCAACATATACACAAATACCATAACATTTACTTAATCTCTCCACAAGACTCATACCATACTAATATTCCTCAACTCACATTATACCCCTACAAAATCTCCCCATACTACTCATAACATGTTCAGATGCATAAATTCAAATGCAGTATAATAAAATACAATTATCGCATAAATCACAATTATAATTCATAATTTCATATCTACCACAATAACATGAATTAATCAAACATTTTCATTCCAACAACATATATTGCATAATAATTTAACAGTACAAAATCTGTTCAATAGGATTTAAGTTAAAAACTTGTCGAGTAGACTTCCAGGAAAGAGAGGTGCGTCACAATGGACAACTTAAGTACCAAATCTTTCCTTAGCCAAAGCGTTCCTCAACTAGTTTTTAACAAATTTCTTATTTACAGATTTAAAACAACAGCATATAATATTAACACCGAAATTTAATATAGATATCAAAAAATAGAAATTAAGCAATATTAAGATCCCTGAGAAGATACGAAATTAATATCTCTAAATCTGTAACTCCGATTTCAAATCTGATTGGTCACAATAATTCACTATTTGTTATAAACTACATATTAAAATTTCAGGTTGATCCAACGGTTAACTAGATAGATATTGAGGTTTTACCGAGGTAACTCAAGTGCAGAATTTTAAGTGGTTTTCGGTTATACTCAAAATGCGAAACTAATTTCCCTAATCACAGACATTTAATTACAAATCTGAACGGTCAAAATGACTTAATATGTCTTATGAATTACATACTAAATTTTGGGCTCAATCTAACGGTAGATGAAATATATATGAAATTTGTACCATGATAGCTTAAGAACAACAATACAGTGTTCATCCGATTGTTTCACACTTTCGAAATTTCTTTCTCTAAACATAGACCTTCAATTACAAATCCGATCGGTCAAATTGTATTAATATGTCCTAAGAATCATATATCAAATTTTGAGGTTGATCTAACGGTTAAATAGGTCAAAATCTATATTTTTACCGAGACAACTTAGTAACAGAAATAGGGTGACTAATTTACTCAAACTTGCAGTATTTATTTCTCCAAGTACAGACTTCTATTTTCAAATCCGAACGGTCAAAGTTTAGTAATAGGTCTTAGGATTCACATACTAAAATTTTAGCTAAATCCAACGGTGAAAACAATTAATAGAAAATTTTCACAACAGTAACTCGAAAATAAGAAATTATAATAATGAAAACTAAATTTATATAAGTGAATAGATAACTACCATTACCAAAATTTTAACATACTCATAACTCATATTCATTATCATAACATGGATAAAAAAAATCATAAACAAGAAGGATTAGCTCCCCTACCTCTATTCCAGACTTAATCTCCTGCTCCGAATTTGTTTCCCGAAACCCTTCAGAACCTCTACTCTTCTTGCAACTAAAAATTTCTCCCTAACTCTTTCTTCTCTATTTCTCAAGCTCTCACTTGATTCCTCTTTTCTTGGTGCAAAATACCCTTCCCTCCCATGGCTATTTATAGTAAAAAAAATTTACTATTCATTAATATTTTAATAATTTATTATTTTAATATTATTTAAAAATAATATTTCAATCATTTTCTCACCAAATCTGATCCTAATTTCTACCTACTACTTTCTTCCATGCTAAGGAATCTTAATGCTGAAAATTTATTTTTACTATTTACTTTTTACTATTTACTATTTACTTTTTACTATTCCATTTAAAAAATTTTACTAAATAAGTTACCAAAAATTTGAACCTCTCCTTCTAAAATTACTATAATTTTATATCCAAAATTTACAATTTTCTATCCATTAAAATATTATACTAATAAAATACTAAAAACTACTTTATATAAATATATAATATATAGATACATTCTAAATTTTTTTTTTTTTTTTTTCGTCCTCGAAAATTCAAAAATTCGAAATAAAGTTATGATTATTTCACCTTATCTCCTAGTTTCCTTGTAAATTCATTTACTCTACTTATTTTGTGCATCAAATTTCTAGCATGTCAAATTTGAAATGTATTCACGAAAAAATTAAAATCATAAACCTTCAAAACACTTTTACTTGACACTTTTAGCCCCATGAAACCACCATTAAACATACCTCACTAGTCTCAAAATAATTCATTAATGTTTTAAAAGAACTCATCACTCATAAACTATTAATCACAAGATTTCATAAAACTTTTCATTCCTACTATAACAAGAAAGTAATTCTCCTTATAGATCCCTATTTAAGACTTCCATGACCCCATTAAACTCTAAGAATCATTTTTTTTTTTTCCGTAACAACTTTCCATTATTTAATACAGTTTCTACTCCTAGAAATCGTACGCCTCCAAAAGCCACTTTGTTTACCAAAATTTTATACTAGATTGCTCCACCTTACCCTATACTTCTATTTTCCGTAAAATTTCTAATTACTCTGATGATTACACGGAGTCCAAAACACTATTACTAAACAATTCATCCTTATGTTTTCTTTTCTATACCCATTTAACAAGGACTTGTCCAAAAATAATACTTATATTGAGTATGCTTTATAACATCCATAGAAACTCTTCCACACTTAAGATTATGCATCATTTCCTTCACTCGTCCTTGATGAACTTATCTGATTCTCGATAATATTGCATTCACCCTTAACTACACTTAATGTTCAACAATCAACTCACAATTCTTGAAGACCATAAACTTCTAAAAACATATTGTAACATGACCAAACTATCCTTTCGATCATACCCTAGACTGCAATATCTATCCTTCACTTGCATTGGTCAGACATCCCTAAAATACTCATCCTCATCCTTTACATCACCATTGAGGTTTGAATACTACCACATAACTATACCTGATGAAATTTCTCCAATCACAACCTACAACTTCTTAATTATTCCAAATTCCCTAATCACATTGCAACCCTCCTTTTTATCTATTTCCAAACTCTTCTTCTTCCTTATCTTGTCATGTTCATAATAATATCAATTCAACCTACACTACCTCAACTAACTTTAATATTCCAAAATCAATAAAATTTACAACCATAAATCATGACATTTTAATCCTATCATAAAAATACCAAATATTTGCATAAGCCGAAAGCCAAAATTTTCGTACCTGGATTTTCTCCACTACTCCTCATACCAAATTCACATATTCTCAAATCTTATCTCTAATGCATTTACTGAAAAAATCTAACCATCTCCTTTTAATCATCCATTTAGCTTAGAATCCTTCCAATACTTCATTCTTCTCTAAAGACTCGTGTTCTCTTAACTTATAAATTTCTCCTCCTATTAAACTTTCTCTCAATCCTCTTTATGCCTTATACAACTTCTTATTTACTCTTCTTCGTCTAATATTTGATTTATTCTTAATCTACTTCAGTATTCCTATCCCTTTTTATTTTAAACTTTATCTTCAAATCTTCCACCATTTTCTTTCTTCAGATTCCAATCATCGCTGATACATCAATCCATGTTACCAATCTCACACAATGCCACTCTGTTTCTCATCAATACTTCCTTCTCTTCTGACTTCTAACGTTACTGATATACTAAACCAAACTGATTTCTCAAACCTTGCACATTCATGCTTATCCAAAGCTTCTCTTAATCTAGCCTTTGAACTCAACTCCTTTTTGTGAAACGTAAGATATCTCATCTATTAATTTGTTCTAGAAACTTCTAAAAAATTTACTTCTAAACACCAACATCTTCACTCATCCTTTGAAACTTAAACTCTAGTATTATATCTCCTATCAAGGCTTTAACTAATTCTAATATCTTTCCTAAACCCTCAGAATTAAGAAAGGAAAATCATCTATGGTAAAAGTCATGGTAGTTAGACACAATACTCTACTATCTAGATTTGGAGGAAATGGTAAATTATACCATTTAGACTCAATTCTTCACAGAGAAGACACGGAAGACCCACAACACAGAGGTCATCCTAAGGACGAACTGCTCTGATACCATTAATGTAACATCCCAATTCTCACATTGGATAATTCATAATTTATATATTGTAACATTACATTTACGGTAACATCCCGTAATCTCACACTTAAAATTCACCGTTGATATATTTTAAACTCAGATTTCAACTATAAACTCCTAAATATAACTTGAATTCTTCTAACTTATTCTTCGATCTCTTTCTTCCTTGGTATTGTTTCAGACGACATTCCTTCATCTGCTCCCGTATAACGAATTATACGATCATCGCACATACCCAAACAAAACAAACACAAACAAGTAGGGTGAGCTAACATGCAACAAATCATTTATAAAACATATATAATTACCTTGATATAAACATCATATAATAATTATGTTCGACACTCTCATACCACAATTCCTATTAGACACTCGTCTCACAATACCCAATAGACACCACAATACCCAATAGACACTCATCCGGATGATAAGTTGATGAGCGGTCACGGGAGGTTATGCACTTGTAATGACTTCTACTTCTTCTTTTTTTTTCTTTCTCTCTTTTTTTTTTATATACAAATACACTTTCAAAATACTTCATACCATTCACAAGGTTAATCCCCTCACTATGTCCAAAACCGGCACATAGACCAGGACCTCCTGCTCCTCTCACCACATAATTCATCCCTCTCTACTTGAGAATAGATGATTATTAGAGTATCAGGATAACCTCCAACTACGGGACCCTCAACATCAACATATACACAAATACCATAACATTTACTTAATCTCTCCACAAGACTCATACCATACTAATATTCCTCAACTCACATTATACCCCTACAAAATCTCCCCATACTACTCATAACATGTTCAGATGCATAAATTCAAATGCAGTATAATAAAATACAATTATCGCATAAATCACAATTATAATTCATAATTTCATATCTACCACAATAACATGAATTAATCAAACATTTTCATTCCAACAACATATATTGCATAATAATTTAACAGTACAAAATCTGTTCAATAGGATTTAAGTTAAAAACTTGTCGAGTAGACTTCCAGGAAAGAGAGGTGCGTCACAATGGACAACTTAAGTACCAAATCTTTCCTTAGCCAAAGCGTTCCTCAACTAGTTTTTAACAAATTTCTTATTTACAGATTTAAAACAACAGCATATAATATTAACACCGAAATTTAATATAGATATCAAAAAATAGAAATTAAGCAATATTAAGATCCCTGAGAAGATACGAAATTAATATCTCTAAATCTGTAACTCCGATTTCAAATCTGATTGGTCACAATAATTCACTATTTGTTATAAACTACATATTAAAATTTCAGGTTGATCCAACGGTTAACTAGATAGATATTGAGGTTTTACCGAGGTAACTCAAGTGCAGAATTTTAAGTGGTTTTCGGTTATACTCAAAATGCGAAACTAATTTCCCTAATCACAGACATTTAATTACAAATCTGAACGGTCAAAATGACTTAATATGTCTTATGAATTACATACTAAATTTTGGGCTCAATCTAACGGTAGATGAAATATATATGAAATTTGTACCATGATAGCTTAAGAACAACAATACAGTGTTCATCCGATTGTTTCACACTTTCGAAATTTCTTTCTCTAAACATAGACCTTCAATTACAAATCCGATCGGTCAAATTGTATTAATATGTCCTAAGAATCATATATCAAATTTTGAGGTTGATCTAACGGTTAAATAGGTCAAAATCTATATTTTTACCGAGACAACTTAGTAACAGAACTATAGGGTGACTAATTTACTCAAACTTGCAGTATTTATTTCTCCAAGTACAGACTTCTATTTTCAAATCCGAACGGTCAAAGTTTAGTAATAGGTCTTAGGATTCACATACTAAAATTTTAGCTAAATCCAACGGTGAAAACAATTAATAGAAAATTTTCACAACAGTAACTCGAAAATAAGAAATTATAATAATGAAAACTAAATTTATATAAGTGAATAGATAACTACCATTACCAAAATTTTAACATACTCATAACTCATATTCATTATCATAACATGGATAAAAAAATCATAAACAAGAAGGATTAGCTCCCCTACCTCTATTCCAGACTTAATCTCCTGCTCCGAATTTGTTTCCCGAAACCCTTCAGAACCTCTACTCTTCTTGCAACTAAAAATTTCTCCCTAACTCTTTCTTCTCTATTTCTCAAGCTCTCACTTGATTCCTCTTTTCTTGGTGCAAAATACCCTTCCCTCCCATGGCTATTTATAGTAAAAAAAATTTACTATTCATTAATATTTTAATATTATTTATTATTTTAATATTATTTAAAAATAATATTTCAATCATTTTCTCACCAAATCTGATCCTAATTTCTACCTACTACTTTCTTCCATGCTAAGGAATCTTAATGCTGAAAATTTATTTTTACTATTTACTTTTTACTATTTACTATTTACTTTTTACTATTCCATTTAAAAAATTTTACTAAATAAGTTACCAAAAATTTGAATCTCTCCTTCTAAAATTACTATAATTTTATATCCAAAATTTACAATTTTCTATCCATTAAATTATTATTACTAATAAATACTAAAATTTACTACTATAAATATATATATATATATATATATATATATATTTTTTTTATGGGTCTTACAGTTATCATAAAACAGGAATAAAAAGAATAAAAACAGGTTCTGGGCAAGTCGCTCAGCGCACCAAACTCATTGTGCGAATAACAAAAAGAGTGGGTTTTACTCACTCACATTCGCTCAGCGCACCAAGCCTGTGCGCTATGCTAAACTCAATTCGCATAGCGCACCAAGTCTGTGCGCTATGCTAAACTGAAAATTCTGGTACACATTATCAGACCCTAAACCCTCGCATAACGCCCCAAATTTGATATTCAAATTAAACTAGCATTTTTCCAGGCAACCACTAGTCGCATAGTGCCCAAGTTCGCTATGCGAATCACCAAACAGAGAGCAACCCTCTTTAGCCATTTGCACAACGCACTAACTCGTTGTGCGAATGATCAAACAGAGAGCACCTCTCTGTGAGGACTCGCTATGCGAAAACATTCGCTTAGTGAGTCTGCATAATCTGTAGAACGTAATTCTTGCATAAATATGCAACTCACACACCTTTTACCATTTCTAGTCATTTTCCCCAACTTCTAACACCTCTAATCCGTGTTTTTATACTTAATTAGACTTATATAGATTATTATAAACGTTTCCACGGTGATTATTAAGTAATTAAGACCCAAATTCCTTCCTAAAACACTAATTTCCTCAACTTAAGGGCTCAAATCCAATTCTACCATTTTTAACATGTTCTAGCCCAGTTTTATGTTCCCAGCAAACCACATTGGACCTATCTAAACCATCCTAACCCTCCTCAAACACTCTAGACCTCATATACTCAGAATCACTACCTCACTTCCTCTCAAGATGACTTAAAACCCTAACAGAACACCAAGTTTTCTACCTATTCAATGTTACAACAGATTTCTCACCCCAAGCACTTCAACATAGTAATTACAACAATTAGATACATCCAGAACAGTTTAAAATCATCACACTCCAGTTCCACAGTCATACAGTCCAACACATGCAAATAAATCTTCTCAAATCAAAGCACAACATCAACAACATAATAGTACAAAAATCCATATACATACACCACATACAACCAATTTAAAAACGTATTTTAACTCCCCTTACCTCAGAGTTGAACTACCCATCTCACAAGAACGCTTCTCTACAGTACCTCACACAGCAAGGGCCCAACCAAACCCTACAAACCACCACATTGATGGTAGAAAACAGCTCTTAGAGCTAGAATTTGACAGAGATTTGAAGAAAAGCATTTCTAGCTACATGCAACCAGTAGAGTCGCATGCCCTAGGTTCCAAGGCAACGAAGGAGAAAGGAAGAACTACTTACCAGTGAGAAGGAAGAAAGTGATCGGTTCAAAACGGAGCCATCTACGATGGGAACGCTCGAACACCACCTGATCAACAATCTGATGGCTCAGTGAGAAGAGATTGAAGAGAGAAGACAAAGGTGTGGTAGAGAGAAGATAGAGAAAAAGAAAGAACTGAGTTTTAGAGAGAGAATGGAGTTGGGTTAATGAACCAGGATGTGTCTGAAATGTGCTTTTAAAGGAACAATTTCTGGTTTCATTAACTTAATACCCTATTAACTTTCTAATTCATTTTCAGGTTCTTACAACAACACTTTCCTTTTAAAGGAATTGTCATTTTTATTTACTTTTCATTTAAATTTTTAAAACCAATAATTTTAAACTATATTAAGAAAAAGAATAATTCATTTAAAAATAAATAATAAACTAGTTCTTATTTATTTTAATGTAACCAATGACATTAATAAAAATCATTCTACTAATTTATTTAAAGTATTATAAAATTATAAATAATCATTATATAGATTACATTGTAAAAGTACATTTGTATTACAAATGACAAATAAATTAAATTAAAGAAAAATGATGAGAACTTTAAATTATTTCAGTTAAAAGTTTAATTATCATAAAAAAAGTTATATTGTTTGTTTATTCTCATTTACTTATTCATTCATTCATATAAAATAATAACAAGAAAAAAATGACCCTTCTTCAATCAAACCTGAATTTTGATAATATTCTTGTTATATTTTGTCCAATGATTAGAAGCTGAAATAGGAAGCATGAAAATGATTTTGCATACAGAAAAAAACAAATAAAGACAGGATCTAGAACCAACTCTATCTGTTTCTGAAAATGACAATAAAATATGGACAAACTTTCAATTTTCCTTCCCTTTTATTCTCCTTTCATGGCCACGAAAATTGAGAAACATAAACAAAATTTCTGAAAAAAAATTATTACAATACTTGTAATTGAAATATAACAAAAAATAATATATAACTAATTGTTATATAGTGGATAAAGATTATGACAAAGAAATTGCAAACATTCAATGCAAAACTTCCTCCCTTAAACTCTTTTGTCCTTTTTTTTCTTCTCTCAAAGTAAATTTGCTATTTGATGGAGGAAACAATGCTTAGTAAATTATTTTAGTAAAAAATAATTAAAAAATCAAAGTCCTTGAGTGTCCACTTTTTAATTAAAATTTTGATCGTTTTTTTATTCTTTTCTTGCTATCTGTATCAAGAAACATAAATGATAAATAAATGAGAAAAAAAAAAGAAAAAAGAAAATATTTTTTTTGTCAAATGTACACACGAACACGAAGAATCCAGAAATGTCTTTCTTCCGCGTAACGTCACAAGCTAGTTTCCTAATTTATGTAATACTCCTTCGTCACATTATTTTAATAATTTATTACTACTATTATTACTATATTATAATAATTATTATAATATATAAAAAGAATTAAAACATTTTATGTTATTATAGCACATTTATCTATGTGAAATTTCGAGGTTGGATGGTAGTGTTTGGATGAGATTCTTGGGTTTTGAAAAATGAAGATGAGGATGAAGAAAGCATTTACAAAGGTTTTAATTATATTTATAATTTCTTTAATTAGATGATGTGACCGTGGTTTTATCTATCAAACTTTTGTTAATTAATTAAGTTGTTTATTTTAAAATTTGGTACATTTTGTTACTCGTATTATTTTTGTTTTTCTATTTTTCTACAAACTGAATAACAAAATTTAAAAAATATTAATTTTCATTCAAAAATAAAGAAAAAAACTTAAAAGTTTTCCTGTTCTCTTCAACTCTTACTCTCACATCTTAAAAAATTCTTTCAATTTTTGTTATATTTATTTTAAACTTTAAAAACTATTTTTATAATCCAAATCCATGTAAAATCGTTAACTTACTCCATAGAAATCTCGAACTAGATAGATTGAAAAGTATAATTTAATGCATAAAGAAATGTTAGATGAATTAAATAAGTAACACATGATTTCTTTTTAGAAATAAATTTTAATGAAGGAAGAATAAAAAGTTTATAACATTGATTTTTTATTTTATTAAAATTTAAGTATTGTTGAAATTTTTAAGTTTAAGAGTAACTATATTTTGTTGTAACGGTAGAGCATATTTATGAAAAGGCAACTAAAGATATACTCAATTAAACTATTAATTACAATACGTGATTTATTTTTTGTTAAGAATTTATTTTTTTTCTTATTATTGATGTAGACGTTGGTATTTGAAATTTAATAGAAGTTCTTTTGAATTTCTAAAAGTGTAAAGGACAATTTTTTATATAGACACGAATTAATCTAAGTAAGGAAAATTAACAATTTATTTAATTAGATATTATATAGATGTGTAAAGGATATGCTAGTGACGTAGATATGTTATTTATATACATAAATATGAGTATACATTTAAGTGTAAGTTGGGCAATATATTACATTGTGGGTTTAATTATTAATATGATAACATGAGATATGAAAACGTGATATTGTAACTTTTTAAGACTTGATGGTTTGGTTTATTTTGTTTTTTTTTCAATTTAATTCTCTAATTTTTTAAGAGAATTTAATTTTTTTATTTCATTAAGTTTTCTAATATTTTAAAACGATTCAATTTAGTTATTTTCCTTTTGACGTTAAGTATATAAGTATATGTCATATGTTAATTTGTGAAACTTTTTAATAATTTCTGAAAATTTTAATATTTAAAAAAAAATTAAATTAAAAAAATAAAAATTATCATGTATCAATCGGATGTCACACTAGTGATAATATTGCATATCACAGTTACTGTCATGACAATGATGGTTTTTACTTTAGTTCTTTTATTTTAAAATTTTGATTAAATTTAGTTTCCACATTTTTTTAGACGTCTTTGTCTTTTTTTAATTTGAAATCAAATTAATAATTAAGCTTAATTACGATTTAATGTTAAAATAATATTTTAAAATTTATATATCAAATCATCATATCTAAATACTTAAATTTTTTTTTTATATTTTTTCACTTGTAATTTTTTACACTTGAAATTTTTTAACTTTTAAAAAATAAAATAATTTGAATATTTAAGTGAAGTAATTTGGTGTGTAAATTTTAAAAAATTCTTTTGACATTTATATAAGTTGTAATTAAACTTCATTACTAATTTGGTCTCAAATTGAAGATGACAAAATTGAATAAAAATTTTAAATAAAAGAATTACATTGAAAACAATTACTAAGAGGGACAATAACATTGACATGTGTTACTGTCACGTCAGACTGCCACTGAGAGGGACAATAATACTGACATGTGTTATTGCCATGTCAGACTGCCACTAAGAGGGATTATAACACTAACATGTGTCACTACCACGTCAAACTGTCATTGTCATGTCACACTACCATCATCATGTGATGTGATCATAACTTGACACATGACAATTTATGTTTTTTTTAAATTGTTTTTTTTAATTTAAAATTTCACGAATTGACACGTGACATGTCTGAACACAACATTAATGTCAACTTAACAAAAAGAACCAAATTGAACCTTTTTAAAAAATTATAGGACTAAATTGAACCAAAAAATAATAAGGGGATCAAAATGAACTAAACCAACAAATTAGAAGACTAAATCACTAATTAAGCTTTTTTTATTAGCGTGATGTATGTTGTGCAATATGTTGATTTTTTCTATTTAGCGTAATCCTAACGATGTTCAAATGGTGGATGTAAATTAAATGCACTACTTATTAATGCCCAAATGCTATAATCAATGATCACGTGATAAGATATATAAGTTCAAATGAGTGAATGAAGCTTGAACGAGATAGATAGATACCAGGATAACTCTATCTTCTCTCGATTAGATAACTCTTAAACAACAATATGGTCTTTGAAGCATTAAGTCATGGTGATAGATAATACATGAGTTTATGAAACATTTGAAACCATATAACTACGCATTGGAAGTCAAGTAATGAAAGTGTCACTCGAACAATGTAACTTGTGCTTTTGGAATTTGTATATAATACAATAAGTGCATCTTTCAAGTGTTGTAATGATGCTCATTCGATGGACATCAAGCATGATAGAAGCATTTGAGTGAGGGAGACAAAATTAGTTTTTCTCTCGAGTTATCTTATTCAAGTAATATTTGATCGCTCAAGTGAGAAAGTTTCTAATAAGGAAGGTGATATATGATTGCTCAAGCAACTCTTAACTAATAATAACGATGATGATGTTGATATTTTATATGTAATGTTAATTACATAAATATGTTCTTATATCTTATTAATACATGAGATGTAAGTATAATATATGTACGAATATGTAACATTGACGAGATGTATGTATTCATATGATATATGGTGATATATATTATAATGTTTGTCTTCATGGATATGTGTTGTTCCTTGTGGGCATGTGATAAATACATGTGGGTTGATGGTATTGGATTTCAAGGATCATACTAAACATATGGATTATTAAGAAAATAAAATATTTTATGTTTCATTGATCATATGATAATAGAGACATTGTTATATGTAGTGAGAAATCGAAAAAAAGCTATTAGATGACATTTTTTTTATAAAAGATGTGAGTAATTGTTTAAAATAAGAAACTAAAGTTGATTTTATAGGTTAGATATATTAGTCTTAGGTATGATATATTTAATATGTATATTATGGATTACATTTATTTCGGTAGTGGAGTCGAGGCCTTGGTACTTCAAGTTTCTTATAAACTCCAAACTGCCTTAAAATCTAAGTCTTCACGTCTTCTTTCCTTTAGATCGTGAAGTGGGGTTACCTGCAAAAGGTACTTCCATGCTTAAGTAAGTAGATAATTATTCAGTATAAAAAGTTAATTCTCGACAATGCAATAAATGCAATCACCTATTTCTTACCTTAAACTTGTATTTATAAATTTTGGAATGAACTTTTAATTAACATTGACCTAATTACATCTAAGAATTGATAAATATATTTTACCTGCAAACATATTTAATTTAATTGTAAGTTGAATCATTATTAGAAAAATTTCCAATCAATGACTTTAATTAATTAATGGTCGTTTGATTTTTGGAAAAATTACTTCTGAATTTGTTAAAGTTGATCGCCGATTGACAGGAGGATCATATTATTATGGGTTAAATATGTTTTTAGTCCCTAAACTATTGGCCGTTTCTGGTTTTCGTCCCTCTTTCAAAGTAAGGTTCAATTTGGTCCTCATTCTTTTCGAAACGTTCGTTTTAGTCCTCGAAAACTAAACACTGTTTAAGAATTTGGTCCTCATTTAGCAACAAATGAGGACTAAAACCAAAATTCCGAGGACTAAAACGAACGTTTCGAAAAGAATGAGGACCAAATTGTACCTTACTTTGAAAGAGGGACGAAAACCAGAAACGGCCAATAGTTTAGGGACTAAAAACATATTTAACCCTATTATTATTGAAGATTATATTGGTTGAAAGTTATTTAGTTATGATTTGTAATGGGTTATATTGATAATAAAGAGTGATTGATATATGTATTATGTATATTATAGTGCATGGTCTTTCTTTTTAAATTAGTTAACTTTTAGTATGTCTTTAAATAATTGTTGTAAGAAAGGATGTGAAGATTCATTGAATTTGCAAACGAATATAAATTAATCGTAATCCCACAGGAGCTATTAATTCCAGTCTAAGTTTTTTTTTTTTCAATTTAGCAATTAAACAAAAATGATAAACGAAACATGAAATATTGAAATATAAATAAGATAGAGTGATACGAAAATAGGAGTTTGGAAGGCGTTGTTGAGGCTGAGAACAAACATGTGGATTCATAATGAACGTCTTTTCTTATTAATGAAAACCACCACGCCATTCATAATGAACACCAATTATTAAAGGTCAATGTCTCGCAAATAGGCGCTTCAATTTTTTATTTTATTAAAAAATCATTCAAATCAAACATAACTATTTGCTTTAATTTTAATTTAATTTAAAATACAAAATTAAATTAAATTCATGTTTTATCCTTTATTTTAGATTATTTTGTATACCTTTTATTTTAAAATTATTGATTTTTTATTAAAACTCCGCTGATCATGTTATTATACAAAATTCTATATGTTATGATTTTATTTTACAGTTGTTACATTCGTATATAAATGATAACTTGTGAATGAGTACGTCAACTCAACATAATTTTCATGTTAACTAATATTTTATATTCTATTTTAATTTCATTTTATGAATTATAAGATATGTATTCCTGATTTAATAATTTTAGACTTGGGATCTAATAAATTGAATTTATAGTTTAATACATACTAAACTATAAATTCAATTGAGGATGACATTGAAAATATACACAAATAAAAAGATATTCCCCCTTTCCTAAATTTAATGCAAAGAGATAAATAAGAAGGGGTGGAATTGAAAGAATAAATATAATAGAAATATTAAATTGTTAATATTTATTTGAAATAAAAAATAATTTTTGTGGGAGAAAAAATTCGGAGTATCAAGTCGCATTTTTCCATCAAAAGCTAAAATGTAGACTTACACGTTTCATCCATACTAGACCATGTTGGATACACACTTTTCTTTTTCAAAAATACACAGCCACAATTATTTTTTTTTTCTAAAATAAATGGTCAATTTAATTTTACATATGTTATTGTTCAATTTTAGGTCAATATTTTAAGCATATTGTTTCGTTTTTTCTTTTAACATTCATTTCTTGTTACACTTATGTATTCTATTTCATTTATATTATTATTTACCTATATTTTTATTTTATTTTAATGCATAATGGTTAAAAATATTAAAAATAATTTTTATATTCACAAACCATAAAGGAATTGCACCAAATTTAATGTGTATACATATATATATATATATATATATACATACATATATATATATACACATACATATATATATATATACACATACATATATATATATATACACATACATATATATATATATATATATATATATATATATATATATATATATATATACACATACATATATATAAAATCCAAACCTATATCCAATCTGAAAATGCACTGCTTCTGATAGGTTAAGTGACAACCCTAATCAAGAGATCATAAAAAGAACAGGTCATAGTAGGTCAAGTGGGTCGACTATAAACCGTAATACCTTTTATTATTATATTTTTTAAACGAAAAAATGGGTTTCAATAAAATCGTATTCAATGAAAAGTATATCCAATAAAAATATAGCAAAATCGAGAGATAAGATAAAAATATTTTGTTTAGAACAAAATTACTTCAAAACATAAGAAGCTTTTGTTTTAAGTTTTATTTGGATAAATTTTTCAAAAAGTATACAGAAGAAGCAAAATTAAAAGATAAAAATTTAGTTTTCTACTATAAATATCCTTTAACGTCTATAAAAGTTCTCTTGTTTATTTTTTAAAATAAAATATATTTACGTTAATTTAACTTATGAAAAGAATATTTATTTTGTTTTATTTTCTTATGACTATTTATTGAACACCCACCGTTATTAATTTCTCTAGATCTATAAAGGTAGTAGACAACTAACCTTAATTAATTTTTCAACAATAAGGAAGCTATCATATTTATGCCTAAATTTTATAAGTGGCATACACAACTTTTTCCTATCGCATAGTTATTGAAAATTTATGGATATTTTCTAAATGATGTTGTAACATCCCATCAATATAGTTGGACACTATATTTAAGAGTCATCACATAATAATAATAATGTAGAATGATTTTTGGGAATAAAGTTGACTTACAGTTATCCTAAAATAATCATAAATTTAAAACTTTATAAAATTCTATCCTAATGCAAAACTTTATACATGATTGAACAGTCCCTACAAAACTATACACAAAAATCGATCGGTCCTAGTAGCTGGGTCCTCTCCATCTAGCGCCTGCTCCAGAGAACACTCGCGATCCTCTGCTCACACCCACAAGATGATCATTGCAAAGAAGAAATACCGAACGGACAACATATACAAGAATAAAAAAAAGGGTAAGCTAGTATAATTTAATAGTCATGTGAGCATACGATTCAAACAAACAAATCAGATAATCATACACATATATAAAACAGAAACACATATTGACCGACCACTTTAACTCGACCGTCTGGAATAGTATGAATATGTAGCTTTGGCCGTTCGTGCACTCGTGGGTGTAGTAACTGGAAACCCATCAACTGCCACACAAGGTTAGCCCGTTATCACTCACTGTAGAAGCCCCCCTTAGGCTAGGGCCTCCTGCTATTCTCACGACATGACTTACCCATCTCTACTTGAGAATTGATAATCATTAGAATGTCAGGATGAACGCCGTGGATTTCGCTGTCCATATTCATACTTTACCACCACCTTGATAGACAATCACTGAGACATTCCTCCTTGGAATTCTCTTTCATACCAGTTGGAACATCATACCTTACAACAACATCCACTCCATTATTCATACATGTTCATATAACTGAATTTAAACAAGTGATCAAACAACAATGGAAACCACATGCAAGACCGAACACACTGCGTACTTGGGAGACCGAACGATTCCTCACTACCCCAAAGAACAGGACCGAACGGTCCATAATAGGTAAGGATGAAGAAATGACCGCACACTATTAAGGATCTAACTCTACCGTAAGGCCGAATACAGTTAAACACTAAAGTAATATCGAATACTATGGTGAGACCGAACACTAAAACAACTGAATCACTTGAGCTAAACCGAACACTTATAACCTAGGCCGAAAACTAACTTAGACTGAATACTCAAGTAAGACCGATCACTAAAGCATAACCGAATGGTCATTAACAGGTAAGGCCCATAAGAGGCCGAACGTAGTTAAGACCAAACGCTAATACAAAACCGAACACTGCTAAGACCGAACGCTAATACAAAACCGAACACTACTAAGACCAAACGGTCATGAACTGGGAAGACTCTAAAGAGACCGAACCCAGTTGATGACCGAGTACCTGAACTTGACCGAGAGGTCAACAGCGAACGCTCAACTTTCTGCATAATTCTGCAGAACTTCTGCAAAATTAAGAACACACTAGAATTTACCAAACCTAAACATTTTTCCCAACTTCTAATCCTCAATACATGATTCATATACCAATTTACACCTATCCAAGATTACCTAAACCTTTCTAACATCATTTCAAAGAATCCCAAACTAGAATTCACTCCAAATTCTGCATAACCCACCACTCAATGACCACAACATTTAACATCCCACACAAACAATGCCAAACACACAAACATTCAATTTCACACACATGCAAAACCATCACAACATTTTCATACATCATCCACCAAATCAATTAAATTAACTAGCTTCCCTTACCTCTTAACCGAACATAAAGCTTTTACCACTTTCAAGAAATTGCTTGATCCTCTAGAAAATCTAAGAACACCTACCGATCACCGATTGGAAAGAGGAGACCAACAGTAGGTCCAAAAACGAAATTAGAATTTGAGAAAAGAGTCTGATGAACACATGCAAACAATTTTCTCTTGTATGCACAAGAAAACAGAATCACTAAGAAGAAAGGATGAAACTTACTGACTCTAAACATTAAACCGATCGGTGGAATGGAAAGCTCTTGACACCCGGATTGCTTAGGCACGATCTGATTGTTGAACAGATGAAGTGAGATTGAAGGAAATCTAGAGAGAAGGAGGAGAAAAGAAGAAAGTAGAAGAATGTGGAGAGATATAGCTATATTAAGAGAATGAGACGAGAATTTTGAAACTTTCATTTATATATCACTCTTATTTTAGTCTAAACCGATCGGTCTCATCCTTTGTTTACACCTATCTACTCCAAACTTCTTTAAACCTCTCGGTTCTTACAGATGTTGATTTTCACCAATTTATTTTCGAATATTTTTAGGATAGAGGTAATTTCAACTGGGGAATTGAACATGAATAATGTTTATCTATAAAATATCATTCGTAATAAAAAAATTAATTTTTACTTATTTCGTCGCTTGTCCAATATTTATTTACGTAAATATTTATGAATACTTATCAATGTTTAAAAAATTTATTTTATAAATTTTTTAAATAAAATCTAAATAAAATTAAAAAAAATAAAATAAAATATAAATTAAAATTAAATTTTAATTAAATAAAATATAAATTAATTTAAATTTTAATTAAATTAAATATAAATTGATTTTAATTTTAATTAAGTTTAACTTAATAAAATATAATTTTAATTTTTTACTAATAATAGATATATGTAGATATGAATAACATACACCTAACCTATTTATAAATAAATATTAAAATACTCACAAATAATACATATACGTGAATACCAGATTTTATTTACGGATATACGTGGACATGATTACTTTTGTCATAGGATTAATATAGGTGTAAAACTTAGTTAAATCACATATTCAATAATTTCACAAAATTTTAATTTAATTAATCTAATAGTTAAACTTGATCTTTTTTAATTAAATTATATATACAGATTTTTATACAATTTAAAAATTATTTAAAATTTCATTACATAACTAAAATTCAATGCATAATATAATACTTAAAAATATGTATACCGCATTTCATTATGTATCTATAAAACTTAAATGATATATAAACTTTTGATAAGCATAATTATTAGGATAAAAATATAAAATTCAAGCGTTGAAGTGTTTAAATTTGTATTGTATAAAGAGTATTAAAACCGTAATTTAATTAAGTTATATAAATTATGCGATGGGCATGTGACACAGATGTAGCGTAAATAAAGCAGGATGTTGTTGATTGGTTTGAATGAATGAAAATGAAAGGCAATTATTGAAGGGTGATGCATGGTGATGTGAGTGAAAGGTTTTGGTAAGGTTTGAGAATAAAGTAAAAAGATGTGAAAAGTAATAGTGTAATATTTTTATCTATTAATTTGTTGTCTTTTGCTAAAAGGTTTACAAACCCAAACTCTTTTTATATTCTTTCTTTTTTCCATGGACGAAGGATACGATCTCACGCCATCAACTGTCTTATTTTGAAACATGCATCCTTTCTTTTCCCATGCGTGTAGGGACATACTAACAAATTCACCTCTTAAAGATACACATTTTTTTTCCCTTTTAGCCTTCTCTTTTATTCTTCTCATTCAACTTGGATAAGCTTTTTAACAAATCGCTTTTATGTAATACTTTTCTCATCATCGTCTTTAACTCATCAAAAATGTACCTTTGTGTGGTATTCTAACATTCATTAGTATAAATTTAAGTTTTATATTAAGTAAAAATACAAAATTAAATCATTCATAAGAAATAAAATTTATAAATTTATTATATTAGTGAAGTATATTAAAAAATAGATTTTAATTTTAATTTAATTATACATAATTGACTTTTTAAATGAGGTTTGTATATATAATAATATACATCAAATTATATATTAATTCGTCTTATTTTTTATCATAAGACCTTTAATAGAATGATGTTAACTTTTTATGTAAATTAAACTCGTATTTTATATTATATATTATATAACTTTGTGGGACTTCCAACAAAGATAGGCTTAAAATCATTTTCTAATATGGTATCAGAGTCATAGTTGGAGCCTATCCTAGCGAGATCTATGTGAGCATTCTGTTCCACCCGTTGTCGGGCTACTATCGGATCATCCATTAATTATACTGTCACGTTTGAGATGTCTATACGTGAATGTGGGATGTTGGAAGTCCCATGTCGACTAGAGATAAGACCAAATTATAATATATAAGTGGAGTGAAAAACTCAGCATATAAGCCGGTTTTGTGAGATTGAGTTAGGCTTAAAACCACTCTCTAATAATTAAACTCGTATTTTATATTATATATCTATGAAATTCTTTCATTACATTTTTTTTGTATAATGTATATTAATGTATTATATTTAGTCTTGTATTTTAGATTGTAGGTGAGTAGTTTTTCTTGGAAGAATATAGTTGGTGATTAGTTATTTCATGTTGACGATTGTTCACCATAACCTCACAACGTGGCTTTGTTATGGTTCATTATTTGAGTGCTAGAATGAGATGACTTTTATTAGTCATTCCATATTAACAACAAAATTAAGACGGTAATTATTCAAACAAAAATAACAAATATTTTGAGCATTCTATACATTTTTTTAACAAAAACTCAATTAAAAATACATAAATTTTTGAAATACTTAAAAACCTATTTAAGTTTATTTTAAAAAGGTTTATAGGTTCACAACGTCAAAACTAAAAGAATATTAAATTATAAAAATGTATTTTTTTTATGAAATATTTAATTATAAATCTGTTCTACACTTTTTCTTGCGCTTTATCATCTTACTTATATAATATATCCAAACAAAGTGAAAAAAAATAATATAAGAACATCGGTTAAGATATATTATATTGTGTGTTATTATTATAATAGATGTAAAAAGGTCAATTTTTCCTAACCACTGTTTATTTAAAGTGTGAAGGGACCTTCTTGTACAAAGAGCATAATAACTTATTTAATGAAATTAGACTAATCAGAATATATATAAAGTAAAATAATTTTATTTTCTGAATAACCAAATATTGATAATATGCATTTTTATATTTTTATTTTCTTTTTGTCCATCGGCTATATAAATAATGTTATTTTTCCCCTCATTCACGGGTAATCTAAACATACAAAATTATTTAAAACATCAATAATGTAAAACAAATACAAAAACACTATGAGACACGTAATGAATGAATATTCACATAATGTATAATTGTACTACAAATATGTTTAATTCTTAATTTTCTGAATATATATATATATATATATATATATATATATATATATATATATATATATCCCAAAATATATAGAAAAACATATATAATAAAGATGTCATCGTGCATAATATAGGAAACCATATGTATCCTTTCCTTGAGGATCATGAAATTACGTTCATAAACCATATTGTCACTTTGAAACTTAATCCAAGACATGAATAACCAGATACCATCATATTATCACAGTGAATCCAACATATCTCATACATTCACATACTTCTCACATAAATCACATCGTACTATGCATTCCAAGCAATTGATCCAATCAAAGATATCAAAAGAAGAGACTTGACCCAACAGGAGTTGCACAACGCATCCTATTCGCAAGGTGAGACAGGAGGATCTCGCACAGCGCATACCTTAATTCGCATAGCGAATTAAGTCGCAGCATACATCAGACCTCAAACCTCTCGCATAGTGCACCTAGGTCGCTATGCAAGAACCCAGACAGAGACCAACCTCCCCAAAGCTCTCACTATGCGCCCCACTCTCCCTTCGAATTAAATGGACAGTGATCCCAGACCACCACCAGTCGCATAGCGATAGGATTCGCCATGGCGAGTCCATAAACAGAGAGCATCACCCTCTGGTAATTCGCACAGCGCACCAGCTCGCACAGCGAATTTCCCAAACAATGAGCACCTTCTACAGGGTCTCGCTATGCGAGACAACTCGCATAGCGACTCTGCATAATCAGTAGAACGAAATTTCTACAGAATTATCTACTCAACCATTCCTTACCACTTCTAGACCTTTCTTCCAACTTCTAATGCCCCTAACTCATATTTCATACCTAGTTAAACTTGTCTAGGCGCTCCTAAAGTGACATTAACATGATTCTAAAGTGATCACTACCAAACTTTTCATTAAAACTCTAATGTTATTAAACTAAGGACCCAATTTCAATTCTACCTTGTTGCTAATGACTTTACTCAGTTTTCTGACCCTAACCAGTTCTAATTTACTCATCTAGACTAGCCCAACTTGCCCAATTGGTCATCGGAGAAGAACCCAATGTCTGAACGCATCAAACTCACCTTCGACGCCAGCACATATGACTAGTCACAACTGACTGGATCAGACCAGGGCTGCTCTATGATCAGGGATGTGCCAACTCAAGTTTTTAAGGTTCCTCTATCCTTCCAACAAAGTACTCTCAATAAGTCACAATTTATTTATCTAAGTCATCCAAACTGTCCTATGGTGTTCTAGACTCCGATTGCCCAATTACAATACTTCACTTCCCTTCTTAGTAACCGAAAAAAGTATCTGTACACCCACTCACCATCCATATTAACTATTTTACAGCATTCTTACTCCAAACCAGTAATCCAGTACAACCAACAAGCTCATCCAAGTGAGAGAATACTCAGTATACCATGGTTACACAACTTTCACATATTCAACAAATGCAGCTCAACATGCTCACCACCAAAAATATCACATAACAGTAAGATAAATCACAACTGATCAAACATGCACATCATATAGTTCAAACAAAATATCACTAGCTCCCCTTACCTGGGTTTCTCCAAGCACAACTACTGAAACTGCCCTAGCAGTACCCTTGACAACACAAGAACTCAACCTGCCCCTACAAACCACCAAAGTGGTGACCGCAGCAGCTTTTAGAGTTTGATTAGGCGGAACGTACGAAAACGAAATCCACTAGTAACATGCAAACAGTAACGTTGCATGCCCTAGGTTCAAGGACAGTGAAGGAGAAGTGAATAAATGACTTACCGATCGGAATGAAGAGGACATTCGGTAGAAATGAAGCCCTCTACTCCGTGGACGCTTGGGTAGCACCAAAAATCGAATTTCTATGGTTCAAGGAGCTGAGAATCTAGAGAGAAGTCAGAGAAAACCTTTAGGGCAAGGGTTTTAGAGAGAGAAAGGAAAAAGCAGAAATGAAGACTCTGGCTTTTGGGGAAGAACCCTTGCTAAGGTCAGGTTCCCTTAATCTGGGCCTGACTGCCTCCAACTAGGGCCGAATAGCCTTTTTTATTTATTTAGGCTCTTACAGAGTTTTCTAAATTATTTAAAAGTATACCAAATTTTAGTTAACAAAAAAAATTTCTATTCATAAAAAATACATACTTTAAACACAAGAGTATTTTAATAATTTTTAATTTTAATTTAAAATAAAAAATAAAAAAATTCAGATATTATTCAAATATCTTAACCTTAAAACTTAAAATCGATAATATATGAGAGTAATTTTGTCAATAAAAATTGGTACACTTTAAGAAGTTACATAAATTAGCAAACTCATATTTATATACCGGTCTCTTGCACATTAAATATGATTATCAAGAAAAAAATAAAATTTATTTAGTTTTTAAATTTGAATGTGAAATTACAATTCATATATTCTAAATTTTAATACATTTTGATTGTTAGGTTAAAATTAAAGTTTATAAACTAAAAGATATCAAAGTTTTTAAAAATAATAAATTTTAATTTCACATTAAAATTTAGAAATTGAAAATATATTTAATTGAATATATATTGGAATTCCTATCAATACAACCATAAATTGTTATTTATTTATTTTTTTATGAAATTTTATTTCACATTGTACTACATCTATATAAATGAAAATTTGAAATTACTAAGATTATAAAGTATAACGGCCACACTTGTTTTCCTTTTTTTTGAAAATAATATTTATATATTTCTTCTTTCTATAAATCTTAATAAAATAAGAAAAATTATTAAATAATATCAATTACTTATATAATTATAGTCATTGTAACATTTATTTTAATAACATAATATTACTAAAATAAAATATTTTAGTATAAATATTCAGAATACAAATAATCCAGGATATATCATATATTAATATAATTATCAAAAGATAAACTATAATAATATAATACGTATACATTAAAAATTTTATATTATGATTTTATTCCAAAACTATATTTCACATGATTTAATAGCTGATTTCCAAATCCATAAGTTAGAATAAACTAATATGGAAAAGAAAATATTATATATGTCAATTAACTTTCTATATTAACATGCCAAAAACTCCAAACAATCGTAAAACAAACGGAAGTCACACAATAAAGAACTTTCAAGATCCACATATTAAATAAAATTGGGAAAGTGAAACATCACATAAGGAATTAACACCACTCTCAACCCAAAATCTTAAGACAATGAATTAATGGGTCTTCATCCTTATATGGTGCTTCACTTTTTAATTTCATCCAATGTGGGATTTAGACTCACACTTGAATTCCGAAGAAATCTTCCCATCAAGGGTGAGTCCCTTCCACATTGGTACACTCCCCCTCTAGTAGAAGCATTCTCAACGAGTACCTATTTCGTACTGTCGTTCATTTTAATGACCTGAAACCTTTGTCAGGAAGACTTTCGATACAAGGACCATATTGTATTCGTTTGAGCCAGTCACTAAGACTAACCATTAGCTTTGATACCACTGTTGGATTTTATTGATGAGGAGTTTCATTGGGGAGACACAATACCAATGAGATTTGAGTCCAACTACATAAGGAATTGACACCGCTCTGAACCAAAAACCTTCAGACAATATGTTAATGAGTCTTCATCCTTATATTTCTCATTTCATTCGAATAAATGCATTGATGTTGATTGCTTGAAAATTTTGCACTTGTGATCAATGACCTTTCTACCACACATAAGGTTAGTCATTTTCCTATCATGAAGACCTCAAGCTTGTCTTAGACAATGACCTCTTGTTACTCTCACCACGTAACTCATCGTATTTGTATTAGTTTGAATGGTTGGTAGAGTGTCATGATAACTTCAATTATGAATCTCTACTTCAATGCATACCCTAAGAAACATACATCAAAACAATTTCCTCCATAGAATCCCCTACATTCTCATAGGTTCATATCATTAGCTTACATACTTTACACTTCATATAACATTTTCTTAAGTATATTATACAACAACTTAACAACACATGTACAAACTGTTTAGGATTTAAAAAAATAAAACTGCAGCTTCTATAAAACTCCAAAAATTATGTTCTTCCATTCAAACTAAATATAATTGAATCAAGAATGCAATTCAAAAAGAATAAACTCAATATTGAGTAACAGTGAAAAAAGTTATGCACCAAACAAATAACAGAGATCAAAGTTGTCAACAACTTAAACTACAAGAATCTTACTTGAAAAACTATTATAACTACAAACTTCCAATTGAAGATCCAAACGATAAAAGTAAATAGCAATATATCTAGGAAAAACTATCGAAATTTCAACTTGATTCGATGGTTACAAAGCAAAAAATGTTATTTTTCCCAAACTCTGACCAGGAAAATAGCTTGGTGCCAACAGTGGCGTCTAACGTTATCAGAAAATCCAAGCTTCTCATTTTGATCCTTGATTGAGTAATTTGGTACTCTTTGAACTAATACCCACTTAATAAAGGTTTTCATGATCATAAATTTCATATTTCTTAGCTGAATCAGTGTCATACTATCAAATTCAAATCTCATAGAGGAATTCATAACAACAACCAAACTAGAATTTCATACTTAATACAATTTCATAACTAAACCAAAACATGCTAATGAATTCATCTCAAATTATGTAATCAGATTCACCAATTCAAAGCTTAATGACAAATGTTGTAAATCATACTCAACACAAACCAAATCAAGCAATAATTTCAAGAAAAAGGTTTCACAATATCCAATTTACATATAATAAAATGAATAATTTTCAACATGATAAAACAAAATTTAGTTTCCCTCATTTGTAAAACCAATTTCAAAGATTTCTATTACACCAAAATGCCTCTAACTCAACATGATGTTTTACTTACACATAAAAGTATCACAAGAATGATCAAGTCATATCATTATGATCATTGATCAACCAAGATTTATATTAATGATTCTAAGGTCACATGCAAGCAAGTAAAGCCTACATGTAAAAGGAAAGACAAATTGAAGCAAGAAAAAGAAACCAATTTACTCAAAAGGAAAAACTGATTAATTACTTTTGAAGAACTACATGATCACAAAGGAACATATCATCAAACGTATAAGTGTGAAGATTCTAAAGAGATAATTTCTCAAGAGTTAATGATTTTATATAAAATGAATTTCAACCGTTTGATATCTTTAAATAATTTAAACATTTTATTGTTAAAATATATAGTTTTCTTTGTATAAAAACTATCAGTGTTATTAAGTCATTTTCTAAGTTTTGTTATAAATACTTTGATATAAAATCCTTCAAAGAACCTGTTTTAAAAAGTTACCATTTTTTTTTACAGTAACTGTTATCTAGTAATTGTTAAGATACATCTTACATTACAACATGCTTATAATTTAAGAATGGTTTCTTAAAACACACAGAGATATGCTAAAGTATTTTATTAAGTAAATGTATTTAAATACTTAAATCACTAGTAAAAAAAAGGCTTTCTAACGCGCCTAATAGGTCTCGGTTTGGACAGACCCGAAGCAAATATAAATGCGGTGGCCGAATTGCAATTTGTGCGAACTTATAGGCCTCGGTTCAACAGGAACCGAGACATAATAAACATATTAAATCGGTTAAAAACTGCCCGGAGCGTATAATCTGCGTATAGGCACCGGTTGGAGGAAGAACTGAGGCAGTAAAAGTAAATTACTTCGGTTAAAGAAACAACCGAGTCAATTTACCCTACCTACCTGCTCTTCTCTCTGCTTCTCTTCTCTGTGCTTCTCTTCTCTCTGCTGCCATCGAAGAAATTCTTCTCTCGCGACTGCCATCCAACCACTGCTCGCACCTCTCAGCTGCTGCTCCCTCACCGCCGCGACCTCCCCGTTGCTGCCTCGTCGTTGCGTGGTCGACCACTGCCTCGTCGTCGAGCTCCCGTTCGTCTACCGCTCTTCTGCTTCTCTTCTCTCTGCTGCCATCCAAGAAATTCTTCTCTCCCGTTGCCATCCAATCACTGCTCGCGCCTCCCCGCTGTTGCTCCCTCACCACCGCGGCCTCCCCGTTGCTGCCTCGCCGTCGCGTGGTCACCAGCTTCGTCCAGATCTGCTCCAGATCCACTACAGATCCGCTCCAGATCTGCTCCAGATCCACTCCAGATGCGCTCCAGATTCGCTCCACAACGTCACCGCCGCTGCCTGCCCCGCTACTGCCTTGCTGTCGCGTGGTGAAGACAGTGTTGCCGCCGCATTGTTGCCATCGTCACGTGGTCTTCCTGGGTTGTTACTGCATCGCCGCGTTGTCTCTGATGGACGAAGATGATGATGGACGAAGGTGGTGTTTTGGGTGGTCCGATGTGAGAAAGACGGTGGTGTTTGGCGGCGTGTGGTGTTTGGCGACGTGTGGTGTTTGACAGCGTGAGAAAGACGACGACGTCCTTATGGGGAAACCGGGAAGAGGATACTGCCTCGGTTCCCTTTGAACCGAGTTCTAATTGTATATTGTTTTGCCTCGGTTCACAACCGAGGTATAAAAATGCAGATCTTTTACCTCGTCTAGATATGCTTTGGGTCAATAACCGGTGTCTATAGGCTAAAATAACCGGTGCCATAAACTAGTGAGTCTTATTTTAACGATAACATAATATTTCATTTCTATTATATTAGGTGTTTCCTATATTTTTGAGAGGCTAAATTAAGTACGGGATGAAACTTTATCTTATAATTAGTTTACTCTTCATTGAAAACATCATTTTTTTTCTGTCACTAATTAATATACGTTTCAATTCCCTCATAATCATTAACATATCTTTTGGTTGGGGTTAAGCCTCTCCATCTCAACAAAAGAAGAAAAAATGTCTTATTTTACCTTTTAGAAACCAATTTATTGAAACACGTATCCTCTCACCAATCAAAATGTAAAGGTTAGAGATTTCACACCTGTCATGTGACCACATTCTAGTACTATTGTTTCAAACTAAAATTCAATCTATGATGGGTCCATTTGCATGTTCACCAAATCTCAAACTTTCAGTCATAGTAGGCATGAAGTTGTTCCATATTAAATAATGATTTTAAAGATCAAGTTCTATAAATATTTGAAAAGAAACGAATTAGTATGTACACTAGTCTTATTTAATTGAAAAAGAAGTTTATTTTAATTGAAAATATTTTAGATTGATAAAATAAATGTTGAAATGTCATAGTATTTTTTTTAAGTTTTATTTCATTATGCTTTCTCTCTTATAAAACAATCACTCTTTTATACGTTCACTACTTCTTCTCTTTCTCTTTGTATTTCACATTACCAAACACGCCCTATCTCTCTCAATCACTTCTACGAACAAAATCACGTTTTCCTTGGTCCCAATTCTTGAACTACATTTGGCGTCAAAAATCGTCGTTGAATTCGAGTGGTTGAAAACATCATAATAATGCCAACACTGAAGCAAAAAATATCTATAACTCATGCACTACCCAAACGCCACATAGCAAGAGCTTGTACTTGTAGTACAAGACACTTAAACAACATTTGGACACGTAAACAACCATGAAATGAGACACTACACCTCACGAACAATTATTATCATAATTTCCCCTACATATAATTATTTATTAATGTATCCAATTTTATTGATGGATTTATAGTCAATCATAAAGTAGAATAGGACATGGAAACTAAGAACTATCTTAACTAAGACAATTATTAAATATTAACTATGAATATATATATATATATATATATATATATATATATATATATATATATATATATATATATAAAATAGAGAAAAAGTAAACAATGAGAGGTATGTAATTATAAGAATTTAAGTTTTTAATTGGACTTTTTTTTTCAATTGCAGTTTAAACTTTAGTTAAGTATATGGTTGTAAAATTTACCATTATACACTTTAATAAAAATTAAATTTATAAATAAAAATAATTAGTTATTATATTGATTAAATTAGACAATATTTTTATAAATTAAAAATTATTAATATAAACTAGTTTTTATTGTTAATAATTGTTTTTGGTAATATATATATTGTCAGACCTCGGAAAACCCACCTGTCTTATCTTATTAAAAATGCACCCAAAACCCCTGTTAGAGTCATTTAAAACGCACCCAAAACTCTGTAAACTGACGCCAGGTGTCAAGAATGGAAGATTCGAAAATCAGTAGTGGAGGACAGGTGTCTATAGGAGAGCGCACGTCCGTTTGGACGTGGGGCAGACAAAAATGATTTTCTGAAAACCCTGCCCACTCTCCTCTGCATGCACCCTCCTTCCAAAATCTGATCTTTCATTTTCCTCCTCCTTCTCTCTAGAAAACCTTCCTTCTCTCTACTGTAACTTACCCTTCTCTACTCCGATCACCGTTCAGGCACCGTGGAAGCATTCCCGGCGTCTCAAGCTTCACTTTGAACCGAACAAATCTGAGTTCTGAAACTGGTAAGTTTCCTTATGCCTATCCGTCCGTTTTTCTAATACATGCAAACCCAGCTTCGGTTGCATGCTGTTATCCTGTCTGAGTCTCTGTTGGTTTATTGGATGTTTGAAATTAGTTTAAAGAGGAGTGGAACGTAAGGGTAGAAGGGAACTCAGTCAGACGAAGAGTGTTTTAGTACGTTCGTTCACTTTAAGAGGTAAGGGAAGCTTATTCAATTTAATTCGTATTGTTTGTATTGTGCTGTATGGACGTTCTGTGAGTTGTATGAAGCATGACTTTGTGATATTTGATTTTTGGTATATGATAATGATTATGAGTTGATGTATGAGAAATATGAAAATGTACTATGATAGTATATGAAAATATGAACTATATGCTGAGAAATGAGTTAAATGTAAATGAATTCTGAATATAAATCTCTCTATGATAATGTACGTTCGTCATTGAACGGTCCTTGACCGTTCGGTGTTGATAGTAAACTTCTTTGAAATTGAATTCTTTCATTTGGGAAGAATTCTAGTTGAGGACGAACGCCCTCTTGTAATAGTGCTACGTTTGAGCGCTCGGCCAAGCGTAGATGCCCTGAGTGTTATGTGAGGAATTGAGAATCTTGTAAACATATCTCTGGATACTTAGTCATTCTTAAACCCTATCTTCACCATCTCGTATTATATTTATTTCTATCACGAGTTTAAATCAGTGATGGGTCTCGACCAAAGCGTTCATGATGCGTGGCGCTCGGTCTTATACCGAACGCTCGTACTCGTCTTTAATTATGAAACTTGTTGAAATAGCGTTCGTCCAAATTCAGTAAAATTCCTTTTACCGTGTTCGGTCATTGACTGGCATTAAGTTCCTGAAATTGAATTATTCTAAGTAGGGTTCTCTAATCATCTTGAGGTGTCTATATCCATTGGGTCCGGCCTAGAACCTCTGTACTTAAATTATTCTTTGAGTATTGATCTGAACTTACGAGAGTCAGTTCATTCAACTGATTCAAGTGGCAAATGACATTCGTCATATATGGTGTCTTATGGTAGTCGGTTTTATTCTATTATGGAACGGGAGATTTCTCAGACTCGTTCCTCACGTTCGTTCTCGTTATAAAGAGGGCTGAACGTTCGGTATTTTATGCCATTGGAACTGAAAATGAAAATGATAATAAAGTGAAAGATTATAAAGGATGAATAGTATATGAGATGATTAAACGGTTGTGGATTTTGAACGAGCGTTCCGGGGAGGAACGACTCATGTATTGAATATTGGAATTGGTAAAGTATGACTGTGGTTACGCTAATGCTGGCAGTTCATCCTGATGTTCCGTGAGTACTCGTCCTCACGTAGAGGAGGGTAGGTCATGTGTGGGAACGACAGGAGGTCCTAGTCCTTAGGGGTACTTTGGATAGGGCTAACCTCGGGTGGCAGCTGTTGAGTGTATCCCAGTTACTACATCACCCGGGTGCAAGAACGTCTGTAGCTACACAGATTCATATAGTCCGAACAGTCAGTCTAGTATCAGGGTTTAATTGAATCTTATATTGAAATGTATTTGATATATTTGAATGTGAGAAATGCATGTTATTACTTGAATTAAATTAAATAAGCTTACCCTGTGTTTTCTTGTGTTGTCTTGTTGTACGTCCGTCTTGTCTTTGCAATGATCATCCGTGTGGATGTGAGCAGATGGTAGCGCGCTACTTGAAGAGGCGCTGGAAGAAGAAATTTGGGAAGATGCAAACCTCGTAGATGTGGAAGTAAAGGCCGAACAGTAGGACGCTCGGTTGTAGTTAGTAGTTTAGTATAAAATGACCGCTCGGTCACTTTCTTTCCGTTTTGTTATTTGACCGATCGGTAATTTGACTTTTGTAAGCCGTTCGGTCATGTTTCCTTTGAATCTTGTACAGTTTAGTTTTGGCAAGCGATGTAAGGCCGTTCGGTCAAAATCTTTCGTTGGTTTAGTGTAAAACTGAATTGGTTTATCATTAAATGTAATTAATTCTATTATATGGTTTTTACTGTATTTTTGGGATGTTACATATATATTATGTACGTGGCCTTTTGTGGGTGTATGGTCATTTATGAATGTATCACACGCATATAAGGGGTGAAAATTTATATAATGTGATGTGCGAAATGTAGTTCTTTATAGCCGGATCCTTGTCGGTATCTTTGTATCCTTTGTAAAATTTAAAGTTTAGTGATATTATAAAGATTTCAAGCAAGCAATGTTTATAAAGCTTGATCATCTTTAATAAATATTTTATGGAAGTGTTATGTTTTAAAAAAAAAAAATTCTCAATGACATCTCAAAATTCGAGGTGTTACATCCTTCATGTAAGCTATTAAAAAATATTAAGCACTATAAACTCACTAAGTAAAAGAGAAGTTATCTAAAAGAAATTTGTGAATGAAACTCGTTATAATTTACCATTGTTTATTACTCTTGTTATAATTATGTAATACAAAGATTAAATCATTTTATAAACAATAACAATAAGATTACAATAATATATACAGAGATAAATAAGTATTTTTTTGAGATTTAATATCTCATTTAATATTATATATATATATGGTTTAATGTCTCGATAGGTCCTTATTTTCGTCCATAATCTCAAATAGGTTACCGACTTGTTCGGCATATCAATTGGGTCCTTGCTTTTGTAAATTTGAAGCAATTTGAGGTCTGTTGTCAAATTGGACAAACGACCGTTAAAGAGGGTGTTACGTGACATGCTGACAATGTAGTTTTAATTTACGTGACATTAAAAATGTGTGTCAATTGTATTTTTTTAATTTTTGAATTAAAAAATTAAGTGTATAGAGTGAAAATATAATTTAAGTAAGGGCAAAGTTGGAAAATCAAATTAAATTAAGTGCTGAAAGCCCCTTTCTCCTATTGCGAAATCGAAATCAAATTGGGGGAAAGTGAGTTTTAGGGTTCTTGAAAGAAAACAAAATCGTTGTTGTTATTTAATTTTTCTACCGTGTTACATGAAACAAATGCATTGTGTCTGGTCACCTAGCTTCTGGGGGAGAGAGGGAGATGAGAGGCACAAACCTCACATGTCAAAACACATGAGATGGGAAGTTATCTGAGTTGTTCAGCAACAACATGGTAATTTAAATTTGTAGCACTTTAAGCTTTTAAAGAGGCTTGGTAGTGGGGACATTAGAACTGTTTACCTTGCGGAACTAATTGGTACAAGCTGCCTTTTTGCGCTCAAAGTGACGGACAATGAATTTTTGTCGAGTCGGAAGAAAATGTTCAAGGCCGAAACTGAGAAAGAGATCCTTCAGATGTTGGACCATCCATTTCTTCCCACTATGTACTCCTATATTGCAACAGATAAGCTCTCTTGCTTGGTTATGGAGTATTGTCTAGGAGGAGATCTCCATGTGCTGCAACAGAGGTAGTCATACTAGAGTTTCTCAGAACAAGCAACTAGGTAGGAGTTGTGAACTTTACCATTCCTTCGTGACTAGAAAAGAACGATTTTGTTTTCTCCGCGTTGGAGGTTGAAGGAAGAGGCGTTTCTATCTTTCCCTTTTCGTGCATATCTCTTAGGATTTTAGGGTTCTGAAGAAGAAAAGAGGTTTCCTCCTCCTCGCGCTTCCAATCGAAGAACAAAAAGGGGTTTGCCCAGTTTTCCCTTGAGTACATTTGATTTGACCTCTATGCAATCCAATTTTTAATACAAAAATCAATTCAAACTTGTTTTTAATGTCACGTGTGATTAATAAATACACTGACCATGTCACGTAAACCAAACTTAAACGGCTGTTTGTGCAATTTGATGGCAGACCTCTAATTCTTCAATTTTACAAAAAGAAGGACCCAATTGAGACGCCGAAAAAAAAGAGACTTATTTAAAATTTTGGATGAAAATAGGAACCTACCAAGACATTAAACCTATTATATATATATATATATATATATATATATATATATATATATATATATATATATATATATATAATGTACTAATTTATATATGTTTGTACATTTTTTTTAGCAATGTGTAAAGATACAAAGTTAATATGTTACCAAAATAATAGAAGTACGTCTCATTATGAGCAATCTTTTAAAAATAAAATATATACAACTTGTACGTATTTGGCCTAAAACAATCCAAAATCATCAAGATAAAAACTAACTTTGATATCATCTAAAAAGCCTAAGCCCGAAAATGTTAAGAAGATACAATATTATTGAAAGATAAAAAAAACACTAAAAAGGAAGTTTAAACAGTATTTTAAATTTTTTTTGCAAGACAACGTTTAATGATTTTTGCAGAGGTTAGGCGATTTGTAATAGTTGTTAGATGCTAACGTGTTTAAAAGAGTTTTTAGAAAATCGTTTATAAAGCAAAACAATATCACACATATTTTTATACTAGTTCATTTCAACTTGAGTATATTAAGTTCTCCTTTAAGACTTCTTAAGGATTTTACTAATCTTTAAAATAGATTACACTAGTTTCATCATTCCTGGTTTACAACGAGTATCAACTATTCCTTATCTCAATACTAGTTAATTGATTAGATCGTTTAACTCAATTGAGTTAAACACCAAGTGTTTTAATTCACTTTTGAATTTACAAAATAACCAGAAAAGTTTTTCAAACAAGATATAAATTTGATAACTCTCAAAGAGAGAATAAGTTTTCAATACAAAGCAAATATGAAAGACTTGTAACGATTTTCTCTTTAAATGAAATCGTTAGACGATGTAGAAAAAGAAAGACAACATAATAGCAAGCTTCTTTATATGCACATATATTTTTCTTGTATTCTCTTCGTGCAATCATCTATATATAACCTTCTTCAAGCATTAGTAAATAAAGAGCTTTTTAACTTGCATATTACGCTTCGGTTTCAAAAAAATCGAAGCGTATAGAAAGGCATTGACAATTTCGTAATTTTGACGACACTATATGTCTCGGTTCAGTGTGAACCGATGTCTAAAGATATATACTGCCTCAATTTTCTGACCAACCGAGGCAAAAAATCCTGCTGACCTCATCCAAATCAGACTTTTTACCTAACAACTTTTTTTGAAATAGGCCTACTACCTCGGTTCTCTGACCAACCATGGAGAAAAACTCTAAAAGATTTTTTGAAATAGGCCTACTGCCTCAGTTCTCTGACCAACCGAGGCGAAAAACTCTCATAGCTTTCTTGAAATAGGCCTACTGCCTCGGTTCTTTGACCAACCGAGGCGAAAAACTCTAACAACTATTTTGAAATAGGCCTATTACCTCGGTTCTCTGACCAACCGAGGCAGTCTTGCCAGAAAATGACAACCTCTGATTTTGAATGTTTCTTATCCTACCTCTACTGCCTCGGTTCCATTTTAACCGATGTCATAGGCACTTTATGCCTCGGTTTAACATCGAACTAAGGCCTATATTTAGTAGATATTTTTAAATTTTCCATTTATATTTTTATTTCAATTTCTTTTTGGAAGGTTTACGCATCATTTTTTTTATAACCGAGGTAATAGCCTCTTCGATAGTTACATTCCAGAACCCTAACACAGTACGCACATTTTCACCCTTCTTCTTCTTCTTCTTCTTCTTCTTCTTCTTCTTCTTCTTCTTCTGTCTAAGAGATACACGAATGACAGATTCCCAGCTCGCGTGAATAGGTTTTCATTGTTGCTTCACCACCGCTGCCTCCTCCACTGGCTGTCGCCGCTGCCTCCACCACTAGCTGCCATCATAAGAAATTTTAACCCAATGTTCCTTCTTCTTTCTTGCGTAACCATTCTCTCTCTCAAGCAAAGCTTTTTGTTTGTTGCCTTCATTTCTCTCGCGCGAACGTTGTTCATTGTTGCCACCTACCGTTCGCCACTCCCACTGGTTGTTCGTTGTCGCCTTCATCCATTTCGTTGTCGCCTCCATTGTCCATTGGAGATGAAAAAGAACTGATTTTGAATAAGCAAAAGATCCCTGAAAAAAAAACATCTACCGCCTCGGTTCGAAACCAACTGAGGCAAAAAACCCCATTTTCTGAAAAATAAAGGCATCTACCGCCTCAATTTGTAACCAACCGAGGTAAAAGACTCCCACATACTACCTCAGTTCTGAACCAAGGCAAAAAGGCTACCGTTTTTTACCTCATATGTATATACCTCAGTTCATGAACCGCTGCGTACAACTGAAAATAACCGGTGTTGTTTCCCTTTACTGCACTAGTGAAGAAAGATTCATTAGACTGAAAGTTGACTTCCATGTAGACTTCATAGTCTTTTTAGGTAGGTAGTCAAACTTAGGTCTAAAAACTATTGTTCTTTATTAGAATTTTGACAAAAGAAGCTTGTACGATTCTGCATAGCTTAAAGCTTTTAAGAAAACATTAATAGAGTATCTTCCTATCCCTTAACGTCTTTATCGATCTTGTGCAGGAGTTTGAGTAAATGTCTTATACTTCCATGATCTGCACAAAATAAAGAGAGCAAAAGATACAAGCAAAGATGTACTTTCCATACATGTGTTGAGACTTTGGCAAGTGTAACAAATTTTTTCAAATAATAAAACCGATAAGATCTAATATCGTTTCCCAAGAGACTCGTGTCACCACACAATCGTATAATTTCCAACTAACTTAGACTAAAGAATGCTTCATAATTTGGGTTTTAGTGCGATTAAAGTAAACATGCAACATAAATGATAAAAGTAATCTTTGATACTCAAACACTTGGAAATGGGAAGATTTGAAATGATATGGAATGGTATTGTTGGGGGTATGATTTCACCTACTTCACTCTTATGTATAGAAAATCACTTCCTCTTCATTAATATGCCAATGTCAATCTACTAAATTACTCAAACCCAATCCCTTAGAAGACCTAACAATTATTTCCGCATTAAGAATTGAGCTTTAAGACAACCAAAGGTCCTAGTTTTATCCCTAGATACTATTTCCTTTAGGTGTTTAATCCAAGTCTAGATTTACCTAACATTTCCCAAAATCAAGCAAACCCTAAAATCATGTCATGGGTAGCAACTTCACAACAAGCATTAAGAAAATGAATTAAATACTAACAATCACTGAAAGATGCATATATTCATTCAAAACATAGTAGTTTACATAAGAGTTTAGTGGCTACATCAATCCCCCAACAATAATGAAACTAGCTCTCCATGAATGGAGAGCTTGAGCTTACAACAATGGTGGAAATGGAAGAAGGAAGAAGACCCAAGGAAGAAGATGGACTGTTCCCACAGCTCCTAGCTCGCCTCCAAGAGCTTCAAATGACAGAAAACGCGTCTGGGTGTCAAAAGATGTCAAGCTCTCCGCGCCTTTGAGTTAAATAGGACAAATCTGCCATGTCAGCAAAGTTGGCGCTCCAGCCCCCAGAAGGAGGGAGGGCTCAGGCGCACGACAGTCATGATGCACTGGCGCTCAAGCCCCCACAGACCAGGGGGGCCCGGGCTAGCTTCAGCAGAATTCTGGTTCTTCATTTTTATTGCTTTTCTTGCTTTCCTTGGTTTCCAGTGCCTTCATTTGATGCATAGACTTCTTCCAAATACTTTAAGCACATAAAAGTAGGGATTAGTGATCAAAATATCTCATTAGAGCTTAAGGTGCAACCACTTAACAAACTAAAAGAAAACTAGGATTTACAAGGTAAAAAGTTAAGGGTTGACATTTTCTCTTAATTCATTACTGAATTCATGGTAAAATATGTCCTTATCAACTCCCCCAAACTTAGAACCTTGCTTGTCCTCAAGCAAAAGGTATCTGGCTCTAACACAAAACATATTTTCACAAACATAGCATAATTCACAACATTTCCTTAACTTGGAACGGCTAGAAATGTGTACAGGTTAGCCTTCCACTGTGGTGTTCACAACATTTTCAATCAATCAAATGCTACAGTTTATAAGAGATCAACAATCATGGCAGAATGCTTTACTGAATTATGTAGAACCAATCCTCACCCAAGATACTGTTTCACTTGAATGCACTGGTGTATAAGGATGTGTATCTATCACTCTACTATCACAATGTCACATAAATCAACTTTGTCATTCGTTTCAACCAAATTAAATACATTCATAAGCAAGTTAGCATCACAAGGACTTTGATTGGCTTGTATCGTGGTTGGACTAAGAAAGAAACATGGTTTTTCTGGATAACAAAGTACCTTGAGCTTAAGAGATTAAACAATTCAAATTATGCACATAAGTTTCTGTTTTGCTTCACTTAGATTACAACCAATTTCAAACTTAAATCCCAACTTTCTTCCATTCAATTCTTTTTCTTTTTCTTTTTCTTTCTTCTTTTTCCTCATTTTTCTATCTTTCTATTTTTCTCAATACACCCTTGAAGAACAAACTCCCCCAAACTTAAATCATTCTCTTGCCGTACAAGTGATTGCTCTATTCAGCTCAACGTAGGGAAATCAGGGAATTTTCATTAGACTTGAGGTTCAAAGAGGGAAGACATCTTTCATTCGGGTTGAAGGGGTTAGTATTGGCTTATTTGGCTCAGAACATGTGAAAGAGGTAGAAGAGTAAGATGGCCTTGATCATGTATAACAAGCAAGCAAATGATTCAATTCAGAGAAACTCAGGCAAAGTCAATTGTGATCTAACATGATAGCATTCACAAGAAAAATCTAAGGCACAACATCTCACAAGGTTAACTCAAGGTTCCACAAACATCATCATGCAACTGCCAAGAATATTGATTGCAATTAAACATAAAGCATTCTCAAACTTTTCATGAAGAAAGCAACCACAATTTGAACTAAATTGACCCATCTCAAGCATCATTTCATATTCAAGCATAAGTATCATGAATCAGCACAGTCTATCAGGTCAGATAACTTAACCAAAATGTTCATTCAATCAAAAACTAAGAACTGAATTTCAACCAAGTTTAAAAGTTAAACTAGAAATAAAAACAAAAGAAAGCAATATAAAAGGTTCAGTGAAACTCATGATGTGCTCTAATCACTCATATCTGCATCATCGTTATCAACATCATCTTCCTCATCAGCATCATCGTCCTCATCAGCATCATCTGCAGCGGCAGCTCCACCTCCTCCAATAAATTGGGTTGGTCCCCAAGCCATGCTACTTGGGCCACATATTCCTCTGCTGACATCTCTCTTTGTGACGGCATTTGTTTTTATTCTCTTGGAGTTGGATGAAGAAGCCATTTATGCACAAAAAATTGAAAATAAAGTTTGCAAATGTGAGCCCACAATGTAAGTATGCATTTGTAGCAAACAATAATTAGATCGCATGATCATGAGTTCACAAGGTATAAAGCACACTATATATGCAAGAAAAATCGTAAAACACAGCTTGAAGCATGAAAATTTCGAAGCAGAACAGAAAACTAGAGTTGTTGAAAAATCTGGTATGGCTCACCGGGGCTTGGGCACCCCTAAGCAATGAGGGCTGGGGCGCACGTGGGTCAGAATGCCAGAATTGGCAGTTAAGGCTTGAGCCCCCCTAAGCAATGGGGATTGGGGCGCCATACCAAAAAACAGTTCTGCAAAGTGTGACAACTCACTCTACGATTTTTGGAATTTGACACTTCTTGGCACTCAATTCAATCCAAATTAATATGTTTTCACTATACAAACTTGATCAAATCCATAAGGAGTGAAATTGAGTGCAAGAAGGACAATTTAGGTGCACACTTCCAAAGCTTTCTAATTCTATAACTCAAGGCTTCAATTTTTACACTTTAAACATACCTAAACTCAACATAACAATTCAAAACACACTCAATCACACTAGAACACATAAAAACAGATTGAACAATTCTAAAACACATCAATTTACAATAACACTCAACATTACACTAGTTAACCATTAACAACACATAAACTACGATTCAAACTAACATGCTCCAAAATATCCAAATTAAACTAAAACATTCTAAAGCAAATTCAAACAATCAAAACACAATCAAATAACAAAATCACACATAAGAAAAGGAAAGAAAGTTGGGTGTCCTCCCAGTAAGCGCTTGTTTAAGGTCACTAGCTTGACATATATGACTATTAAGTTTGATTCTTGATGTTGGTATGCTTCTTTCTTTCATGACACCAACATCCTCTCAACAGCTTTCTTGTCACCAACTTGATCCTTCTTGAATAGGGAGCCTCAATTTCAATTACTCCATTTATCTTAATGTTCTTGATGACCCATAACCTATTCTTGATTCTCACTGGTTTGCCAGGTTTGGATTCATTGCTTTCCATCACAGGGTTTTGGTGAACTAGTTTCTCTTCCTTATCTTCTTCTTCTCCCTTCACTTTTGGAGAGAAGAAATTTAGGCTCTTCTTAACCAACTTGGCAGCTTGCCCTGTTAGACTAGTAACTGATAGAAGTTCACTATAGCTTTAGGACTAATATCTTTTTCTCGATTTTGCTGCCTAGCTTCAAAGATGTTGAAAGTTACCTCTCTATCTTGGTCTTTTAATTTCAGTATTCCCTCTTCCATATGAATGACAACCTTAGTTGTCTTCATGAAAGGTCTTCCAAGGATAAATGGTATCTCTACATCTTCCTCCATGTCCATAACTATAAAGTCCACCGGAAATTGGAGCTCGTCTATTTTAACTATCACATCTTCAACTACACCAAATGGATATTTGATAGATTTATCTGCCAATTGAAGCATCATTCTTGTTGGCTTGGCTTCAAGACCACTAATCTTTTTAAACATGGATAGGGGCATCAAATTGATGCTAGCCCCTAAATCAATAAGAGCTTTCCCTATATCATAGTCTCCAATGGTGCAATGAATGGTGAAACTCCCCAGATGTTTGACTTTTGAGGGAGAGTCTTCTGCATGATGACACTGCAATTTCCCTGCACTTCAATTGTTTCCTCATCTAAATACTTCTTCTTCTTGCTGAGGATTTGCTTCATGTACTTTGTATAGGCGAGAATTTGTTGCAATGCTTCAGTAAAAGGTATGGTGATCTCAAGCTGGTTGAATATTTGCTTGAACCGAGCCAAATGTTTCTCCTTTTCTCTATTGGAAGGATTTTTCGGATAAGGAAGATGTTTCCAAATTTTCTTCCGTTTTTTCTTTTTCTCTTTTTCTTTTTCTTTATTTTCTTCTTCTCCCCCAACAATCTCTTGATCAGTTTCTTTTTTTGCTTGAATCTCATCTTCATTGCTTCTCTTCTCTTCATTTGACAGCTTTTCCTTGTAATCAAGCCCAACCTCTTTTCCACTTCTTGTTGTAATAACATTACATTCCTCCTTAGGGTTAACTTCAGTGTTGTCCATAAAATTCTTTTCAGGTTTCTCCTCCAGCTTCTTAGCAAGTTGACCCACTTGTATCTCCAAGTTTCTAATGGAAGCTTCAGTGCTCTTGTGGTTAAAGATGGATACTTGCATGAATTGTTGGAGTGTTTCTTCCAACTTTGAAGTTCTGTCAACAAAGGAAGGATGTTGTTGATATTGCTGTTGTGGTGGTCTATTTGATGGCCCAGCTTGTCCTTGGCCCATGCTTGGGTGAGGTCTCCACCCTTGGTTGTAGTTACTTTGTCGGCCCTGATTACCTATATAGTTCACATTTTCTTGGGTATTGGCCTGCATGGCACACTGACCATTTATATGTTCTTCACCACACAACTCGTACCCTATATGTTGGGCTTGTGACACATTTTGGAGCTCTTTAGGCAATTGAGAGAGTTTGTTCATGAGAGCTTCAAGTTGTTGGGTCATTATCTTGTTTTGAGCTAACAAGGCATCCTGAGATTGCAGTTGAAAAACACCTTTTTGTTGAGCCCTTTCACTATGCACTTCATTGTCATTAGCAGCCATGTTTTCAATTAACTCATGGGCTTCCTCCGGTGTCTTCCATCGGATGTTTCCTCCAGTTGAGGCATCCAACATCAATTTGGTTTGGGATCTCAAGCCTCCCAAAAACATATTCAGGACGGTAGGCTCATCAAACCCATGAGTGAGTGTCTTTCTCAATAACCCCTTGAACCTATCTCAAGCTTGACTCAAAGTTTCACTAATATCTTGCTGAAAGGATGAGATTTCCTGTTTCCCTTTGTTGAGTTTGGACTGTGGAAAGTATTTGTTGAGGAATTTGGCAACCACATCCTCCCATGCCGTGAAGCTACTCTCAGGAAATGAATTCAACCACACCTTGGCGTTGCCTCCCAATGAGAATGGAAACAAGCTGAGCCTTATAGCTTCATCAGGCACATCATGAATCTTCACAGTATTACATATCTCAAGGAAGGTGGCCAAATGATTGTACGAATTCTCATGAGACAGGCTATGGAATTGATTGTTTTGCACTAAATGGATGAGAGCAGGCTTCATCTCCATGTTGACGACATTAACCCTTGGCCTAGCAATGTTGTTGAAGTGAAGAGGCCTTGAGAATGTAGAATAGTCCTCCAAGGTGCGTGTCTAGCTTGACCATCACCATGACTATTTGGATTGGCGGCCATATCTTCTCCTTCCTGATCAAAAGCAAGGATGAATGGTTGCTCAAGAATCTCAGGAATGAGATAAGTTTCTCTGGAAGCCCTCTTCTGCCTTCTCCTTCTACTGTTGTTTCTACGGGCAGTTTTCTCAACTTCAGGATCTAAAAGGAGAGGTTCAGATGATGTTGTGCTCCTAGTACGGATTGTGCCCTGCATACACTAGAGACAACAATACTAGAGCACCAAGTTAGCCAAAAATAAAAGAAAACAAAAATTATTCACAGTAAAAAGAATATAATAATAAAGCCTAAATTGGTTAAAACTCACACAAAAGTAAAGTGTTAACACCGAATCCCCAACAACGACGCCAAAAACTTGTTGAGACTTTGGCAAGTGTACCAAATCGTTTCAAGTAATAAAACCGGTAAGACCGAATATCGTTTCCTAAGAGACTCGTGTCACCACACAATCGTATAATTTCCAACTAACTTAGACTAAAGAATGCTTCATAATTTAGGTTTTAGTGCAATTAAAGTAAACATGCAACATAAATTATAAAAGTGATCTTTGATACTCAAACACTTGGAAATGGGAAGATTTGAAATGATATGGAATGGTATTCGCGGATACCCGACAAAAAAAAATTCACCCGCTACCCGCATGGATATTCGCGGATACCCGCAAATATTTAAAAAAAAATATTTTAATAAATTATTAAAATAATTTAAATAGAATTACAAAAAATATATAAAATATAATATAAATTAAATTAAATTTAAATTTAAATTCAATTTTAATTAAATTTAATCTTGTAAAATATAAATTAATGTTAAATTTAACTTAATAAAATATAAATTAAATTTTTATTTTTTATTTTTTGCGGGTAGTGGGTATCCGCGGGTACGGATAGTATAATATCCGCACCCGACCCGTTTATAAGCGAGTATTAAAATATCCGCTACCTGCGGGTTGCGGGTAGTAAATTTCAGCGGGTATCAACTATGCGGACGCAAATTTTTTTGTCATTCTTAACGATGACCTAATTGACATAAATCTGCACAATGGGACCTCCGAAATGATTAAACCTAAATTTTAAACGCAATCTATATAAAAATTTAATCCTGACTTAAATCAAAAATTTTAAAATAATAAATTTATAAATTTGTATATGATGCTTAAATTTTTCATAAGATACTTAGAATACATTTACATTTTTAACAATTATTGACTCACTCTTCCTGACTTATATTTCGAAAAATGTTTATAATTGAAAATTTTCCTTTACTCTTATCGACAAACTCACGCTAAAATTTGAACCAGTGACCCAACAATTAGAAGTCTTTCTATCCATCAGAAATTACTCGATGATCTTCCATAAGAACATACTGTAACATCAGTAGCAACATTATAATAAGTAAATAATAGTTTAACAATTCTATCTATAGTTGAATCCTCCTATACATTTGATTAGAATATTATAACACACGAATGCAGTTCACGTTTTCTTTCGAAGAAAATAAAATATTTGGAAGAGCGAAAGATTTGTGCAGTTCATGCCGTAAATCTTTTCGTCAATCAGATAATATCAAATCTTTTCAGACCCAATTCAGAATTAACGGACAAACTCTCGGTCAAATCCAATAAAAAATTCTATTTTCTTTGTATATTTTTAAATAGATGCCGACAACAAGTTGCAGAAGAAAAGGAACCTTCTAAACAACTCTTGCTATTTAATATTTCTACCAATTAATTAAGAAAACCAATTATTCAGTCAACTCTCAAGTCCACAACATAAACAAATCACCAGATAAAACAATCATTATCACATGGATAAAAAAATTTAACTAGAATCAATAATTAGTATTTTCTATACATTTTAATCTATCTGAGATCAAACTACATGTTAAAAAGAAAATTAATACTTTTTAAAACCCTACCTACTGTACAACAAACCGCAACACTTTTTCCTCGTCACTTCCAAAAAAAAAACATGCTAAATCAAACTTCACAATCGAAAAATGTTCTTCCATCAAACTCTTTCACTTTCCCTTTTTCTTTATCTTCTCTCACCATTGAAGCACCCCAAAACTTCGGAATCTCCGAATCACCAGAATCAATAGGTTGAGAAGTCCACAAAATCCAACTGTTATTGTTATCATTAGTCGTAGTTGTAGTAGCAGTAGTAGTAGTAGTGCTACCTACACCCCCTTCTTCAATCCCCAAAATGACGTCGTAACTTGACGAACGATTCATCTTCGTGGAATTTCCACATTCCTCATCTTCTAGAACCTTCTTCTTCACTTCCTCGGGAACTTTGATGGAAAAACCCTCTAAAGAGTGACCCGTAGAATGCGACCTAACAAGAACACCAAAATCTCTTACAGAATCTTCCTCCTCCAGAACATTCCGCACACATGCATCCCCTGTTTCCGCGCTCACGTCGCTGCGGCACACGGGGCACGTCACGTGCGCAGCCAGCCACTCCTCGATGCAGCGCGTGTGGAACACGTGACCGCATTTCGGCAGCAGCCGGAGCGTGTCGTCGTCGGCGAAGTCCGCCAGACACACCGCGCATTGAAACGGGGCGTTTTGCACCGCTTTGGGGTGATTCAGTTTCAACGCGGAGTAGGACATTACGGGGCACGTGGAGAGCACGCGCGGGTCGAGTCCGCGCGTGACTTGTGGAAGGGCGCGATTTCGGTTGGATATGCAGCGGATGAAGACGAAGCAGAATGCGGTGATGAGAAGGGCGAAAACGAAGATGACGAGTGACATGAAAAGCGTTGCTTTGACGGCGGCCTCATTAAGCGTTTCCGGTGAAGAGGATTGACCGCGTGGGGTGCAGGTAACTGAAGAAAGCAATGATGGGAGGAAAATGAAGAGTACTATGATGTTCATTTGAGAAATTAAGGTTGTTGTTGGTTGCAATTTGTAAATGGTTGGTGGGAGAATGGTGGTTGAATAAATATAAGAAGAAAAGGGTTTTTGTGTTTTGGATGATATGTTGTGCTGGTTTTGTTTGAATGGAAAATGGAAAAAGATGCGATGGGGAAACGGAAAACTAGGAGCAACAGAACATGGATTTGAAGGGAGAGACGAACCTAGTTTTGTGGGTAAAATACTTGCGGCAAATCTTGGATGGTAAACTAATAATAATTTTTGTCTTTTCAGCCGATTACAAATTCAAAACTAATCATTGAGTTTTGTCCTCACCTACTTACATTATAACTTCTTATTTTTTTATATTAGTTATTACGTAATGAGTTCTTTGTGAGTAAACATTGAGAATATTACCTTTGTGGTTTACTATCTAAATATATTCCACTACCTAAATATATAATTAGATAAACAATATTACAATCCTACAAATAATTTCTTTTATCGATACTAAAGTTTGGATTACGTTCATATAACTTGTATTAGTTTAAAAATTGTTTTAGCCATTATTTAAATTGTGTAGCTAAAAAACTTCTATGTATGCATAATATTATTATCTATTTTTATAGCATTTGGAATATGAATTTACGCTAACGGTAGTAATTGGTCTTGTTATTTGGAAAAAAATTATTAAGAAATGAGAGATTTATTTAAAAAACTCTTTGGTTAACACAAGAAAAAAGTTAGAATAATTTAGATAAATATTTATGAAGGAATAAATATTTCTCAAAAAGTATTAGTTATATTTATAGGATCAATATGAATTATTAACTTATATTACTATTAAAATAATATTTATAAAAAATATTATAATAAATAATAGTATAATAAAAAATAATAATTGATACTAAACTATTAAAATTTAATTATAATATCTAAATATAATTTAAATAGGTATAAGTTTAAACTACTCGTAATAAGAGGTTTAAATAATTTTATTAATTTAAGTTTTTAATATATCTATTGCTTAGAGTGGAAACAATAGTAAATTATTATTATTAATATAATATCTCTTAAATTAAATTTAATAAATTTATTGCTAATTTGTTTTCTTAATAATGGGTTTTGAGATTTCAATTAAATGTCATTAAAGTTGTGGATTTTAACATAGCAAATGACGTGGCAATATCACAATGCATTACCCTAATTCGCACAAAAATTAATAATTTTTTACTTTTGATTTGACGTTACTTAAATTAACTATCATTTTAACAATCTTAACATTTCAATTGTACTTAATGTGATAAATATATAGAATTATAATGAACTTCTTAAACAGTCTAATACGACAGTTGCTATTAATTAATTGAATTAAGAGAGTAAGATAGTGAAGTAGTTAAATTCATATATTAAAATGTCATTAACTGATTAAGTTAAAAAATAACAATTAGTTTTCTATACAAAACACAGAGAATTAGTATGCCATCCACACACAAACAAAAGTAACACTTAAAATGGTACTACCTTAAAGTGACAAATTAAACTTGCATATAACTTTTAAAATGTTAGGTTTAATAACCTTATTGTTCCTATTTTCGTTGTCTAATTTTAATTCAGTCCTATTTTTAGAAGTGTTTGAAATATGTTCACAGTTAGTAAAATTTGCGTCTAATTTGTCTCTTCCGTTAAGTATCACCAAACGGAGTTAATACATTAATGATGTGGCACTGTATATTGATTTTTGAATGATGACGTGTAAGTGACTTAGAAAACCATGACCGTTGTCCGCTCTTCTTCCTGTTTCTAACCATAACCACAACCACCTGCAGCTCCTTGGCTTCCTACTTCGAAAAACTCAATGTGGAGGAAGAAATGACAACGACAAAACTCAAGAACCCACCAAAAGAAACAGAGGATTTAGAAGAAAAGCAAGGAAATTGAAAAGTTCACATTCTTCACAGAAACTCTCCATTAGAAAGTTTCTGGCAGGAAGGGTCAAGATCTGTCCACCGGAAAAGTAAAAGGAGACGGTGGGCACCCGAACCGTAACAAAGTCGTTCAAATCGTAGCAGGTGTCGAAAATGGAGAGTTCGGGTGCTTGGGGCAGGTTGGTGGTCTGAGCAAGAAAAGCGTCCCGGAAGGCATGATAAGCCACTGTGGGAAGCCTGGTGACGGCGGTGCTGGTGTCCATCATGGTCCCTCTGTCGCCCAAATCAATTACCCGGAAAACATCCTCTAATATGTTTAGTCGCGAGCCCCCAACTCCAAGACCCGAGAGCCCAACGTAGTAGAAGCTGGGAAAGAAGGGGTTGAAAATGAGTGGGACCCACGCTGCTTCCAAGGGCAATGCCTGCTAGCCAAACTGCAAGCCGGAGGAGGCGCTGTCGCGAGAGAGCAGACAGTAGCGAAGGCACAGCCTGTTTGGCCACCGAGCTGACCCACGAAGGACATGGCCTTGGCACACAGACCCAAAAGCCCAGCCGCTCCCACGAACATGCCTTGGTTCCATGTGCCGCAGCCGATGGTTGTGTTCCGGATGAGAGTCCGCCCCGACATGATTGTTTTGAGTGCGAGCATGCCTCGGGTGTAGGAGCTGTCGCTGTAGGCAACCTCGTAGCGACACCTTCCCTAGTGGTAGTCGGCATCATCGAGCTGGTCACCTTTCCCTCAAATTATAAAACCCTAACTTAATAAAAAAAATCATATTCTCTGTTAGTCACTTACATGTCATCGTTCACAAATCAATATAGTGACCAGGTTGCACATAACTGGTACCACATTATTAATGAATTAACTCCGCTTGGTGATACTTAACGGAAGGGACAAATTAGACGCAAATTTTACTAACTGTGGACATATTCCAAACACTTTTAAAAATGAAGACTGAATTGAGATTAGACAATGAAAATGGGGACCAAACAAGCTATTAAACCAAAATTTTAATACTTTCATGAATCATCAGTTAAGATTATGAACAACGAGAATTGTTTAGCTATATTATAAGTAGTTCATTAGGTTTGTTTTTAATATCTTTGAAGTGTATGCACTCACTTAAGTCTCAAGTCTAGCTAGCAATGGTCTCTTACCTTTGATTATATTTTATGAGTATTAAAGACGGGATCTATAACTAAAATAAAAAGTCTTTTATTTCAGTGATTGTCTAAATGGTGTAGACTAAAATGGTAAAAATTTGAAAAAAGTATCTCGTACCCATGAAATGTATACGTAGCTGAGTAGATATTAGTAATGTACTTTCTGTAAGTTTAAAGTTTTAAAAATTGAATCTGATTTTATTTTTTGAATTATTAATGCACTATGGGTTATGATTATTTCTAGAAAATTTAAATGTATTTTGATTTTATTCACAGTAGTTAATTCTCAGTAGTACAAAAATTAACTTTTGATGTATGCAATTTTTCACTTTTTCTTTATGTAGTGAAAACTCTAATGTCTATCCAACAATGTTGGAATAGAAAATCGATGTTCAGAAGTTTGGTTATATAAGAGTCTAACGTAGCACAACAACATACTGATGTCTGATGTCTAATTGAAGTAAGTTAATGATTAAAATAAATTATAATAAAAGAAAAACTATACTGTTTTGAGTTAGGATTGAAGATTTCCACAAAAACACTTTTTACGCTTTTTTTTTCTAGTTAGCTAAGGTATTTTATGTGCGTTTTAATTCAAAGTCTTTTATTGTGTGTCTTCCAAACCTTTCGGGTGTAGCTGTTAAAGACATTCTGATGGGTGTAGTTGTTAAAGACACTCTGATGCTTAAGTCAGTGATTAATTTAATCGGGATCAAAATAAAGTTTTAAATTCACAATAAATGCAATCACTTATCTTTTTACTCTTTGACCTCTATTTATAGGTATCAAGATGATCCTGAAATTAATGAAACCCTAATCACGGCTCAATCATAGCCCATTACATGACCTCTATTTGATTTGAGGTGATCTTTAGAACTGATTATCGTTGTAGGTCGTCCGTTTTGTCTCCCATCTTCCATGATCAAACGATGAGTATGTTACTTATCTGAATCATATGATGTGTGGTGGTAGACATCAACTTCTTCGACCGGTCGTTCCTTCTTGGTAGCCTCATCAAATCTGTCCTACTGTTAGACCGTATGGCCATAATACATATACATATTTTCTAAATCTATACTATAATTATGAGGAAAAAGATAACTAATGAGAATATTATTGGTGGGTCATTTTTATGATGACTTATCTAAAATCTCTAAAATCTTATTATCTTTGTCATTATCGTGGATTTTATCCAATAACAATATTAAAAAAAATCCCTAATCTAATAAAAAAGAAACTTGAGCTTATTATCAATATAAAACCATAAAAATATTTAATGAATAGTAGTAATTTTATTTTAGTATTATTATTAATAGTAATAATTTTTGTGGATAGAAAATTTGATTAATAAGTTTATATAAAAGAAAAATGATAAGTTAAATAAAGAATTGTGGTAACTCAAATGATAACTATATATGAGATAAAAAATAAAAATTCACGTGTAATCAGTGAGGAGTAAGGTAGTGGTGGATGAAAAAAATAAAATAATAAAATAATAAAATAATAATAATAATAATAAATTAAATAGGGCTATTTATAGCTAAGGAGAAAAAAAATTAAAATAATAATAATAATAAATTTAAATAGAGTCATTTATGGCCTATAAAGAACCAAGGAGAAAGGATTTCTTGTGTGTGTGTGTCTATATATATATATATATATATATATATATATATATATTGTTAATATACTCAATTGGTATTTGTGATAAATTCATTTTATTATGTTGGGTATGAATCAATGCATATGAACATAGTATGATTATTATGGAGAGATTTTATAGTGGTATTGTATTAGAGTATACGTTGATGTTTTGGGTCTTGTAGTTGGAAGTCATCTTGATGTTCTAATAATTTTTCAGTCTCAAGTAGAGAATAATGTGTTATGTGATAAGAGTGGTAGAATGTCCTAGTCTATGTCAAGTTATGGTTATAAGTGTTGACGGACTAACCTTGTGGATGACATGGTGTATTGTATTTGGGCATGATTTTTATTGTATGAGGAGTGAAAGTCAGTATTAGTGCACGACCACCCGAGACTTTCATCAATGTTCTATCCAAATAATAGAGTCTAGTATAATCATTTGCATCTTACATGAATTTTATTGTGAATGAGTTATGTGTAGTAATAGTATTATTTCTCTTTTTTTAATAGTCTTTTGCATGTTAGCTCACCCTTACTTGTTTGTGCTTGTGTTGATATATATAATTGTGAGATGATCGTATAACATGTGTTATATGAGAGTATATGAGGGAATAACGTCTGATCCAGTGCAAGTGAGAGAGAGGCAAAAGAATAGTGGAGAAGAGATCAAGTTATCTTTATGAGTGTTGTATTTGAAATTTGAAATTAAAAATATGTATCATGTGTGAAATCCTTTATATTTCCTAGTGGATGACTGGATAAATGTTGGAATATATATATATATATATATATATATATATATATATATATATATATATATATTAACTATGAATTATTAAGTGTGAGAAAATGAGATGTTACAGTAATTTTAAATAAAGTGATGACCTAGTGACACCACAACTTTCAAAAACTCATCCTTAAAGTTCTTATATGAAGATGTAAATAATTAGACTTGTCAAATTAGTCTATCTCATAAGACTTGGTCTTAACTCACATGAGTTGGAGAAAAGCTCACAAGACCAAATATCCATAAAGCTTTATAGATTAGGGTCAGTCCATAAGCCTATTTTATTCTTAATAATATTTAAAAGTTTTTTTGATTAAGTTAGCATATTAGGCTAACTAGTGTTGTATTTAATCATATCCTAGTCATGCGTTTTTGAATCAAACTATGCAATTGTATTTTTTTTTAATTTTATAAAATCGTGTGTATTTTTATTTAATTTTGATATACAAAAATGTTAATGTTATAATAACATTGTTTTATTAAAAACAATAACTTATTTGATTTTTTTATGGATGATTCTTTAAAAAAACCATTTATTTTTAAACTAAAATACACTTATTATATTTTAGATATAAAAACCAAAAATAAGTTAAAATTTTATTTATATATAATTTTTTTAAAATAATTTATTAAAATAAATTTATAAAAAATTTAAAAACACTAAAGAATTAAAAGAAAACGTGTTTTTATAATTGTATCCAAATATAAATAATTTTTGGACTTATAAAAAATGAATTACTTTAAACATTTTTTTCTTTCAAAATTACTTTATTTTTAAACTTAAATAAACTCAACATATATTATATTTTTAGTTTTTCAAAATAATGAAATTATGCATCTAAAAGATGATTACAATTAAAAAATTATTTTGAATAGATTTTATAAAATCAATATTTATATATTCTTTAAGAATCGGCTTAAATGCTTACTTTGTCCCCATGTTAAGAGGTAATTTTCAGTTTAGTACCCGGTTTTAAAAGTGAAGACATTGGGTCTCTATGTTATGAAAATTGTATAACTTTACTCCTATCTATTAAGTTGGTAGGAACGACGTTAAATGTTAATTGATGTGGCAAATAACTTATCCAGCATGGCAAAAACACATTTTTTGGCAAAGACAGATATGAAAATATCCTTTACTTGGTAAATCAAATGCATAGCCAAACACATCAATCTCGAAGGAGCTTAGCTGAAGGAGCTAAGGTGAAGTAGGTGAGTTGAGGTGGGGTGCCCTAAGTTCTTCGTTCTAACACAGTGTGAGTGTTGTTTGTTGTTTGTTGTTGTGAGGTGGGTGCCCTAAGTTAAGGAAGGTGTTGTTCGTTTTTTGCACTAGGTGCCCTAAGTTGAACTGTTCTTCTTCTCTTCTTAGTTTGGGGTTCGCTGTTTGGGATTGGGGTCGTTTTGTAGGTGTGGACGAAGCATTATTGTGTCGTTCCACGAGGCAATGTCAATGAATCAGTGTTCGTCTTGTTCATGGAGGACTTGTCGTGGTGGTTAATCGAGATGAGTGGTTGGCATCCAAATATGCTATTGTGGAGAGCTTGCTGTATTAAGAGTCGCAAAAACTATTAAGAATGAGGGGAAGCATTTTTGGGGCTGCCCTAATTACAAGATTTGTTTCCTTCCTTGTGTTTTTTTTGGGGTACATTTGTTTGCTTTTTCTTGAGATGTTTTTGGTTGGATGTTTTGAACAGCGGAGTCGAAACGAAGAAGTGCGAGGATGTGATTTTTTCAAATGGTGCACTGAAGATTATATAGATGAAAGGGATAATACAATTTGATAGCAAAGGAGAAAGATTATTACTTTAGGAAAATCACTTTTGGTTTATCAGAAAAGGGAGAAGGTATTGTTGGGTTGTTATGTTTGATGGGGGTCATTAACATCATCTGTATATGTCTTATGTTTTAATTTTGTTCAAGTGGTGTTTGATGGGGTTATATTGTAATGTTTGTTACTTAATCATTGATATTCTGGTTGTAATAACATTGTGCTTGTAATGAGATTCTACTTAATGAAGAAGTTGTTACTGGTATCAAAGTGTTTGTGATATTGATGAAATCAAATTCTGGTTTCATTAACTTTTAAATGAAAATAGAAGATGTGACATTATATGACATGAACTTTGATATCAGAGAAGGCAAAGTAATATGGCTATGACAATAGAAGATGAGACAACCAAAAATAATATGATATTGAAGGTGAAACATCACTTAACAAAATACATCACAGATCATCCAAAATGTTAAAGTTATTAAGTGCAAAATACATCATATCCAAAATAATATTGAAGGTGAAACATGACCTCAATATTATAAAGCAACAATACTTAAAGTTCAAAGTACATATCCAAAATACAACAGAAATGTGAACAATATTGAAATGTAGAACAATAATCTAAAGTGATGTTGTAATGTGATCGGTCTATGGTTCTTGAGTAATCTGACTTGCTTGAGTGGGGACTGGTGTAACTTCCTAGTGTTGTTTTTGACTTGGTTGAGTGGGGTTGGTATAGCTTGCTGGTGTTGTTGTTCACTTGCTTGAGTGGGGTGTGGTGTAGCATTCTGGTGTTGTTGTTGACTTGCTTGTGGGCAATTAGTTCTTATATGCCCTACTTGTCTACATATGACACATCTCTTTGGGATTCCGGTTTGTCCAAGTTGTGTATCATCCCTATTTTGCTCCTAACTCTCTAGTCTTATTTTTCTTCTTGGTCTACCTGGCAACACCCTATTCGGTGGAGGCAAAATATCTGGATTTGAAGTCCTTTGCCATAGATGAGGTCCTTTCACAGGGAAAATGATTGGAATGTAAGTTTCTTCATAGGTGGAGGTTCTAAACCAATTTGGGATGTATTCTTTTGAATTGATGTTTGAAAACCTCATGGTTGTGAGTGCATGACAACATGGGATTCCTGTCATAATCCACTTTCTGCAGTTACAATCTATTTTGTCTACATCAACCATAAATTTTTTTGCAATATTGGATGTATTGCAGATCTCAAATATTTGCATCCCTGACCAACTACGAAAGCATAAACAATGAATATTAACAACAAATCTTAAATGGAAATAGTTGAATGGAAACTTTAAGAAAATCAGTTGTTTACTTACTTAGGTATCCAATATTGTGTGTTTTGTAACTCCTTTTGTAGTCTCTTATGAATTTTGGGGAGAATGCCACCTTCAAATCTACTAATCTTCTCTCTATTGGATGCCCACCTCTTCATCAGGTAGATACGAATGTCTTCCAACATTGTTATGATTGGTTTTCCCCCTTGCATCTAAGATGACACTGTTAAAATCTTCAGATATGTTATTCACAAGTGTGTCACAAGCAGGTCTTCCTGAAAATCTTGACCTAGAGAAAAATATGCAACAATTGAAAGTTAAATATTTCGAAAAGAAGGAAACATTTAAATAATATGAAAGAAAATATAAACTTGAAATCTACTTGCCTTGGGGGAATAGCTATCAAGTGTTTAAAGGCATCTTCATTGTCGTCCTTGATTTGTCTCATCACTGACTTCCATGCTTGAGGGTGTGTTGATGTTACTGCCTTTCGTAGTAATTGTCTAAGATTTATGCCAGGAATTTTCTTCCTAAAATTTGCATATATGTGCCTCACACAGAAACGTTGGTCCACACCAGGCAAAAGTTGTTGTATAGCTGACAGAAGTCCCTATGATAGTAAAGCATAAAGTATGAGTCTTAAATTGACATGGTCAATAAAGAATTGAATGAAAAGTACACATTTACTTACTTTCTGTTGATCTGACACAAATGTACACCTGGAACATAATCCCCTACCTCCAAGATCATCAATTAACCATTCTAAAAACCAACTCCATGTTTCCTTATTCTCTACTTCAATAACAACAGATGCTAACAGACACATTTGGTCATTACCATCTCTTCCAACAATAGTTAAAAGCTCACCTCCATATTTTCCTTTTAAGAAACATTCATCCAAATGTATAATAGACCTACATGAAACAAAGTTGTCCTTACATGCTTTGAAACACACATACATTCTCTTGAATATAGCCTTATCCTCATTTCGTTCTACATTCAGTTTCACTGTTGAGCCATGGTTTAACCTTAGTAACTCTTGTGCATATTGTTGTTTGAAACAACCATCAATGTTGGCAGTTGTCATTGCTTTTGCCCTACTTGTTGTAGCCCTAGACACACCAATGTTCCATTTTTTACAAAATTTATTGTGTAGGTTTTTCAGATTAATATCTAGATTTCCTTTCATGCTCTTCTCTAATATGCCAATTAACCATTTGGAGGTAACTAAACCATCTAGATTTCCTTTCATGCTCTTCTCTAATCTGTCACTTAACCATTTGGAGGTAACTAAACCAATATTGAATTCTCTAATGCATGTATGCATGTCTATGATCTTCCTTAGTTGTCATGTACTTTGGCTACTCCTATATGCACAGTAAGCGTACCATGGACATTTACCTTGTGAGCCACAACATTTGACACATATTCTTCTCTTGTCATTCTTAGAAATCTTCAACTTCCTACCATTATGTACTCCATAAGTTCTAATTGCATTAGTGAAATCTTTTTTTTTTTAGGGAAGTATGACCCAAGTTACCATTTATATTCTTCATACTAATTGGCTCTGAGAAGATCCCAAAATCTCCATATTGAGTTGTTTCATGATCTGAGTCATCACTTAAATAAATATTGTCACAACTATCAGATTCTCACTCACTATCAGATAATCCCCTGGCCTGTACATGCTTCTTTGGAGTAGTGCATCCACTTCTTGTACCCATTTCAACAAACAAACTACCATCACAGTGCTCTTCTTGGGGTTGTTCATCTCCATGCACTCTAACATCCTCAAAATCATCTTCATTGATAGAAGCGTCTTGATCAGAACCTATCAAACTACTAACATCAAACTCATCTTGTCCATCCCCTACACTACCACCAACATCATTTTGTCCATCCCCTACACCACCACCAACATCATCCTCACCATCCCCTACACCACCACCAATGATATCATCCTCACCATCCCCTTCATAACAAACACCATCATCACCTTCACCATCCTCACCAACGTCATCAACCTCATCTTCATCATGTTCACCAACTTCAGCAACTTTATCTCCATCCTCAGCAAGTTCTTCTAGACCATCTTCACCAACTTTATCTTCACCATGTTTAGACAATTTACCTTCAACATCCTCACCAACCTCATCAACCTCATCACTTTTATGTTCACCAACATTAGCAACTTCACCTCCTCCATCTTCAACAACTTCTTCTTCACCCTCTTCACCATGTTCACAAACTTTACCTTCACCCTCCTCACCAACCTCATCATCGTCATCTTCACCTTGACCATGATATTGCAACATATGAATATAATCAGGTTCGGACACCATGTGAACCACAAACAAATGAGCTTGACCATTCAATATCTCAATGCTCACCACATGCATTGCACATATGTCATCACTTAACAATTCCAACCTAACTTCTAATACAGAACCACCCAGGGAATACCACACCTCCTTAACATTTCTATATCCCATCTCCTTGCCAAGATTTCAAAATAACTCCATCTGTCTATGTCAAGCATCAAGGTACTGGTATAACCTCCATGGTATCTAAATGACCCATCATTCACAAACTTACCCCCATGGTGAAACACTACCTCAATATTAGGGTCCAACATTTTCTTTAATTGTCAATTATTATATGCCTATAAAAAAGTAAGTGTCAGACTACATGCAGTTGGTTAATGACCTTCAAATGCATCTATATTATAAAGATGTCATGTTACTAACAATTATTACACGTGTAGCCATACAAACTTAATCACACGTAATCATTGTTTCACCTACAACATTCCATTTTTTCTTAATGCTTAAATAAATATGCATGAACCACATAATAAACAACAACCACAGATTGAACAATACGAAAGACAAAACAGTACGCACTAAGGGGACAATAACACAAAATAGTACGCACTAATGGGGGACCAAAAACATAAAAATAGTACGCATAACAAAACGAAGGCAGTAAAGAACGGGACCACTACAAACACAACAAAAGGGGACCACAACAAAACACAATAAGGGGACAACAGGACAAGATACTTTCATGGGGGACCACAACTACATAAAAGAAGTGATAAAAAGCGCACCTTTCACCTTTTCACTTCGAAGAAATACTACCACAATCGTTCACCCACCGCAATCGCTGACACACCCTACTCCTTCAACAAGCCTTTTCGCTCAAGAATCTCCTTCCAGAACGTCAATCCTTCGCTCACTATCAACCTCTGCTCAAAAATCCTTCGACACTATCAACCAAATGAACGAATGAAAAATCCCCAATTTATGACCTTCTATTCGTAATGTTTTTCATTCCACAATTAAAAACCCTAATTACTTTATTTCTCCAATTTAAAAAATACGTAACCCAATTTGAAATCTCCAATTCTGACTGCCACGTCAACTATTTTAAGCCAACTAATTGCCACGACGATATTTCTTGCATAGCTCACATCCACAGTAACTTCAACGTTATCAATTTCAACAATTTATGTACAATGTAAATAAAGATTGTCCAATACGTAAAACCATTCCTCTGGATAGGTAGGTCGAGTGTTATAAAAGCAAATAACACATTGAGTTTTCAATTTCATGTTCTTAGGGTTACTTTCACTAATGAAAAGTTCAACAAACAATACTCCTTATTCTGTTTTGATTTACATCCAACTTTCACATTCCGATGTCATCCCTACCTCCATAAAAAAGTTTTTTAACGATTTAAATATATAAATTACTCTAAAAAAAAAGTGTTTTGTGACTTCAATTACGACACTAAAAATTTCTCAATTTGTCTTATCTTGAATCCGTGCATAATCAGATTCCCTTATCCTGCTTTTTCTTTTATTTGCCAATGTTTTTAACTTTTACTTGCTTTAGTTTAAACTCAATTTTAAAATTATTTTGTTTAATTTTTTTTAGCTATGGTTTTGTGTCACAATATGTAATTATTTGCACATTTAAGATAGACATAATGTCAGAATAATGTACATTCATTTTGATACATATTACAAAAGTAAAAAAAAAATCATAAAAAAGTGAATTTTTATATATTTTTTTTAAAAATGAATAAAAAATAAAAAATAATAATATGAAATAAATATAAAAAAATTATTTGTGTTAAAATATTTTTTTTCTAAGATACAGGAAAAGACTCTTTTTAACGTGGATGAGAGTTTAAATATGGTTCAACAACATAGAAACTGAGGCACTATACTCATGTAGTTGAGATGATCTCAGTCAAAAGAATATAAATTTTCTTTGATTCAATGGTCATCTTGAGTCCGTGTTGCTTGAGACCAAGATGATGTTGTCTTCATCTCTAACAACATCCTCTTCTGTTAATAGATTAAAGTATGTCAATTGAAACCAAAATAATGTCAGTCAACATGTATCATATAATTTATATAATTAAGATAATATGTAAAATATCAATATTTAGATCACGTATTATGAAAACTCTGCTAGAATCATCCTAAGTGAAAAAAAAAACAAACTGTCAGAATAACTTGAACACCCCGGTGAAAGATCTACCATACCTACGTAAATAAGTTAATGTTTTTATGGGATATCCTCTTATCGATAGTGGAGTTTAATGAAAATTTAGAAGGACCTTCTTCACCCTTACTTTTTTTATGAGTTAGTATATAAATAAAAATATATTTTTTAATTATAATATATTTAGTCATTTCAAATTTACATATATTTGTAAATAAAATTTTAGTATCTAAAATGCTTTTTAAATACTTGTCTCGTATGTTTTTGAAAGTCTATAGAATGTCAAGTTAAACATTATTTTGAATTTTGACATCTCAAAATCTACCCACAGTATAAAACTTTATTAAAAAGAAAAATAAAATAAAATAAAAGAATACAATGGAGGATTACACTAAATTCATAATAAAAATTATATTTCATATGAAACATAAATAAACTATACATGAAAAAAAAATCTAAATAAATGTATTGAAATAAAACATTAAATCATTTATATTATTTTCTGTCAGTCAATGAGAACTAAATTAACTAATTTATTAACACGATAATTTCTTTAACAAAATACATAAAAAAACTTTGAATTATATGTATTTATAAAAATTATAACAGGCAAAAAAATCACTTTTAAATAAAATGAAAATCATATCTCAAAACATGCTTAACAAAATATAAATAATCCTTATTTTCATAAAAGTTAAAATAATTACCCACATATCTTCTAAAATTATAATACATGAAACCAAACTAGAATAACTCTACTTACATCTTTAATATGGCTTAAACCAATTAATAGATTTAAATTGTCACAATATATTCGCATTTGGATAAATTAAAAGAACCTTGTGTATAGAAGATTATAATGAGTGAAAAAAGTATGACAGGGAAGGAAAGAACAAAAGAAAAACATTACTTTGACCTACTATATAGACTCATTTATAATTGTCCTAGAAAGAAAGAGAAATGTAGGTGAAAAGTATGTGATAAGTTGCACCCTGTGGAAGATGTTTTTTTTTAAGGAAGATTGCACGGTAGAATGTTGGGGAAAATTTGAGTTACGAGGTGATTCTAGGAGACTGTGCCGCCACGAAAGTTGTGTTGATTTGTATTATGTTTTATGGAAATAATTTATGTTTATAATGAATGTAGTAAGAGAGAGAATGGAAACTAGGTACGGTGATTTTCTTGTTACGGTCAGAAATTTTTTGAGAAGTAGTCAACATAGTTTCATGGACAACACGAGAAAAAGAACATCTGAAAGGACATATGGAAAACCAGAAGCAGAGCATATCTTCAAAAGTAAGTTCATTTCATAATCGAAATGTCATGTGAGGGAAGATAAAACCATAATATAATAATAATATAAGATCTGATCAACGTTACATCTTAGTAATATATAATAATATAATGATATAATAAAAAGAAATCTGACATTCAACTTTTATTATGTGGCCTTTCAAACAATTTTATTTACTTGGAAATATGTTAATATTAAATTGAAGCATTTACTGTTTTGTAACTATTAATATTGGAAGTCTAAATTCATTTATGAAGTTTAGTTTACTTTTTGAATGGGTGGAGTCTCCCAAAAATATTTCAATTTTTGTTGGACCCCACTTAAAGTTTCTCTTGAAACTAAAAAAATAGTTTAGAATGACAAGCAATTTATTTCTATACAGGTTTCTAGTGGAATTTGAAACCCAGAAATAGTAAAATTACTGAGTTGTTTGGAAACCATTCTAACCTAAGTTAAAAAAGAAGAAGCTTCCCGTATGAATAGATTTATACAAAACAGAAAATGCTTCAACTTAATTTCCATATAAACATAATTCATTACCTCATCTAAGATTGAACTAAGAATCAATCACTTCAAACTCACTTTTTGCTAAATTTTGTAACCTAACTTGTGAGTTAATGGATTACTGAGATAACTTATTTAATAATTTATTTTTCTAATTTATTTTATATATTTCTTACATTATAATTAAAATAAATTGACTTAATTTATCTTTTTATAAGACTAAAATAAAAGCATTTATCAATTTCATCAAATATTATTTTATACATAGTAATTAAAAACTAAAGTGTTAAGTTACTTATTTTGCAAACTAATAAATTAAACCTATAAACTATTCAAACAACATTCTATTATTTAAACAATATAAAAAAATTATAAAAAAATTGATAATAATTTATACGGCAACCCATTTTTAATCTACCTCCCATTTATAACTAATGAATTAAGTAAATTATTTTTGGTTTAACCAACATTTTAAAATATTTTTTTTTTTTACAATCCAATTAACTGTCGTTCGATTGTAAGCTGGATTGACTCGTGTAAAATATCTACTTAAAACTACAAAATTCCATGACTTTAATAAATTTCATCTAAAAACAGAGAATATCCAAACAATTCTAATAGTCTGAAGAGCAGAAAGTAGAGTTTATGTTCAATTGTCAAAACTGAACCTCGAGGACTGCTTTGAGTCTCAAATTAACCATGGCTACGAACGGAAAATAAAATTTGAAAACGAAAACCTACAGTAGAGATGAATTCTCAAAAGTTCCACCCTTCCAGCTACCCATCATTGCTACGAAATTTCCTAACAGTTCCTTGGGCTTGTCTTCAAGAGAGCAGCAGACCGTCACATATTCAGCCACACGAGATTCTGAGTGCATGGATCAATAACCTAAACAAGAATGAGTTATAATTAGTCAAAACCAATTTATAATAGAGAGTAAACCTATACTGATAAATTATAAAAATGACATTTGCCATAAGAAATAACTACACCAAACATGCATGCAAGCAAAAACTAGAAGAGTGGAAGTGGTAATGTTAGAGGTATTCCCTAACAATTTTATGCCAATACAAGTTCAAGGTTCAACATAATTTGCAAAATTTAAGAGTGCTTACTTTTATTCAATATTTAAAGCTAGAATACAACAAGCAGAAACTGACTAAAACACAAGTTTCAGACATATGTTCAGTTAATCAGTTAACCAGATCTCTTTAAGCATCATCAAAAGAATATATAAAAAGTTAAATCAACAGAATTATTACCTTGCACGATTATACACGACAGGTAAAAAAATGAATTTTCTGGAAGACATAGCATATAAACTATATTGGATTAACCGGGAATAAGGAATAACTGATACATATGACAAACCTATCATGCAATTGTCAAGCATTGAACTGTACTTTGAAATCTGAGAACACTGAATATTTTCTAGCAATTCAGAGATACTACTTCATAGGCTTAATGCAATTAAGTTAGTATGTGCAAAACCTACACATGCTTAATGAAATTAGGTCCAAACTGCAGCTAAAAATGTATATTGTATGTCACATAAATTTAAAAATTAGAAGTGCATAATACACATGAAATTAGATCAAAAGTCTGCAATGAAAATACGGAAGATGTCATTGCAGTCTATAGTAGAAGCACGTGGATTTTGTAAAAACACATTCTACAAACAAGTATACTTGAAAAATGCAGAATACAATTAAATAAACAACATCGAAAACAAACTATGAAGAGCAAACATGTGGTAAGAAATAAAGTTCACAGTTAACAATCCACAAACTTATTGAATAAAATCATGTATAAGGAGCCTCACAGTTCTGGGAGAACAAAATAAAAAATCAATCGAAAAGAATAGACTTGGATAAAAGTAGACAAATAAAGACAACCGAAAAGGAAATGGAGATTAAAGTAAAATAGTGATACAAAGAATTAGTTGAAAGAAAAAGAAACAGATAAACAGGGACCCAAAGAACACAGAAGATACGTGAAAGAATAAAATTATTAATTTGAAAAAGACAGTCTCTTTTGCCGGACATGGTGGAAAAATTTCAACAAACAACAAACGGGAGTCAAATGTTAGTTTGCTTTTACAAAAGAAAAAAGCCAATACAGAACATGTCAGACAGCCTGTTTGGAATGGTTTGAGAATCTTTAGGCTTTCTTTTAAAAGAACAAACAAAGGATAACTTGTTTGGATGATTCTCATAACCACGGTCACTGCTATATAACCACTATGGCAAGTGTAGCTGCCACAGCCCTGTAAAAGTCTTTCACTGGAAATCAACTATGTCATAGTTCCACGACACCAGAATGGTCAGCTATTTACAATATAATATATGTGTAGAAGCTGCCAGCATTCTTTCACAGATTTATCATCATGAACTTGAGCACATGGATATAGAAACTAACAATCTATTAACTTTATTTAAACAGCTTGTGTGTTCTAAGTCAAAAGATCAATCTAACGAAGCAGCGGAAAATAAGAGTAACACAAAAAACAGTATTGAAATTCAGCCAAAAATAAATGGTCAACATATAAAATTACGCTCTCAGGTTTAAGGAACAATTATAGTTTTATCAACCACATACAATAGTCTAACAATATACTCTAGCCCATCAAAAGGAAAATAACTTCTAACTTTCGTAAATCAAACTTTAAACCAAATTCAAGATTACAGATTTGAGGTCTGAGAATCAAATCACAAAATTAAGTTTTAAGCGTGTTGTAGACTTGTACCTCAAACATTTTGTTTGCAGTCAGAAAAAGTATCTCAGGTTTAGAAAATGAACAATGACTTCTTTAATAGAGCTTAACCATAAAAAGCAAGATGTAATGAAAAGAGATACATAAATTAATCAAAAGAGATGGTTGCATATCTTTTGTCCCTAGACTCCAAAGAAGTTAGGTTTAAAATATAGTCTTTCAATCACATTGGTATTAAGCATTGGACTGTTAAGTGATTTAGCTCTAGTTACTGTCATTGTCATTTGAAAGTACCCAAATAAAAATTTCCTAATGCAGTTTCAATTCACGGCAGATCATTTTTCTCATCATTCCACAAGCCTCCAACTCCAACATCAAAACAATAAAGATTATGTTTCACACACTGTTCCTCCTAGTGGGTTCCTCCTAGTGGTAGCTTATTAAATTTTATAATTTTCATCTGCTAAATTGAAAAAAAAAAGAACATTGAAGACACACGCAAACACAATCCATAATTTGTTACATAATGCATCATCATATCATGGAAAACAGAAACATGAACAAAGTAAAACTGAACAATTTGAAAAATTTTATACCCAAGAGCTAAGCATGTATATCTCTTTCATAATTTATCGAAGTCAAACTCAATTCTGGCCACTGGAGAGTTCTGATGTAGGTATTTCAATGATCTCTTAAATCTATCCTCAGATAGCTCTTCGTATGGTAGTTTCTTCACCATCAATGCCTTCAATTGAACGAAACAAGGAGGTTGAAGGCCTGCTGAAAGAGGTTTTGATAGATCCTACAGAGATAGAGATAGAAAATTGGAATCCAAGACAAACTTTTATCAACATTCTTAATTGCAAGACTGAGTAATAGGAAAAAAATGGCACAAGAACAAAAGAATCTTATGAGCCTTTTATGAAAAAATAAAGAGGTAAAGAATAAAAGCATAGTAACTAACTTGTAGTATTATGTCAAGAGCACTCAGAGTCACTGTCAATAACTTTATATTAGTTATCCCTTGCAGCCAGCTTATGATGAGTAACTCTGTCTTGTGATAACATGTATTTCCACGTGACTCAATGGTTAACTCCTCTAGTAAAGGAAGATTGCATTTGGTAATTAATGGATGATCAGTATGACCCGATAGAATGAGAGAAGTAAGGTTTGGAGTACAAAGATCAATTTGAAAAAATCCTGCTTCAAAGCTACCATCTAGGATCAGATTGGAAAGGTTAGGATTAGATATACGGAAGAAATTTAGATCTTTATGCAACGCAACACCTTCAAGTATCAAAGTATTCAACACGGGACACGAACAAAATGGATCAACATAGTCACAGCCATATGCAGTAAAAGTGACAGACTCAAGTTGCATGGTTCTTATTGCTGGCATGTGCAGAGAATCTGGAAGTACTATCATAGAAGAATCATAAGTACTAACAGAAAGCTTAAGAAATGTCAAGGTCTCACAGGAAAAGATGTAAGGGCGAAACTCAAATCTGGGTTTGTTATTCAAATTTATAAAGATTGTCAACTGTTGAACATTGTGCCTCGATGCATATTTCATGAGCCTATTTAGGAGGTAGGGCTGAGCATAACCTCTACGAGTGAATTCAAGATTAAGCAGGGAAATTGAAGCATCACGTTTAGACAGAACGTGAGACACAAATTTGCTGAAATTGACAACATTATTAAAGAAGAATGTGTTAAATGCAAGAGTAGTGAGCCGTTTCCAGAGATCCTTCCATCTTTTAGACAACACACAGGTTTGAACAGCATGCTTTGTGTCCATAAACTCCATAATGTGGATCAGAACACAGTCAGGCAATTCACTCAGCCTGTCCCTCTTCCCTTCTCTACCTTTTCTACTCTGCCTCTGTCTCTTCTTCCTTGTCTTCATAATCAACTTCCCTACTTTTCCTTCTATTGATACCTGACCAAAGAAATGTTAGAAAAAATATTTCTTCATCTCATATATGCTTTAAATTGAAGGAAATTAATAACCTTTCTAAGAGTATTTTTCATTTTTTTAGGGAAAACAACCATTTTAATTCATAAAGGTGTAAAACAATATCACATTAGTATATGAAAATAAGAAAATTCAAACCAAATCATCTTTTGTCACTTTAGTTTTTAAACTTAATTACTTATTGTCACTTTAGTCACAAAGGATCTGATTACATGCAAGTTATAGTCACAAAGGATCTGATTGCATGCAAGTTATAGTCACAAAGGATCTGATTGCATGCAAGTGATGGTCACAAAGGATCTTATTGCAAGTAGGTTATAGTCACAAAGGATCTGATTGCATGCAAGTTATGGTCACAAAGGACCTGATTGCAAACAAGTTATATTCACAAAGGATCTGATTGCATACAAGTTATGGTCACAAAGGATCTGATTGCAAGCAAGTTACAGTCACAAAGGATCTGATTGCATGCAAGTTATAATCACAAAGGATCTGATTGCATGCAAATTATAGAAGCGTGTTTAGATACAAAACTACTTTTCAGACCATAAAGACTGGAAATGCATTAGGAGATAAACACTCAAAAGTTCTTTTAACAGTGTTTTTCAAAGTTTCTTGACTGGAAATATAGAACTTTTTCCAATTAATAAATACTCTAAAAAAAATCCTTCTAACAGGCTCTTAAAATGGATTACAGTTATTCAATCAATAGTTTAAATTTGAATAAAAATAAGAAACAACTTACTCTCCCTATCTCTCTTTTCTCAAGAATTTTAACATCTGATGATAAACCTTAGTCCTCCCATTATGTTTTTTTCTTCTTCTTTCAATATAAATATAAAAAATATGAAATAAAAAACTCATTAGAAGTTATCATAGTTAAGAAAAAATCTTGTTTTGCTGTCATTTCTAAAATAATTAGCAGAAAAAAAGGAGGCAGAAGAAATACCTTGTCGTTTGGAGATGTCAAAGTTACAAAGCGGCGGCTTCAAATTTCTTTATTGAATGTTTGGTTTAGGGTTTGAAACATGAATCGTTGAAACCGATGAAACCAATTTGAAACTGAAGCGCCGCAGACCGAGTGAAGAATCATTACATAGTTTGTTTGAGTGACACATCCTCCGCTCGCTCGCTGTTATATAGGCGATTTTATTTTATTTTATTTTAATTTTTATTCCGAATCTATGTAATAGTATTTATTTATTTTTTCTATTTAATACAATACTTTATTTAAGTTACATTGATAACTTATAAATTTAATTAATTTGGTTATTAAATTTTGTGATACTATATATATATATATTATCTTCTATCTATCCATCACATAAATAAATAAATAATAAAACTAAAATAAAGAAAGTACAAATTTATAAGAGCACCACTAGTTAAATGTAAAAATGAAAGCAGAAATAATTAAAATATTGTAACAAAAGTATATATTAAGAGAACAAAAATATTATAAAGCCATAGACAATTATTATTTACTAAATATATTATTTCAAACATATATATATATATATATATATATATATATATATATATATATATATATATATATATATATATATATATGCACTACAGCTAAGCAGTACATGAAACGACAAAAGGTGATTTTACGGTGTAATTATATTATCAATAAAAAGATGATGAAAGGTATTTAAATAAAGAAATTGATTAAGACAAAAGTGGACTATTTGGATGAAGTATGAGTCAAGATAATAAGAAATGGGTTTGACTGATATTTTATGAATACCTTTTATAAAGTTGGTAAACCAACAAGATATTTTAAGTTACAAGTTGACCTCTATTATTATAAGGATTTTTCTTTTCATAAGTCAATACATTTTGGACAATTATCGAATATAGAAACATTTATTGTTGTAACATTGTAATCTAGTAATTATTATCTTAATATAAAACATTAATTGAATATCATTAGTTTACTAATTATGAATAAGTATGAACAAATATGAACAAGTATATGAATGGAAAATTTAAGATATTTTAGGATGATTAATTTAATGAGTTGGTAAGGAATAAAATTTTGATTAATTAAATCAATTTGTTAGTGTGAATTTAATGAAGGTTTTAAACAGAACTTGTTAATTATATGTTCATAGGATTTCAAAGTAAGTTAATAATTGACTTAAGAACAGAGTGAATAATTGAACTAAAAACATGTGACAACAAGTAAAAAACTAGATGAAAATGAAAATTACATATTACATACACTTTAAAACTTAAATCTTTGGACATGTGTAAGAATGTCTTCTAAGGACAAATCACAAATAGATCATTACATACAAAACATCCTACCTTTGAAACAACTTCCCAGTGATTTACCATCAATTTAGTGTGATACTATAAAATATAATTGAAAAGATAAATGATATATTTTCTATTTTCTCTCTGAGGTATTCTCTCTACTACTAAACCTATTGGCTCTTAATTCTAACTCCTTTATTGTAACTTCTTTATTAATTACTCTTTTGATTTGTTGGTTGAGGAAGACGTGAACGTTAAATTGATGAATTTCAACATATAGATTTTGGGTTCCTCTTTCATCATTTGTATTTCTAGAAAATAGGATTTTGGAATGATGTGAGCCTTTTAAGCAATATTTCTATCTATCAATAAATCTAGCATAATATTTTAAGGATCACAATATTTTTTATGATTTTTTTTTTTACTTTGACGTGTAGTGTTGATTATGATTGCAGAATTTGATCATGAGGGATTGATGATTGAACTTTATAATAGAATATAATATTGTAATTATCTTTAAATAATTATTTATATTATATTTAAGTTGTTTCATTTTATTGTATTTATTACATGATTATTGTTTGTATTTTGGTTTGTTCCTTCCAAAATTGTTTTACAGGCTATCACAAACTATATTAAGTAGTCACTTTTAAGCCTTGGACAAAATATTTCTATGTGATCAAAAGCCTTACTAGCAATATTTCCAGGTAATTACATGATTGAACTTATTATTCATTTCATGTATACAAGGATATGTATATATATAAAAAATCAAAAGTTCACTACTAAGGTTATAAAGTAGACCTATTGTGAAAAATAATATGGTGAAAGATTGCTAACACTTGTATAGGCACACTTCATATCCTAGATCTAATTGACTAATTGTTACATATGAAGCTTTAATTGAGACTAGAGCATGAAATTAAGAAAAACTTCAACACTAAATCATCTTATAAATTTTATTAGATGTTTGAAAATGCTAGAATTGCAAAAAAACTCTAACACTAGTGCAAAAACAGCGTATAATGTCACGCGTTCGACGTCCAATCACTGAATAACCAACATTAAAAATGACAAGTGATATTTTTGTAAATAAATACAATTATTAGTCGTCATAAGAATTGTAATTTGACGTCAGTTTGTTATATTGGGTAAATTTTGGGAAAATGTTTGGTGTGAAGGTGAAAATGTATTTACGTATGACGTCGAATTCGTTAGAATTAGACGTCAAAAAGATATAAAACGTCGAATGCCCCAACGTTAAACATTAAAAGGTTAGTGAATTCAATAAAAATTTGAGCGGGAGATTGAAAATTCATTTATTTTATCTTAGAGTGCGATACCCTATTTTCTGCTCAAATTTTTCTGGAACAAAGTTTGACGACCATTACATATAATCTTTCTTTCATTTGTTACAAATCCATGTTAATTAACTACTTTAGGTATGATTTTCGTTTGTTTTGACCGATTATTTTCGTGTTCTTATCCATCTTAGGCGCATTTTGCTTTCTCACTCACTGGTGGAAATACTTTATTTCGACGAACCAACTTTTGAAGGTTAGTTTTCGTTTTCGTTTTGAAGAACTTATTTGTTGAACTTATGTTTTTTTTTAACTTGTTTGTTGTTTTTGTTTGGTTGAACCTGTTTGTTGTTGTTGTTTAATTGAACTTGTTTGTTGTTTGTTATTATTGTTTGTTGTTGATACTATACTACACGTTCATAGTTCATGCTTTAAAAGATATCAAAAACTGAAATTTGTTGTTTTTATGCTTTTCAGGTCTTGTAGAGTTTTAAAAATTATCACAATTAATTAAAAAAAACAAAAAAAATTGATTAACTTCGAATTGTTCTATGTTCAACGTCAATTTAACGTCTCCTGATATGACGTCGATCTCGAATTCGACGTGAAATGCCAAAAAATAATGACGTTATACGGTGTTTTTGTACTAGTGTAAATGGATGGAAGAGGATGCGTGGAATAGCCTATCAATACATTATAATTTTCTTTATGTATTATAATAAATATGCTATAGTCTCCCAAAAATATTAGACTTTTGAAAAAGGTGAGAGTCTCCAAAGAAGTCTCTCAATTAGCAATGTCATGCCATTAGTATAAAAAATATACCTTAATTGTTTATATCCTTATATTATACTACATTTTAAGAGTTGTACATGTTAAAATTTATAACCATATATTTTGTTGCATACACTGGAACGATTTGCGTTTGTTGATGATTAGGTCTTTCAGCTAAGCTCATACCCGCAAAAATAATGATTGATTTGTAGATGAAAGATTTAGGAAGACATATGTAAGACAATTTTAGTGTTAATATTATTTACATTTAAATTTTTATATATCATGTGATAATAATTCTTTGATGTCTACTATTAGAAATAATTTAAGATTAGAATTTCACAAGCCTTGTTTCATATAAAAGAACTTAACGAGCTCTAGATCCTACCTAAAATGTTTATTGAAGCTATTGTTGAAAAAAGAAGCTTTATGAGGTCAAACAACTTGATGTAAATTCTACATGTAGAAATGATAGCTTTAAGCAACAACTATCAATTTCCTCTTCATATTTTAAGTACCTTACCTAACTTATGCAACAAGCCACTAGTACAATAAAATGAAAAGACCGCGGTTACTTTTATCCATCTGCACCGGTTTTGCAACCGGTGCATATACAACCGAGTTAAAAAATCTATAGCGTTTTACCTCGGGTCTGAACCGAGTCAAAAATTATATACTTTTATCTCGGTCGAAATGCAACCGAGGCAATAGAGTCATGTGTTAGAGGGGTCTTATGCAGAAGGGGTCTTATGTGTATTAGTTTTCTTCTGGTATATTAACAGTTCTGATCACGTCCAACAGAATTTTGCAAGATATAACATCATTTGCTTATAATTTTTCTGTTATGAACTCTTGTTTCGGAGAGTGGTTGTTTCCATAGGAGGAATAGTGTTTGTTCTAGCAATCACAAGAGTGATCTTCTACAAGAAGCATAACCAAGAAAAAAGAAAAGCAAAATAAGAGAGTGAAAGCAAGTGCTTTATCATCAAGAATCTTCGCTGGTAAAGAGATAAGAAACCCTTCATCATCAATGAACGATTTCTCCCGAGAAAATTTAATTGGAACTTGTGGCACAAGCGAACCCCTGAAATTGAACCAAAGACTCAAAATTACACACCAAACGGCCGAAGGGCTTTCATATCAACATCAAAGTAAATCAGAACACAAAGAGAAATGGGGTACTGCATCACCTTGCAGCATATTCTGATGCGCCTATGCTCGCAAGAGCCTCTGCCACCAAAGCCAACGCACCTCCGTGACACCTTGAAGGACTTCACCATGTGCAAAATTAAACCATAAAGTTTCCATCTTTGCTACAGACAAAGAAAAAACCAGAACAATGAGCAGCCAAAATTAAACCATAACAAAGAGAAAGCTTCTATGTCGGGGAAGGAATGCAGATCTGGGTCGCTTGGTGGAGCAGTTATGGCAGCAGAGCATTTCACCCAGACAAGGTCATTACCGGTGTCGACCAGCAGGAGGAGGCGCCGCGACGGAGACAGGGAGGCAAGCGAAGAGCAGGCGCTCGAGGGCAACGACGATGGAAGGGTTTTCGAGCAGGAGCCACTTGAACTGGAGAGAGGACCAGACGCTGAGGAGAAAGGTGGTGTGGGCGCAAAGGAAATAGGCTATGGCAGCCACGACGACGGAGGAGTTGAAGGCGGCGAGGAGGGAGGAGGAGGCGGAGAGAAGAAGACGAGCTGGGCGAAGATAACGGAGAACCGCGCGACAAAGAAGGCGGCGGGCTTGAGGCTGAGAGCGTCGAGGATGGCGACGACGGGGTTCCACCGAGGTCTGGAATGAGGGGGTTTTGAGGGATCTGGAGGAGGCGGAGGTGGAGGAGACACCATTGCCATGGACGTGACGCGACGACGAAGGGTGGGAGTCGTTAGGGTTTGGGGAGGAGGAGAAGAAGGGGGCGCTGTTGGATGAGGAGAGGGTTATGTGATGGTGAAATACGGAGGTGGAGGAGAAGAAGCGGAGGTGGAGGAGAAGAAGCGGAGGTGGAGGAGAGGGTTATGTGGGGGTGAAATGCGGAGGTGAGGGTGAAATGCGGAAGTGGAAGAGAAGAAGCGGAGGTGGAGAAGGGTTATGTGAGGGTGAAATGCGGAAGGGTATATTGCCTCGGGTCCAGTGGACTGAGGCGTTATCAGCGTTTTAGGCATCGAGTGGGGTTTGAACCGAGGTCATATTATCTATATGCCTCGGTTCCCCCTTAAACCGGGTCAAAAAATTAATTAAAACTACGAAAATGCCACCGTTTTCTTATAGATTTCGGTTCCGCTTCAACCGAAGCGTATTATACGATTTTAAATCAAGTTTTTTTACTAGTGAAGTTTTAATTAGTGAAGAGGTAAATGCGAGATTAACTCATTAATTTCAATCCTTTTCAATAATTAGTTATGTAATTTCTTTCTTTCACACTAGTGCAGTAAAGAAAAATGACACCAATTATTTTTGTCTATACGCAATGGTTTTTGAACCGAGGTATATACAGGCAAGGTAAAAAGGATAGTCTTTTTGCCTCGGTTTAGAACCGAAACAATATGTAGGGGGTCTTTTGCCTCGATTGTTTTCGAACCGAGGGGGTAGATGCCTTTTTTTGATTCTTTTTTTTTAGAAAATGGGAACTTTTGCCTTTCAAAATTTTCTTTTTCTTTTTAATCTGGGACAACGGAGGTGACGACAAAACAACCAAAGGCGGCGACGACAAACAACCAAAGACGGCGAGGAACAGCCGATGACGATGGTGTAGTTCGTGCGAGAGCGCGAGAGAAGTAAATGCAACAACGTGGAGCAATAGGTTAAAAAGTTTTATAATGGCGGCCAATGGTGGAGGTAGCAGTGGTGACCAATGGTGGAGGAAGTAGTGACGACCAGTGATGGAGGCAGAGTGGAGGTAGCGACGACGGAGCGGTAAGCTGTTTGCGTGAGATGAGAAGCAGTAATTCGCAGGTGAGTCTGAGGTTGAGTTTGTCTGGTGCGAGTTGAGGATGGTACTGGTGAGAAGGTTGTGGAATTCCTTAAATATACATGTATACATATTCCTTCATCAGTGACATATTTAATCATTAATAATTATTAAATAACATATTTGTTAATACTTACATACAAATTTTTCATTTGATAATTATCAATAAATATGTAGTTTTTATTGGTAAAAATGGTTGATTTTTCTTATAAAAAATTTCCTTTTATCAATATATTTTTGTTACTATTGAAGAATTAATAATTTTGTTTTTTCATTGTAAGTGAGCCAATATTGATATTTTGATTATGTTAACCCAAAATATTTGAGACAAGAAATATCTAGTGAAATTTTAGATTTCTGATATCAGTCTTCAAGGAGACAGAGACAAAAATGTACTCAAATGCTAAAGAGATTTTTATTGATTATCTTAATAGAAAGAAAGATAGGAATTTAGTAGGAAAAGTAAAATTTTCAATATACATTAATTGAAAAATCCACAATAAAAGTAATTCTAATATCATACTTGTCAAAGTTAGTTTCAAAATATATTAATGAACTTTAATAAAAAAAATGAATAAAGTTCAATTAAAAGAATCATTAATATCAATATTTCTTAAGTTATTATCTAATGTTTAATATTTAAATAACTTTTTATATTGTGAAACTTTATATACAAATAAGGTTAATGAAAGTATCACTTGTTAATATTTAACCAAAAAAAATCGTTTAAGTGAAAGAATCTGAAAAATTAATTAATTAATGTGTGATAATATTATTTTTTATTTTAACCTAAAATAGCCTAAATCAAAGAAAAAAACTGTGATTCATTTTCAAGATTAAGATTTAGAAAATGTATAGAGAAACAACAAATTAAGCATAAATTCTTCATTGTATTTAAAGTGGCCTTCAATGAACAAGGCTCAGTACTGCTTCAACTTGCAATACAAAGTGACACGCCAGAAATGCAGAAATGAACAAAAACATTATAACACACCCAATAATTTGTTGAAGAAGATGAGAAGTATAAAATGAATTAAAATTAAACATTATATAAGTATTCATTTTACATAAGAGAATATAGAGGATATAATCAGGTCTAACTTTCAAAATTTTATAACCTCGTGTGAGTTGAGAATTAACGAAAAGTGTGGAGGAACGGTTCTCGAAACAAGTAGTATGTGACACCATAAGAGAATGTCAATATCTTTATATAGGATAACATTTTCACCAACCTTAAAACGATTATTGTCCGTTTTGGGTTAAGCTCTCACAGATTTGTTTTTGGTACCACTCCAAAAGGCCTCTTACCAATGAAGGTATCTTATGTGTATATAAACTCATGTTCATCTCTTATTTTATCCGATGTGGGACTTTTTTTGTACCCAACATCCTCCCCTCAAACAAAGGACTATGGTTCTCCACCTCCACCTCCCTTACAACGGAAGTCTTTTTCTTATCCTCGAGTGCACACTTCTCTTTCACAATCCATGGTCAAACACTGATCATCTCTTGCTCTCCACTCTTGCTCTCCACCTCTCATGATTCACTTCCAGGCTATCTGTCAGCCACTTGCCAAGGCTTCACCTGATCATGGAGGGACGTACTCGTCTGAGCCCGGTCACCAGACATGAACCATGGGCTTTGATACCATTGTAGGGAGGTTCAACACATACACATTTACACATAGATCTCCACACTAGTAAGATATTGTCCGCTTTGGACTAAGTCTTCACAAATTTGCTTTTGGTACCACTCCAAAAGGCCTCTTACCAACGAAGGTATCTTATGTGTATATAAACTCATGTCCATATCTTATTTTATCCGATGTGGGACTTTGTTTGTACCCAACAAGTTGCAAGTTAAACCGCACATGGAACTGCGGATAATGGCCGTCGCACTTAAAAGTGCATATTAGGTTGTGCGCAGTTGGATCTGCGGGAGTGGTAACCGTAGGTAGATCTTCGATTGATTTTTTAGAGGTGCATGGTCGGGGATCTGGGTTTTCCACAGTTAGAACTGTGGCTAAGGCGAACCATAGTTCGATCTGCGACTGTTTCTTGTTGTACATGGAGTTGCGCGGGTTAGGGTCTACAGGGTTTAGGTTTGGTTTGTGTTAGTTGCATATAAACACAACATCATCACAATTCTATTACACCCATATCTTCTCTACAACCACATTATTTTCTTCTTCTCTTTTCCTACTTTCACTTACTTCTAGTAGAAAGTCCAAAACAAGGTAACCAACATCCCTAATAATCCATGCAGAGGCTTCTCTTCTCTGTCCAGTCACTTCGCCCACCTAGTGTAAAATACACATTCTTTGCTTTTCTTACTCTTTTAAACCCATTTATCCTTCATTTTAATTTTCTCCTACCATCCAACCCCCCTTATTTCTCCACCCAAATACTCATTTATACAATGCCCTCTCATGCAACACGAGACTTTATCTCCCTTTCTCCTACTGCTTTTGCAATACCCTAAGACCATGAATAATATCTTATCAAGATATACTCCTCAAATATCACTTTCAGTATCAACATATACTCCTCAAATATCACTCTAAGTTTAGAGAGGCATAGATAAAGTTTATTATGAATGCAAATCCAAAGTTTATAAGAAACAGAACCTAAAAGATTTCCGCACCACAACCATTCATTCCACCACAATAACACTATCACAATAACACTGGCAGCAATGGACAACAAAAAGGAGAACTATGCACAAAACATCAGGATTTAGTACAAAATGAGGAGATTGAAATAATTTCTACAGAGAACATCCACCAATCATAAAACATCTCAAATACATAGGGAGGTTAAAAAAAATTATGCACAGTAAACGAAAATGAGCACCCATAAACCAGTTCAAAGTGTAAAAATAAAGTATACACAATGAATCGCAGTTCGAAGCGCGCCACCACTAAATCACAGTTCGAAGTGCGGATAGGTTTTTAAAATGCACAGTGAAACCACAAATTGAAGTGCGCCACCAATGAACCACAATTTGAAGTACGGTTATAGTGTTTAAATAATAAACCAACCTCTTGAAGAGCTTTTTGTGACCACCTTCCTCGTCCAATATCCACAACACCACCAACACGCAACACAACCACTACACTCTATAACCTCTCAACTCTCAACGCAGAAAATAATTAAACAGTGAAAATGCTACTGTGATGCGAGTGAAAAAAACTGCAAGAGAGAAAGCGGGTGCATACATACTAGGGTTTATACAATCAAGACAGAAGTTGGTGGTTAGGAGGATGGTTGGTAGTTAGGACATCATTAAGTCATTATTAATTTTGTTTTAACTTTAATAAATGAAGGGTAAATATGTAAATTTAGGGGTGCAGGGTGAAATAGGTTTAAGTTTCAAGGAGCATCACTCAACGATTAAAGGAGAAACAGAGTTCATAATGATGGCTTCTTCAAGAAGTGCAAAATCACACGTGGAGGATACCCCATGACAGGCCATCAAACTTCTGATGTCGAGGTGGGTGAGATTCGGGGTAGAAAGCACAATCTTATAGTTCACTTCGAAGTACCTTATCGTGGTGAAACGAAAAAGGTTGGGATTTGATATGCTGAGGACTTTGGCAGGTTTGGTCAAAGAACACCCCATAAGGACCAAATTGTTCAACAAGAAACATGATGAAAAGGGTTCGACGCACTCATCACCTTCCCTTGCGGTGAAAGCGACATTTATGAGATTCAAGGTTCAGAGCGTAGGTAGTTCTAGAGATTGTGGAAGTTTCAAGATACTTGGAGTACATTAAAGAGTGAAAGATGTAGAGAGGATGAAGAAAAGATGACAAGTATGGAATGATAAAACTATTTTGGAGAAAAGTAATCGAGACAAATGCTCAAATTTGGCACATAATGCAAAAGAGGAGTGATATGGTTGATGTTTCAGTAGGGATTTTATGGGACCGAGACACTAACATTTCTGACGCTTGAATCACGTGCTCCACCTGCTCCTTCCGCCTATATCGGCTTCCACAGTCTGGCCGTTCGGTTGCCTCCTTGGCTCTTGATTGAATATTTAGTGAATGATTATCGCTATTTTATGAATATTTGAGAATATGAGTTGAGTGTGAGTAGACCCTGAATGGAACGTACCTGACTTTTGGTTTTGACCCTATATTTATAAGTTATCTCATGGACCCTAAAATGACACAGATCCAATAAAATATAAAAAGACTTACCTTAAAATCCAGTTGGTTGCCCATAAACCGCCTATCAAGATCTTTAATCAGATATCTTTGATTATTTTATCATCCGCTAGACATCAGACCCAATAATAATATAAGTGCTGGCCCAGTTGTAGCCTAGCTTTAATAGAAGCGTTTGCCCTGGTTGGTCATAGTGGTGACCGAACGGTACTGAGTGTATGATCGTTTGGTCTCTACTAGGTATAATACATAGCTTGACGAGCACTGTCCCGGTATGACATGGTTGACGGACGCTGTTGTTGACGAGCAAGCGCTGCTACAATAGATAGACCGATCGGTCTTAGATGCTAACTGTTCGACCTAGATATCATACTATAGAGTTGAGAGCTCTTGTGTTACGGTGCATGCTTCTAAATCAAGACGATGCAAAAGAATGGAAGTGTCTCTCTTGGAGACAACATGGTGGACAAATTGGGTCGTAGCTGTCGAGAGTTTTGAAGTCACTGCGTTTGAAGCAGGAGTGGTGAGACATTTCAAAACTTTGTTCCATCGTTTGGATAAGAGAGAGGTTCGAACGGCTGTAGTTGTGTTCATGAAATGCATAATGTGGTGAGGAAGTCCATCTTATCTTTCTCTCTTCTGGTATTCTGTTTCTTCTTGGTTTGTGGCTTCAACTCTGCCATGCTTTCTTTTTCTTCTTCCATGGATGAAAGGACAAAAGGTGTTAGATTCATCATATACCTTACCTATATAAACTCCCTAAAGAATGGCAGGTTTTTTGTACACTCAGTCTATTTCCCAAGATTCAGAGGAAACTGAAAGCACTTTCCTCCGTTTATATTAAGGTAATTTTAAATAGATATCTTCTGTTAAGATTTTCAACGTGTTGTTAGAGATAATTCTGTTTAAATTCACTGTATTTTTTAAGAGATTATTTCTTCTGTTTAGATTCCGACCAACAAAATGTTTAATACAAATTAGTGTAGCAATTATTCTTTTAATATAAAAAGTATAATTTTGTCTTTTATATTAATTCGTATATATTTTTGTTTTGTTATGGCATATGGATAGTTTATAGTTAATTGTTTTCTTTTTTTTTTTTTTATCTAAGAATGTAGTTTTTAAAACTTTCTCTACCCCAACATTCTTCTTATTTATATTTTAAATTTATATTTTGTTATTAATTTATAAATAGAAAATATTATTTTAAATTCATTAAAATAATAAATATAGTTATATTTATAAAAATATTTTAATTTTTTATTCATATTTATTAGTTTTTAAACTAAATATAAATTAAAATTTAATTAGGTATGTTATGCAATTATTTAAATATTTCATTTTATTACGTGGTGCACTGTATTTTCATTGTTTGCAATTAATAATTTTAAATATATTTATTATAAAACGTATTTTATGAATATTTTCAGTTAGTATATGTTTTATTAATTATTTTAATTAGTATATTAATTTATTTTAAAGACAAGTTTTCATAATTGAGTTTTTTCTTATAATTTAAAATTAAATACATTTATTTATTTGTAGATGATATTTTAGAATTGATAGAGATTTTAAAACTGTGAGACTCGTTTATGTTAATGTATCGTACCTAGGGTAGACTGAACGGTCAACATTATGCACCGTTCGGTCCATCCACTCAGGGTCGTTGGGTCCATCCACTACGGTTAATGGGTCAAAGATTGGGTCGCAATTGGGCCAACACTTAAGCTATTATTGGACCAATAGTCCCGCAGATGATAAAATCAAAGAATATCTAATTAAAGATATTGATAAGCAGGTTATAAACAACCAACCAAATTTTCAGGTAATCTGTTTATATCTTATTCTATTTATATTTTATTGGGCTTGTATCAGCTCAGGATCCATGAGGTAAATTATAAATACAAAGTCAGTGTCAAAAGTCAGGTACGTTCTATTCACGCTCAATTCATACTCCAATACGTTTCACTCATACTCACCCCATTCTAAAATACTCAAATAGTGACAACTGTTCACTAAGCATTCAATTAAGAGCCAACATTCTTCAAATTGCACGCCTAACTTGGACGTCAGAGTGCCTTTTGCAGGTACCTCCTCCCTCGTCCAGAAGGAGACCGAGAAGGTGAAACTGATTCAAGATAGGTTGAAAGCGTCCTAGAGTAGGCAGAAGTCTTATGCCGATAAGAGGAGAAGACCTTTGGAGTTCACTACAGGAGATAATGTTTTCCTTAGGCCGAATCCGACTACTGGCGTTGGCAGAGCCGTTCGGCCTAAGAAGCTATCGCCAAAGTTTATTGGTCCTTACCAAATTCTAAGGCGCATCGGACCGGTTGCGTACGAGATAGCCTTACCTCCTCAACTATCCAACCTTCACCCAATTTTCCATGTTTCTCAACTTCGGAAGTACATAGCTGATCCTTCTCATGTGCATAGGACATTTAGATCAAAGAAGACCGTTTGGTAAAGTTGAAACCAGTCAGCATTGATGATAGCCAAACCAAGCAACTCACGGGCAAAACCATCAGTTTGGTTAAAGTAGTCTGGCACAAGAAGACAGGTGACTTCACATGGGAATTAGAAGACATTATCAAAGAGTTGTATCCTCACCTGTTTTCTGGTAAGTTTTAAATTTTCCAGGCCGAAAATTTTTGTAGTTAGGGGGAATGTCAGAACTCATTAAAAACCCCAAGTAGTGGAAGCCAAGTGGCAAAGAAAAGGGTTCATATTTTCAGAAAGTGGAAGACAGGTGGCTGCAGGAGAGTGGACCGATCGGTTTTAGCAGGATGTATTTAAGTTGAGATTTTGAAATTCGTTCCCACTTTCTGCATGCACCTTTCTTCTCCAAACTGCTGAACTCCATTTCTCCTCCTTCTCTCTACAATCTCCACCTTCTCTCTAAGAAATTCTCATCTTTTCTTCTTTCGATCACCACTCAGGCACCGTTTGAACTCTCCCAGCATCAAGGGCTTTCATTTAAATCGATCAAGTTGTGGTTTTAAGCCGGTGATTTAGTTTCTCCTTAGAACGTTCGTGTTCTTTCACATGCAAAACAAGATTTCTGGTTGCATGAGTGAATCATCTTATCCTGAGTATTTCTGGTCTTCTGTTTGGTTTAGTTTCTTAAAGCGTGACTGTAGAACTCTAAGGTTTCTGGTGGTGAACTATTCTCTGCAAACTGTGGGCGTTCGGCTAAGCTTTAGAGGTAAGGGAAGCTTGTCATTTAATTAAGTTTCTTGTTTGATGATTTTTTATTGCTGGAATGGTGTTATGATTGATGATTTGGTTGATGTTGAAATATTGCATGTTGGTTTGGAAGTATTGATAATTGATGAAAGCCATGAAATGAGTAGGATTAAAGTCTAAGAGTGATTTTGTAATAATCTGCAAAATTATGTAAACTGTAACTGAGAGTCATTTGTGACCGTTCGGTTTTCCTTTGGTCTGTTCGGTCTTAACTGGATTCTCCTTCGAAAGAGAATTGAAGTTAATGACCGTTCGGTCTCCTGTTGGTAGGTTGTTATACTAAAATACTTAGTATGTTTAGTTTTGTATGTTCACTTAGTCAGAATATTCAAATGAGTTAAGTAAATTATTACGATAGTCGTTTTAGTATGAGAATAGAGGTTAGGTTGTTTCCATGGTCGGGTATATATATATATATATATATATGTGTGTGTGTGTGTGTGTGTGTGTGTTCGGTCTCTACAGTACGTGGTCTGAGAATAATACTCGGTCTCTTTAGTGTTCGGTATTAGACTAAAACTAATTATTATTGTTAGTACTCGGTATTGTATTAGTTCTTGGTTTCTTTATGGGATTCCATGTTCTTCGGATATTCTGCGTCAAACAATATTCGGTCTCAGTAGTGCTCGATCATAAACCAAGTGCTCGGTTTCAATGGTGTTCGGTCTTATAATATTTCTTAATATAATTGCATTAGGTATTAAGAGTGTTCGGCTAAACTACAAAGCATTCGATCCAAGTTAATAGTGTTCGGCGAAAGTTTGTAGGGTTCGGTTTTAAATTCCCAGGTTCCACCAAAAGTTATTATAATTTTTGGTTAAGTCTAAAATCATAGGTATTCTTTAGTATTTGTTACCTTCTTAGGTTTTCTGTCTAGTGAATTACTATTTTGTAGTAACTGTTGAGTTTCAAGTAAGCGTCCAAATATTTTCAAGAGTGTACGGTTGATTATGAGCCTTATCTCGGATGGACCATTTTCAGTCCTATTTTGTGTACAAGTGGAAGACCGCTCGGTCTTACACTAAGTGTGTTGTTAGATGAGTTTAAAGGTGGTTGTTCGTTCGGTCTTGTTTTGGGAATGAGTTATGTCTTTCTTAATTCAATTTGAATGTGTTAATGTTAAAGTATGATGATAATGGAAATGTGATATGAATGGACTGGTATGGATGTAAAAGAAAATTCCAAGGAGGAATATTTCATGAATGGTATTGGAATGGTAAAGTATGAATGTGGACAAAGCTTAGCTAGCGTTTATCCTGATATTCCGTGATTACTTGTTCTCACGTAGAGAAGGGTAACTCATGTGTGGGAATGGCAAGAGGTCCTAGACCATAAGGTGAATTTGGGCCGAAGGGAGTAACCTCGGGTGGCAGCTGTTGAGGATATCCCAGTTATTACATCACCTGGGTGCAAAAACGTCATAGCTACACAAAATTCATACAGTCCGGACAGTCAGAGTGATGTGGTCGGTCATTGCATGCTTTGACGTATGATTTTGGTTGGAAGGGTATGATTTGATGATTGCATGATTAATTATTTGATTTTATATCAAATTTATGTGAAATACATGTTTTATAGAATTAATTAAATTACATAAGCTTACCATGTATTCTTCCTGTCTGGTTTGTTTTGTCCGTTCGGTCGTGTTGTCCTATTGCAATGATCATCCTGTGGATGTGAGCAGAAGGAGATGAGTTGCTGGAAGAAGCTCTGGTAGAAGTGGAAGTGAAGGCCGAACCTTAGAACCGTTCGGTTATAGTATTGCTGCTTATATTTTGTAGAACGGTTCGGTTAGTATTGTTGCTTCTATTTTGTAGAACCGTTCGATTAGTATTGCTGCTTCTATTTTGTAGAACCATTCAGTATAGATGATTTTGGAATTTGTTCGGTATAAATGATTTTCTAACCGTTTTCCCAACTGTTTATAATATATTTACTGGAAGTTAAAACTGTCAATAATGAAAAAAAATACTCAATAAAATTCTAAATTTTTACAGTGACGTAATACTTTGTGGCTAAATGGACTTTACTTTTTTATCATTAAATACAATTATACAAAAAATTATAAGTGGTATCTAAATTCATATATAAAAAAATGAAAATTTTACAAAATAACAATTATGTTTCTTTAATAATTAAAATAATATTAACTTTTTCAAACAAATTAATGTATTAATTTGTATATCAAATCATGTTATAAAACTATATAAAATCATAAATTATATAATTTTAAAATAACAAAATAACATGGGAATAGATAAAAACTATAGTCATTTAATATCCCTTCATAAACAAATTTCCGAATTCAATTTAGAGTTCCTAAATTTATAAAATCCTAAAAATATATCTTTCTTATTTTAAAGTTGAGATATATTCCATTAAAAAATGAGTTAGTTTGATAGATTCAGTTTTTTTTACAATTAGTTTGGACCAAAAATTGGATTGATAATGAGAACAAAATTCTTGTTGATCATGACATAATTTTTGGGCTAAAAAGGAGGACGAAATTGATAATTTATGTATTATGTTGGTACGTTTTAGTATTTTAAATTTAATATTTACTAATCAAATTTGAAAAATTAATTCTATTTGTTAGTATAATTAAAAACAAGAAAATCTGAACAACTATTCAAAACCGAAAGAGTATGCGGTTGAATAACTAGAAAAAGTCCATGGAAGGAAGAAGAAATATGTTTAAACAGATCACAAATAAACCAATAGAATAATTATTAAAGATGAAATGGAAAAGTATTTAAATATGCTTAAATATTTAAATAATTAGTAAGATAATTTGAAACATCATAAGTTATGTACAACTTGCAAAATATGAAATAATATTCCAAATTTGAAACATCATAGCTACGGTATTTTTTATTAAATAAGATAGAAAATGCTATTGCATAGTATCATTTGTATTGATTATGTTTGTGTTTAAATATAGAAGTGATGTACAAAAAATAACGTACAATAAATAATAAATTATAATTGTCCTATTAAAGACAAATATTATCATAAAGTGATGTTGATGAATAATAATTACTGTAATATTATAAAATAAATAAAAATTGATATTGTGAATAATTAAAACAAGAATAATAAATGATAAGATATTTAAGAGAATATTTGATTTTGTCTAATTTCATTCTCAAATTTAGTAGTGACATTATCATGCTATGTTTGTCTCTTAACAAGTTGAATTTTATATGAGTAAGATGTTTAGTCAAATTGTCTACAATTTGAACATAGGCCACAATTACTTTATTTTGTAGGACTTGATCATTTATGTAGTGCACATCTATCTCAATGTGTTTGGATTGTGCATGCATGACTATATTAGAAGCAATTGACTTGGCACTTGTGTTATCACACTACATAATTGATTTTTTGAGCATTGGTTTTCTGATTTTGTGCTTAAGGGTGACACTGCCTTTTCTTTTCTTGAAGACCAGGAAACAAGTTTCTCTAAGAAACACACATCATCCTACTATTGATTTTCTGTCATTAGTACTAGTTGTCCAATCTTCATCAGAATACCTCATTATGTCAAGATCATTTGAGGGTTTTATGCGCAAACATAAGTTCATTGTCTTAGAATATCTTAGAATTCTTTTTATTTCTTGTTAGTGATCCATGGTAGGTGTGCTCGTGTATTAATCGAGTTTGTTGACAGCAAAGGCAATGTATGACCTTGTGTTGGTCAAATATTGCAATGTACTCATAGCTTGTATGTACAAAGTAACATTGGTCAATTGTTCCCCTTCTGTAGTGAATTCTTAACCTGCCACCATTGGTGTTGGATAGGCTAAAACTATCTACATGTTGAACTTCTTTAGAGTATCTATTATATATTTAGTTTGCCTTAAGTACATTCCACTGTCATTCTTGTGTACTTCAATGCCAATAAAAGAGTGTATATGTATTAAGTCTTTCAGAGAGAAAGTAACATTCAATTGATTGATGAATGTTTCAAAGCATTGGTGGTTGTGTCCTGTTACAATAATGTCATCAACATGAATGAGAAGCAATGACATATGATTTGTACCTCTACCACTACAAAAATTATTAATATTATCGACAGATTTTTACCGACGAATATATATTCGTCGATATATTTTAATTTCCGACAGATTTACTGACGATTTTTTTTATTTTTTTTACCGACAGCCCAAAACCTTCGATAAATCCGTCGATAAGTGAAATGCACATTACCGACGGATTTGTCGAAGGCTTTTGATCATCGTTAATGTGTATGTCACTTACCAACGGATTTATCGAAGGCTTTGGGCTGTCGGTAAAAAGAGCGGGAATTTTTCCGTTTTTTTTCCACTTAACGGCGTTATCGACGGATTTACCGAAGGCTTTTGACCGTCGATAAAAAGAGCGGGAATTTTCCCACCCCTTATTTCACTTAGCGACGTTACCGACGGATTTACCGAAGGCTTGTGCCAATATATGTGGCAAACATCACACTCTTTTCTCCTTCTCATTTCTCTTCATCTTAGTGTACAACTTCTTCCCACCGACAGTGCCATCCTCCAATGTTTGGTCATCGGAACTTCTTGCCACCACTATTCATTTCTCCTTTTAATTTTTACTTACCGTCGCGTAGTCTCATCACCGTTGCTCTTCACCATCGTAGGCTCGCCACTGTTGCAACCCACCATTGTTCACTTTTTAGTCTTTCCGACAAGCTCAACTTTTTCGGCGAGCTCAACTTTTCTGGCGAGCCATTGCAAAGTTTATCTGTGTGAGAATTGCAGAGAAACTCTCTATGATTCTCTATGATTTTAACTATTGAAAATAAATTGGTTGTTTGATTGTTTGGAAGTGAGTTTGTTATTGGCGTGATGCTTTTTTGGTGGCAGAGTTCGTGAAAACGAAAAAAAATGACACGGAGATAGGAAGGAAGACGAAGAAGATGAACAAGATCACGGTAATTACCGACGGATTTCCCGAAGGCCACAAGGCTTCGATAATTACCGACGGATTTATCGAAGACCAATAGTCTTCGATAATTATCAACGGCTGAAAAGGCCGTCGGTAAAGGTTACCGACAACGGTTTTATCAACAACATTTTGATTGTCGGTAAGTCGTCGGTAAACGAAAATTACCGATGAATTTTATACATTACCGATGAGTTACGACCGTCGGTAATATCAATTATTCTCTTAGTATACGAATGAATAAAGAATAATCACTTTTTGTGTTTTGGAAACCCCAACATAGAATAATGTCTCTTAATCTATCAAACCAAGCTCTTGGTGTTTGCTTCAAATCATATATATCCTTGGATAATCTACATATATAATCTGGTTTGGTTGATTCTATGTAGCCTTCAGATTGATGCATAAAATTTTTTTCCTTCAGAATTCCATTTAGGAAGACATTGTTTATGTCAAGTTGCCTAACATCCTAATTGAAATGTAATGTAATGGCTAACATAATTATGACAGAGCTGGACTTGATAATAAGACGGAAAGTTTCATCAAAGTTTATGCTTGTTATTTGATGGAAACCTTCTACAAAAAGCCTTACTTTTTCTTCTTTCGATTTAACCATATGCTTTATACTTGGCTTGTAGTAATAGGGTTAGGCCAAGTTTAACAACATGTATGTGTTTTCTCTCAACCTTGTCGTTATTTTAGAGGTGTAGGGACAAGACATTCTAAATATAATTCCTAATTCTAAGGCAATCCTTTGAACTAGTTTAAATTCACCACCTTTATCACATTGAATGACTAACTTTTTTTTGTTAAACTTATTTTCAATAGTTTTTTATTTTGTCTTTAAGGAAAAAATCCATGTGAACCTACTAAAATCATCAATAAAATCAACATAACATTTAAACCTAAATGGAGAAAGAATTGGAGTAGGACCCTAAACATTAGTATGAATTAAATCTAAAATTTCATTAACATGTGAGAAAGAACCTTTAAAAGGCAACATATGCAATTTTCCAAATTGACAAGCTTCACAAAATGTGAATGAGTCACTAGATGATATTTTCACATTACATTCCTTCAAGACATTTTCCAGAATTGTATTGTTGGGATGTCCAAGTTTCCTATGCTAAATTTCTTTAAGAGATATGTATAAATAAGAGTCTTTATTTTCACATAGTTGATACAAGCCATTTTTAAGTTCTTTTTTTAAAAAAGCTTTCCTTGAGAGTTTGTCTTTCACAAAGCAACAATTTTCATCAAACTCAACAAAAATATTGTTGTCAACAGTCAATTTTGAAATACTCAGAAATTTTTTTGTGATTTTTGAAACATAAATAACATCATGAAAATGAAGATTATTCAATTTGGTTGATCTTGATGCCATTATTTTTCGCTTTTCACCGTCACCAACAAGTAAATAATTCTTACAATTATTTTCTCCAAGTTCCTTAATTTTGTCACTTTGGTCAGTCACATGGATGTTGATTCCATTGTCAAAATACCATTCTTGATCTTGACCTTGATAAGGTGAAGCTATGAATGCACTGTGTGTTTTTTGTTTGTCACTATCAAGAGAGGAATTTTTTCCTCTATAGGTTATAACATTGTATAGTAGCATGGTCAATCCTTCTGCATACTTGACATATTGGTTTTGACATCCTACGTCTTCCTTTACCACCTCTCGTGGTTCTAAAATTAGAATCTTTCTAATCACTTTGAGATCCAGATCTATTGCTTCTGGACTCATTCTTGGTAGCAAAGTTTGTAGAGACATTCATATTAAGGCTACTTAAATTATTGAGTTGATCTAATCGACTTTCAAAGTTTAACTTTGCAATTCAATCCAACTCATGTTAATCTAATGACATTTGATAACCACTAGACTGTAATCAAAATCCAAACCATTTAATGTTTGAATCACTAAATTAGAAATTGGTGAAAATCAGTTTTAACTTATTAGCAAGGTTTTTCATCTTGTCAAGATATTACTCCATCTTCAAGTCTCCGTGTGTTGTGAAATTCATATTTAAGATAGACAATTCTAGATCTGGTGTGCACACTAGCAAGGCTTTAAGCTTCATCCCAAACCTCTTTAGATGTTTCACAATGAAACAATTGACTTGCAATGTTAATTGACATAAAATTCATGAACCATCATAAAATGGCTTGACCTTGGGCTTGCCAATCCTCACAACTGGGATTGACTTATTTTGTCGTGTTATTCGCAATTAGTCAAGACATTCTATTGTTCCTAACATATAGCCATCAAGTTTGCATTCTCTAATCACTGATAGTATATAATTGTCTCTGTCCAACTTGACAAAGATTGTAGATATGAGGTCATTGTTTTTGGTTGGCAGCGGATGCCATGATTATTGTGTTTATGGATCAAAGGCTCTGATACCAAGATAGAAAAATGTATTGAATCGTATGATTTGCATTGATCATGAATGTGTTTAAATACAAAAGTGACATACAAACAATAAGTACAAAAAGTAACGTACAATAAATAATAAACTATAATTGTGCTAATAAAAACAAATACTATTATAAATTGATATTAATGGGTGATTACAATAGTTATTGTAATATTATATAATAAATATAAATTGATATTGTGAATAGCTAAAATCAAGAGTCATAAATAATAGAATATTTAACATAATATTTGATTCTATCTAACTAGATATTTGATTCTATCTAACTAGACAAACTTTGAAACTTTTTCTTAATCCTTAAATTAATAGTGTTTAGATGATATATTTACATACCAAGAAAACCAATAATTTTCTATTTTAATTTTGCAATGATATAAATAACTTTAGACCTAATTATTCAATTGCTTTTGAAAGTAATTGTATACATAGATTCATTACTTTTCTTTAAAAATAACAATTCTTAACCTAAATCACAAAAAAAAAACACTATGCGATTCACTTTTGTACCGTATGTCAGGTCAGTCATGGATCGGGCGATCGTGATGAAAAGCAACAAAACGATTAATAAGAATATTAACAAGATTAGTTGTAAAAATAATTAGATTAACCTAAAACTAAGTTACGTGATGAAAAGCAACAAAACGATCAATAAGAATATTAACAAGATTAGTTGTTAAAATAATTAGATTAACCTAAAACTAAGTTACGGGTACATAGACCGAAATTGGATCAACCCTGAAAAGAAGCTCATTATAAAAGTCTATAAATACATGTTTGATATTCAGGTAGTTGCTTACTTATTATTACACATTTATTACATAACTATTCAGACAAACACTGACTTGAGCATTTAAGTGCTTTATATAGGTGGCATCTGGGTAGACCATGTTATAATGACATCTAAGGACTAAATTGTGACTTACGCCTAGAGTAAGGAGACACTTTGTAGAAGAAGACTTAACCACAATCCCATAAACAAAAATAATTTTGAAGAAGATCTAGAAAAGGTTGATGCAACATAAAGAGAAACGACAAATTAAGCACTTCAAATTTTTCATTGTATTTAAAGTGGCCTGCCATGGAAACAAAGTGACATGCCAAAAATGCAAGAAATTTTGAAGTATTAACATGTAAGGAAACACTCGAAAAAAAAAAAAGAATGTATCAACAACCTCTTAAAGAAAAATGGAAATTACCACAACTAGTTCATGAACCAACACGCAAAAGAATATAATATCAACTTTTAACTTAAATCAAAACTTAAAAAAAAAAGTTTTATCGGAAAAAATTGGAAAAAAATGAGTTGTCACCGATCCGGTTCTTATCTATACTTCTATCAAGTAACTAGTTTTCTACAAATTCAATTTCCTCAATATTCATTTTCTTTCAAACATTTACTACTAAGAAAAGACTTTTCAAATTGTTTAATATGCTTCAATTAAAAAAAAACGGAAGTCTTTCCAACGGTGAAATTTTTGTAAGCTTTGATTCTAAAATAACCAAAAAGTTTTGATATTTTTTTAAAGAATTAAGGTCTATAACTTTTTAAGGTTCTTTAGTGCCCATGTTTGTAATTTTTTAAAAATTTATAAAAATTCACAAGTGACATTTTTTAAATTATTTGAAAACTATACATATTTGTATAATTGTGAAAATATTTGGAAATTATTATGTTTAAAAGAATTGAAGCCTATTCTTATGCTAATGTTAAAGTTACTTCCATCAAAAAAGATTTTATGTACGACACATTAGTTCTCTACTGCAAGAGTCACATTAGACACCAAACAAAAACCATGCTGCTATGTTTGTCATCCACTCACTTTCCTTCCCTTCCTGGTAGGGACATAAGTATGTCGCTATATTATCATGACGAACATTGGTTCTTTCGTCTTACAATTTTTTTTCTGTTTCATAAAATGTTTTTTCTAATGCAAATACTTTTTTAATCTCTTTCCGTCAATGTGAAAATGGAAAAAAGTAATAGTGACTGTTGATGAAGAGTATAAAACTGAAACATAATTTTTAAAATAATCAGTGCAAAAAACCCTTACCTGTAGTGATTGCTTACCAAAGAAAAGATTAGACAAATATTCAGTGAAAATATTATCTCTATATATGTGTCATCTGCTTGAAGACTTTAACTTAAGCATGAATTTTACCCACAACATCATAATAATAGACAGTTGTCTTTTAAAATAAAGATATTCAAGCTAAATATGAACAAAGCCGCTTAGGATAAACGATGTAACCAAACAGAAACACACAGCCGATAATTTGTTCAAGAAGAAGGGATATATAAACTGAATTAAAATTAAAATTTGTAAAAGTATTTATTTAGCCATGTGTATGGAATAGACTATAATAGGGTATAACTTTCAAAAATTTATGACCTCAACTTCTTTCCGTTCAGAGTTTTGAAGTAAATACTTCATCAGCACTTTTCTTCCTTTAATCTTTTTCCCCTTCAATGTCTCCAGTCTAACAAAGCGCGGAGGTAGAATTCGTGGATCTGAAACACACTACAAAATCAGAGTAAACTCAGCATATGTTTTAACGGATAATTAAAATGATTATGATTATATTAAAAACAATTGACGTATAAGAATGCAAACATTGGAAGAAGAAAACACAGAAAAGTAACTCACACGTAGTATTGCTCTAAGAACATACTCAGAGAGTGTCAATATCTTTGCATAGGAAATTATTTTCAGCAACTTTTGAACGTTTAGATGAGAAGCTCTAGTGATCCCAATGTTGGCTTCTTCTAAAAGTGCAAGATCACACGTGGAGTTCACATCATGAAAGGTCGTCGAACTTCTGATATCGAGATGGGTGAGATTCGAGGTAGAAAGCAGAATCTTGTACTTTGCTTCGAAGTTTTTTTTCACGGTGAAACGAGAAAGGTTTGGGTTTGATATGACGAGGACTTTGGCAGGGTTCTTTATAGAACACCCCACAAGGACCAAACTGTTCAACAAGAAACAGGATGAGAAGGGTTCAGAGTACTCATCATTGTCCCCTGCGGCGAAAGAGACATGGGTGAGATTCAGGGTTTTGAGTGCTGGTAGTTCTAGTGATTTTGGAAGTTCCAAGATACGACAAGCATATTGCTCTGTAAGAGTGAGAGTGAGAGATGTGAGATAGGGTGAAGAAAAGGCAGGTATGGAATAATAATATTGCTTTGTAGGTTTACTATCGGAATGGAGTATCAAATTAGGCACAAAATGCAGAAGAGAAACGAAAAGGCAAAGAGAATCTACTGTTACGTTGTCGCATGCTTCCAAATCAAGATGATGCACGCGAATGGAAGTGTCTCTCTGGGCGAGAACGCGGAAGACAAATTGGTTGTAAGTGACGACGGTTTTGAAGTCGCGGGGTCTGAAACTCAGAGCGGTGAGACATTTCCAAAGGTTGTTCCATCGCTTTGATAAGAAAGAGGTTCGAACTGCGGTAACTGTGTCCACAAAATGGATGATGTGAAGAAGAACATCGTCGGGCAACGCACTGATAAAGTCTTTCTCATCTTCTCTCTCTTTCTCACTTTTCTGTTTCTCCTTGGTTTGTGTCTTTAACTCTGCCATGCTCTCTTTCTCTTCTTCCATGGTTGAAAGGAAAAGAAGTATTAGATTCTTGAAATACCTAATATGTATAACCTTCCTAAACCAATGCGAGATTCAAGGAAACTGACAATTGAAAAGAAAAAAAAAAATTATACTTTCAGATACAAATTTTTCAAATATTTGATATTGTTCTTCTTTACCTTTTATTTCTTTTTCTACAAAAGTTTGTTTTTTATAACCATCCAATGTCTGTTAAATAAATATAATGTGTATTGAATGGTGTTAATAGATTATTTAAAAAATATTTTTTTAAGTTTTAAAATATAATTTAATATTTCTAAAATAAAACATGTTTTTATCAATATTTAAATTTTTAATACAAATAATTATAGCAAATACTTTTTAATATACAAATATAATGTTGTCAATCAATTTATATTATTTTATTCGTTTTTCTTTCTTATAAATTTATAGCATACGATAATTGATAGTTGTGATATTAAACGTGGAATGACCCTTACTATTAGATTATACTTACAGGTAATAGTTAAAAAAGTACTTTTATTTCAGAACGTAGTTTTTAAAACTTTCTCTACCCGAATATTCTTCTTATTTATATTTTAAATTCCTACTTTTAGTATAAATATAGAAATGGAAATTATTGTTAAATATTAAATACATCAAAATAATAAATATAATTATATTTATAATTAAAATGATTTGATATTTATAATAATATTTATTAACTTCTAAAATAAACATAAATTAAAAATTAATTAGTATCTTATGCATATTTAAATATTTATTGTTATTATTCGGTGCACTTTATGTTCATTGTTTGCAATTAATAATTTTAAATGTTTCTTTTTAAACGTGTGCTTATAAATATCTTCAGTTAGTATATTTTTATTAATTATTTTAATTAATATATCAATTCTTTAAACACATAACTTTTATAATTTTGAGTTGTTTATCTCATTACTTTTAAAACTTTTATTTGTTTTATTTGTAGATTATTTATTTAAATTTATATTATCATATCTTTCATATTATTAATTATATTTTATATCTTAAACTATTTTCAGTTAAGTTTTAATAAGGTGTTGGTTAAAAAAAGTAGTTAGCATTGTAATATTAAAATAAAAAATAATAATAGTAACAGAAAAGATATATTAAATATATTATTACCATTAATTTTTTGAAGTATAATATTTAATGACTAAAGTAAATATTGAAAATATGATAACTAAGATAAAAAAGTATAATAAATAAATATAAAATTATTTTTTATGTTAGACATTAAGAATTTAATTTATATATAAAATTGTTTTCTGTTATCAGAAATTATATTTTAGAAGTGAAACTGCTTTCTTAAATAATATGAGACTTTATTATTTTAATAATAAAATGTTTAAGAATAATTAGAAATATTATTAAAAAAGTCTTATTATTTAAATGAATATTTTAAAATAGTGAAATTTTAAAATAACAAAAATTTTTAAGTATAATTATAAATTAAAGAAGTTTCATTATTTAAAAATATTATCTTTCTATAATTTTTTATTTAGTGGGAGTTAGTCACTTTTGTTTATTTGTATTTTATTTTTTTCGTATGTATACATTCTCATGGACATTTTTTTTGGTTAAATAAATATATGATTTATTATTCAGAAATTACACTCTGTATGTTAAGGTTATTTTATTGGTCCCATTGAGATAAAGTAAGGATAACTTGAAAACAAATGTATATATGTGACCTTCATGTAATTTTGATGCTACACATTTCATGCTGAATCCATGCATTTGATTCTGCCAACATTAATGATCATTCTTAGGTTTGATTACAATTGATGCAATAAAAATTGCTTTTACATGCCGATATAATCAATGAACAAGAACTTTGAATATGCTCAAGGTATATAATGACAATTTTGAACTTATAAAGTCTAACACATTTGTAAGAATTTATATGGACATATATATTTGTGACATATGGAAGATTGTTAGCAATTTAGATCATTCATACAGATACATAAATTATACATACATATATATATATATATATATATATATATAATATGTATGTGTGTGTTAAAATTATAAAGTGATCTAATTAAGTAAATATGACTAAGAACATATATGTCATGAAAGGATTATTGTGTAGCAGTCATAAGTAGTGTTTTAATGGGTTAAATATGTTTTTAGTCTCTCAACTATCATGCGATTTTAGATTTGCTCCATCTTTCAAACTTTGGTACACTTTGACCATTCACCTTAAGAAACTTTAATTTTTAGTCCTCAAAAACCAATTATATTAAATTTAATTTTATGTGGCTAACGGTATACCACGTATGATGTCAACTTACTTGCCCACCGTGTGCCAGATTGATACTAGCATTGTACACTCAAAAACTCTCATTCTTTCCACAACCATCACCACCATAACGTGGTTACACCCCTTCCACCATCATCATTTTCATCTTCACACGACTTTCGCGTTGCCATGGCAAAGCAAACTTGCAAACATAAACCACCATCGCGGAACCAAATCAAAGTCTAGAAACCTTCATCTTGCATCAGTTCATCTTCCTTCACCACTATAGAGACCCAAATCAGAACTCAAGAACACCAAAATCACATAATCCTAAATAATTTTCAAAAGCTTCTCCATCGTACATCTTTCTTCTCATCGCAATCATCAATTTCAATTTCAATTTCAATTTTACAGTTGAACCTAAACAAAAGAAAATTACTGTCTATGATTCAAGATTGGATGAAAAGGCGTTTGGAACATCTCCTACAGTGAAATTTGTTGTTGATGGTGTAGATGCAGGGTCTTTAAACAGCTGACCTGTATCTTTTCTCAAGGTTTGTGTTCTGTGCTGTCTTCTGCAGTGAGGCACTGTTAATTTCACATTTGGTAACTCTTTGTAATGTGATATCATGATAGATATATGAGGCTGGGCATATGGTTCCTATGGATCAACCAAAAGCTGCACTTGAGATGCTTAAAAGATGGATGGGAGGGAAATTGGCCACACAGAGATAATTAATCTATATACTCTTCTTAAAACCAAAACCAAACACACATGAATAGTGATCAAATCTATATAATTAATCTATTTTGAACTTGTACTCGTACTAATTATTTCTGCAATGTGCATCATTCTCATAATTGCGGACAATACCTTCTAGGCTATCATTAAGCAAAAGCTCCTCGAAGGCTCCATCAAGTATGCATATTCAATTAACCTATACTTTTATTCTGCTATGTCTAATATTTTACTCTCACATCCCTATTTAAATTGATCTGAGACCCAATCTCCCTTGGCATGTAGGGGTTAGAAAACCCACTGCCAGTAGCTCTTCTTCGGCGAAGCCCCTTAAACGTTGGCAATAGTTAGGATGCGTCTTGGATGCTGTAGAGTGCTTATTTTTAACATAGCTATAGGAACTTTTTATTTATGTTAGGTGCTCATTCTAATTACACTGTACTAAGGCTCAAGGTTCAGCTCATTTCAGCAGCTTCAATCTGTTATTGAATGAGGCGATTTGCAAACTGTAGCTTGTAATCAGTTTGTTATGTAAAAAAGCATCATGGCCTTTTTATGCCATGTTACTGAATCTGCTGTATTTACAACTTCTCATTCAGTAATGTTATATACCATGTTGTTTATGTAGCAGAAGTTGGGAAATGTGACGAGTTCATCAAGCATGAAAACATTTAATTTGTAACCACTAACTCGAATGGTGAAAATTGAGTCTCAGTTTAGGTGTTAGGTCCTTTTGCCTAAAAAAAAAACTGATTAATAGTCAAACTATTTCAAAACTGGAGATGTAAATTGAACAATTTTCTCATCTTTGTAATCCGTTGATAAAGATGTTTTATATGGATTTGATTGGAATCTACAAATCTCTAGCAAACAGTTGACTGGTCAAAATCATATTCAGTTTAAATTTCCAAAATTCTGAAACCGGGGCATTTAAATGGTCTATAGGTATTTTACTTTTATCATACATATAATTTATTATTTTTTATTGAGTTTAATGACCATGTACAATGAATGCAAGTAATTAAGGAAATAGGAAAGAATGGGGGAAGGTTTCCGCCATTGGTAGTAGGTGGGGACGGTTTTCAAGTCGCCGGAAACTCAGAGCGGTGAGACATTCTAAAGGTTGTTACATCGCTTTGATAAGAAAGAGGTTCGAACTGCGGTAACTTATGTGAAGAAGAACATCGTCGGGCAATCCACTGATCAAATTTTTCTCATCTTCTCTATCTTTCTCACTTTTCTGTTTTTTCTTGGTTTGTGTATTCAATTCTACCATGGTTTTTTCCTCTTCTTCCATGGTTGAAAGGAAAAGAAGTGTTAGATTCAGGAAATACCTAATATGTATATCCTCCCTAAACGAATGCGAGATTCAAGAAAACTGACAGCGATTTTTCTTTTCATAATAGATAACTGAGAATATTAAGGTAATTGAAAAAGGAAAAAAATATACTTTCATTTTCTTTTTCTACAAAAGTTCGTTTTTTTATAACCATCCAAGGTCTGTTAAAAGAAGTCTTGAGTGTATACAATCCAGCATCAACTATATCAATCATCCTCTTGTTGTGTCTGTCTTGTATAAAAGATTGATTGTCAAGAAATATTAGTTGACAATTATGGACTGTAGTAAGCTTGGAAACATATATATATATATATATATATATATATATATATATATATATATATATATATAAAAGATTGAAATTAAATTGGGGAAGATATAAGACATTAGAAATAGACAAAGAATCATTAATCTTTACTGTTCCAGAATATGAGGCTGTGATTTGTTGTCCATTTGGTAGTTTTACTGTGATGGGATCAATAGCCTTATAGGATGAGTATATAGCCTTATAGGATGAGTATAGATTCAGGGAAGAAGATACATGATCACCGGCTCCTGAATCTATAATCCATAGCATGAAAAATTGGTAGCACATTACCTATAAAAGAAGTATTTGGAGAGAAAGTTGTACCAATTTGATTTCTGTAGGAAGTAGTTGTAGAGGATCCTAATTGTGCTTGTTGTTGCAGCAGGGCTATCAAATATTGATATTGTTGAGGAGTGATTTTTAACTCATTCGAGTCAGATACTTGAGTGTGATCAATGGATCCTTTAGTGTTACTTGTGGCAGCATTGTGTGGCAGCATTGTTCACCATAACAGGTCTGTGCAGTTTATGCCTAGGAGGGTAACCATGCTTCTTAAAGCATTCATCAAGAATTCATCAAGAGTGTGTCCAATGATATTGCAAAAAGTGTAAACCTTTGAGTTGTATGAACCTGAATTTGATCTTCCGCCAAAGCCTCCTCTATTCCTCTTATCCTTTTGTTGTATGAGGATCCTGAAGATCCTAATGGATAACCATTCTTTTTGTAACAATTTTTAGCCATGTGGTAATCTTTTCCACAGAATGTGCAAGATACCTTGTTACTGGCATTTGTTGTGGCTGCATTTAACTTACTCATGATAAGATTCTGATTAATGGCAACCATGAGTTAGTTTGTAAAAAAACACAAAGAAATCAAGAAGGGGCAACCCAATGAAGATCAGAGGTACAACAAAACTCTTCAATTGAAGAGCTCTGATACCATCTTAAATAATGAGAATCATCATTCAAACTAAGTATTGAGATTGTAGAGTAAGAAAAATAGAGAAGCAAAAATAGTTTGTGTATTATCCCCATACATGCATAATGCATATACAGATATTTATACATTAAGATTATAACAAAATTAATTTTAATTCTATCTAGTCTACCAATTATATCAACAAAATAATAACACAACCACTAGTACAAAATATGCTTTTAAACTCGCACAATAGACCTCTTTTTACACCAAACCGCTGCCTATTGAGACACGGTGGCAGTTTCGTAATTAACGAGACCTTATAGGCCTCGGTTCAGACGAGACCGGTGCCAAAAAGAGATATCACTTCGGTTGTGAAGGCAACCGGTGCCTAATTATCAATGTCTGACGCAGTTTCTGACGCGGTTAAGAGAAACCCGAGGTGAAAGAGCTATACGACATCGGTTGGTAGGAGAGACCGAGGCATAAGCCTCTACTGCCTCAGACCCGAGGCATATAAGCCTCTCTTTTTTTCCCAAAATTTTCCCCAAGTTAACCTAGCTCCCTCTGCGCTCTCGCCTCCCCTGGCTCTCCCTCCCTCCCCTGGCTCTCCCTCCCTCCCTCCCCTGGCTCTCGCCTCCCCTCCCCTCGCTCTCGCCTCCCGCCCCTCGCTCTCGCCTCCCGCCCCTCGCTCTCGCCTCCCGCCCCTCGCTCTCGCTCTCGCTCTCGCCTCCCGCCCCTCGCTCTCGCCTCCCGCCCCTCGCTCTCGCTCTGGCTCTCGCCTCCTGTCCCTCGCTCTCGCCTCCCTCCCCTCGCTCTTGCCTCCCTTCGCTCTCGCGTCCCTCCCCTTGCTCTCGCTCTCGCCTCCCTCCCCTCGCTCTCGCCTCCAAAATCTACTGCTAGTGCGTCGCCTCTGGATGAAAGAGCAACCGATGGTGGTGCGTCAATGGTGGCGGCAGTGCTAGGTGGTGATGAACGGAGTGTTTTCTGTGCTAGTGTGTCAATGGATTTTTTGGTGAAAAAGGTGAGTGCGATTGGGGTTTGATGTTGATGGTGGTGGTGCAAATTAGGGTTTGATGACGGCGGAGGAGGAGGAGAAGCGACGGAGGAGGAGAAGCGGCGGAGGAGGAGAAGCGGCTCTGTTCGGTGGTCGGTGGTGTCTCTGTGCCGGAGAATGTCTCGGTCTGAGAAGGTGAGATTTGGGTCTGTTCGCTGCATATGGGTTTCTTTGAGAGCTTAGAGCTCGTTGCATCTGTGTTGGGTTTGACCGTGAGGTAGATTGAGGGCACTGGATGGCAGTAGACTCTTGGATTGGGGGCAGATTGAGCTTAGTTGGGTCTGCAATTTTGGATGGTAGTAGACCCCATGAACATTTTCTGTGCTTTCTGCTTCAGTGCTTTCTGCAACTTCCTGGAACATTTTCTGGAAAATAAAAACCACTATACGCCTCGGTTCAGGTCCAAGCGGGACAATAGAATCCAAGATATTGACTCGGTTCAGCAGAAACCGAGGCAAAATCCTATCGGTTTTTGGCTCGGTTCGCAACCGAGGCAAAATCCTATCGGTTTTTGGCTCGGTTCGCAACCGAGGCAAAAAGAGATAGATTTTTTACCTCGTCTGTATATGCCTCGATTACGGAACCGGTGCCTATAACCGAAAATAACCGAGGTCATATTCCTTGAATGCACTAGTGAACAAGCAAGATTTTAAATCCTAACAATTTATTAAATCATAACAAATATTAAATCCTAACACGAATTTACAAATCTCTAACAAAAAGTTGACTGGTCATAATCATATTTAGTTCTAGCAAACAGTTGACTGGTCAAAATCATATTTAGTTTAAATTTCTAAAATTCTGAAACCGGGGCATTTAAATGGTCTATAGGTATTTTACTGTTACCATACATATAATTTATTATTTTTTATTGAGTTTAATGACCATGTAGTATGAATGCAAGTAATTAAGGAAATAGGAAAGAATGGGAAGGTTTCCGCCATTAAAACACTTTAAAAGGTTTTCCTTTTCGTTTTGAAACAGTGGGCAGTTTCAGCCATTAAAAATTCTGCTTAATTTCTTTGACTTGTTAATCCATTCACACACTTCTTCGAAAGAGAGAAGATACACTGCAGGGAAATGGGGAAGGTTATATTTGTCAGAATGCAAAAAAAGCAACCTTGCAACGATGAGGAATAAGCTACAAGCGCCGCCATGGCTCCATCACCGGTAACAACCGTCGTGGAGGTTCAAGACCAAATGGGTCACACTCGTACGATTCCTTTGCCATCAAGACCTTTCTTGTTTTCAAGGGAAGAATAGAAACGTAACACACAACTAAAATAAAAGATGTCATCACACCTGATCATGCTTTAGTCATCTCAGACCAAATTTAACTGCGTTAGTTTTAGGGAACGAAAATTTATAATAATTCAACTGCGTTAGTTTTAGGAAACGAAAATTTATAATTTTTTTTAAGACAAGGCTCAAGTGTATCAAAGTTTGAGAGACACTAAATCTAAAATCAGTTGCTATATAATTAAGAAACTAAAAATATATTTAATTTTATTTTAATTTGTTGAGGGATCAAATTGAAACATTGCATATTACAAAAGGTATAGGAGTCACTATCCCATACACTAGTAAAAAATAGAGTTTTAAAATCGCGTATTATACCTCGGTTTTTGAAAACCCGAGACATATAAAAACGCGGTGGCAGAAATGTAATTTTAGAGACACTATATGCCTCGGTTCTTTTAAACCCGCTTTTAAAAAGAGTATACTGCACCGGTTCTTTTTAAACCCGCTTTTGAAAAAAGTATACTGCACCGGTTCTTTTTAAACCCGCTTTTGAAAAGAGTTTACTGCACCGGGTTGGAAATAACCGAGGCCTATATTTGCCTCGATTAGGGTTAAAGTTCAAAACTTTATTATTCACTCTCACTATTCTTCTTCCCGCAACCTCTCAGACTCTGCTCTCATATCTCGCGCTCTCGCTCTCATCTTTCACTACAAAAAAGTAGGGCATTACCGAAGGCCAGAAGCCCTCGGTAAAAGCCACAGGTCGTCGATAATGGGTGTTTACCGAAGGCTTATCGACGGCCAAAAATCCTTCGGTAAATCCCTTGTCGCTAACAATTACCGAGGGCTTTCGCCCTTCGGTAATTACCGAGGGCCAAAAGCCTTCGGTAATTACCGAGGGTCAAAAGCCTTCGGTAATGACCAAACGAGGGTATTTACCGAAGGGCAGAAGCCTTCGGTAATGACCAACAGTGGGCATTTACCGAAGGGCAAAAGCCTTCGGTAAATTGCAGAGCAGGTTTCAGAGAAATGGCATTTCCTGTGCAACCCAGACCTGTATATCAAATTTCAATTACAAGTTCGGAGCTCTAGTACCAACTTGAAAGAAGATTGTTATTCAAATTGATTAATTTTAAACAGTACAGCGGTCTCTATAAATAGAGAACTTAACCCTACAGTAATAATTACAAAGAGATCTCTATAATCTTCTAAAAACCTATAACAACTTCTAGTACCTTCCAGTAAAACATTTAATATTCTACCAACTACCATTTAATATTCTACCAATTACCAATGGCCTCCTAATATTTGCAGATGAAAGACCTAGTTTCCTTCTCAAGGCTTGCTTATTCTCTACTTTCCCGTGCAGATCAGTTGCATTGTACTGGACTGGAAGAAATTCATCAGTGGCAGGATTCCATGCATCAGGATTCCCTGCATTTTTATTGGAACAACTTTTTTAAGACTGAAAAATTAGGAAGAGCACTAGTTTAAAGTTAAATAACGTTGAGAATGAATTGTATGTCTCTCTATCGTTTTCTTAATATATAGAAAAACAGAAAAATCCTCGTAAAATTAAATGCAAATAATTTCCAAACCATGCCAATTTGCAAATTGGATCAGCTAACTAAGTTCCCTTCTGTTAGACAGGTAATAATAACAAATTCCAAATGATGATACAAAGACATAGGCTAGAATCCTACATTATTATTAGTAGCATAGCCCTTTTTATTCTTGTTGAGAACAAAATTTACAGAAAGCTTAAGTTGTTAGGTGGAGCACACCTGCACTTGAAAGCTACTTGGGCTTGAAAAATGAACAAAATAAATTCTCCCCAAATCAAATTCTAAAGTTGATTTGAGACGCAGAAGTTGCAAAATCAAATTCTAAAGACTCAATATGTCATGGTCAAGAACCAACTCCCTTGAAAAACATTACGTGGAGACATCTATATGTTTGTGCCAACATGTGTTGTTGCCTTATTATTTATATTAATTAATTAAAGACAAAAGATATTTTGGTAGAACTAGAAAATACATACTGCACTAGAACAAGAAATAAACCATACCTCTGCAGTTCTCACTTCTTGGGCATAAGTAGGTGAAACTGTTGTCACAATGTTTGAGAAAACAATCCCACCCTGATCATGAAAGGAAAATCTCTATTACCTATATTTATTGAAGATATATAATATGATCAGTAATATTTTATGACCTTACCTTGACAGAATTAACTCTATCCCGTGCTGAGTTGTCCTGCATTTTATCTGATTGGTTTAGATTCTGGCTAACAAGACCACATGAGTCTAACTCTGAAGCTGCTGCAGTCCCCTGATACTTAAAGTTGTGGCATGTAAAGCATATCCTAGCTGAATTTAATCCTTTATGTACAAATATCTCCCAGTACAGAGGAGCCTAGCAAAGAAACAGATATGCCATACTATTAGTAACTGAAAGAGCAAAAATATGCTAGAAAGAACTATACAGCTCATACAATAAATGCTGTCTGCCAATCATGGCAATGAATGATATTTGGCTTCTTGCCAGCTTGCAGAAGAAACTCAAGAGCAGCACGGCTAAAAAATGAAAATCGTCTGAAATCATCATGCTCGCCATAAAATTTTCCTCTCCAAAAGAACTTAGAAGGATGCTGGGGCTCAATAAAATAAACAGGAAGACCTGCACAGTCAAAGTGAAGTTACTGAACCAGTAAAAGACAATCAATTAAAACGAAAATATCTAATAAAATACCTACAACACTGCCAACCCAGATTTTACTTTTGTATAATTGGTGATCAAAGTATGATTCTATCTCCACGCTCAAAGCCTGAATGAATAATCACATTATTTCAAGTAGTGCAGGATACCAACTACCAAGACTATCAACACGTTCAATTATTTTCTTAATGAAATGGCATACCCGTAAGTTGCAGACACGATCATATTGCTTACAATCATATTTGGGAAGCACAATTTCAACAAGGTGTCCTTTCTTTTGCAGTGCAGGTCTACACAAATCATACATATGACTTACCAACACATGACAGTATATGACAATAGTTCACTTATAAAGCAAATTAACTACATAATATAAAATTAAATAAATAGCAAGTCAGTAGTTTACAGTGAATAAGCAATACACACCATATCAACATCAATGGTCGCTACACTATTCCAGCTAACACTATTCCAGTAACAAAAATGCTTGTTTGCACGGACTGAACAACAAATCCATACATGTTATTCTAATTCTATCAAAAACTGAATTCATTATGTTACACACCAGTTTCAATAGTGTTAACGCACATGCTAATCATAAAATCCAAACTGTTACACACCAGTTACAGTGCCACAAAAACAAAAAATGCTTCAGAATCATGAAACAAATGCTACAATATCAATTAAGAATCAAGTCTCTCAAACAACAAGTGGATCACAAAATTAAAGCATTGATACATCGATTACTATTTTAATTTCAACTGAAGAAGGGATCTTCACTCAATGAAGGAAAGACTAAAAATACGTACTGCTTGAGTATCAAAATAGAGCACGCTCGTTTTGAAGGCCAAACTGCAAGTGGCCAAAGACCTAGCCGACGCGGAGATTCCGACGATGCCGAGAACAAGGCCGCGACAGCGGCGCATCCCACGGCAGAGAGGCTGGACGAAGCCGAGCCAGCCGGATTTCAAAGATCCCCATGACGGTGTCTTCGATCTCCTCGGTGCGCGAGGTGTCGACGTGGACGAGGCGAAGGCCGAGGTCAGCAGCAAGGGCGGAGTCGACGGCGCGGTCGGCAGAGTCGACGGTGCGGTCGGCGGAGCCGGACGATGAGGTGGTAGGAACGGAGGCGGCTCTGGGTGGCGCGGGAGGTAGGCGAGGGAGTGCGGGAGAGTTTTAAGGAAGACAAAATTTGGGAGAATGGGAGAGAAAAATCTCAAATTCTAATTTCATAAGTCGAACCTTACACCGACGGCCACATTCTTTCGGTAAAATCACTATACCAATACCGAAGGTTAAAGTCCTTCGGTAAAATCAACTTTATCGAAGGCCAAAAGGCCGTCGAAAATATACCTTCGGTAATTAATCATTTTCTTGTAGTGTTTGCCTCCCTCCCTCTGATTTCTCCTCTCCACCAAACCCATCATCAGCGCCGCAAGCACCGCCGGCCACCACGCACAAACCTGCAAGCACCGCCATTCCACCTCGCCTGCTACTGCATCGCCTCTCGAGTGAAGAGCAAGCGGTGGCCAGATCCAGATCCAGATCCAGATCCCGTGCCAGTGGTGGAGTCGCTTGCCGCTTGCCGTCAGGAGCCGCTTCGCTCTCGCCGCTTGCCGTCGGTCGCCGCTTCGCGCTCGCCGCTTCACGCTCGCCGCTTCACGCTCGCCGCTTCGCGCTCGCCGCTTGCCGTCGGGAGTCGCTTCCCACTTCCCGCTTCCCGCTTGCCGTCGGGAGCCGCCTGCCATTGACGATTTTCAGAAACTGGGAAATGGGGTTTGAGGCTGGGTTTCAAAAGTATGAATCCTTGGTTTCTTTGATTTTTCTTTTCATTTGTTATATGCTCTGTAATATATTTGAACTATTATTTTCTGATTTTCTGATGTATCTGAACTTTAATGCTTTGTAATGATTTTTGGATTATATTTTCTGATTTTGTTTCCATTTGTTATATGCTCTGTAATGAACAACATGAATTCTTTCATCCCAGTGGCTTTTGTTATATGCTCTGTAATGTATCTGAATTGATCTCTGTAATGAACTTTGGTGCTCTGTAATGAATCCCAGCAGGTTCAGCAGTATTTTGAATTTTTTTTTTATTGAATTTTCTAAGATACGGTCTCGGTTCAAAGAAAGACCGAGGCAAAAACCGACCGATCTCTTTTTGACTCGGTTCGCAACCGAGTTATTAAATTTATCCTTTTTACCTCGTCTTTATATGCCTCGGTTGTAGAACCGGTGCCTATAAACGAAATTAACCGGTGCCATTTCCGTGTCCTGTACTAGTGATATGTGAGAGGACGTTCATCTTGTCACTAAATTTGATTTTCTCCTATGATGGAACGAAGAGAAAGAAATTATGTGAGAGAAAGAAATTATGTGAGCGTGCGCACATACAGAGACTATGACCATTTATGCAATCTCGGTAGGTTACTTCTTTTAGGTTTCACTATTTCAATTTGGTCCCTTAACAAATTAAAATATTATTTTTTTTTCTCTACATAATACATTTTATGACATATATGTTCTTAATCACGTTTATAATTAATTAATAAAATATAATAACATTAATACATGATTTGTTATATATATATATATATATATATATATATATATATATATAAATGACCTAAATTTAAAACAAATTATACTTGTTAGTCCTATTACTGTCAAATCACAAGTTTGAAATAATTATCAAAATTGTTATAGTACCCAATAATATTCAACATAATCTTGGTACCGGCAATCCGAAATAAGGAACACCAAATTACCATCCCATCTTTCTTCCGTGCAATGCTCTATGTGGAGTAACATGGCAAGTTAATTGTTGAATTAATAAGAAAGAAAACTTGGGATATTTTAAGATAAACTAATACCAAATACAGAAATGTCAAATTCTCTAGTGTTCATTTATGTGGGACGAACTTCATAAACCTTCACAAAACACAACCCATATAAAAAATCACAGTAATTAATTAAGTTATCTAATGTAATGTTTCAGCACATTCAAGGGTTTTCATTCACGGAAAAAGAAAAATAAATGGAAAACAAAACCGATAAAAGAAAATATAAGTCAAGATAGTGCAAATTTTTTAAGGTTGATAATGCTACGTTAAAAAAAATTTGACACAAATAATTTGATTGTTTAATTTATTTATTTTGATTATTTTTATTAAATCTTGATATCTTTAAATAAATATAAACAGAATCTTCGACCAAATACATATAATAAAAACTAAAAACATATAAAATATCAATGACTTAAAATAAAAACAAATCTTTAATATGTTTTTAACTTATATCAAAATAATAAAATAATAATGAACTTTAATAAATAAAAAATCAAAATTACTTATTCATATTTTATCTTTATTAAAATTAAACTAAATATTACTAAATTCTTATAAAATAAAATTTAAATAAAATTACTAAGAAACATATGAAATTTAAGTTTATTACGATCTCCTTTTACTTTAATTTTTGGGAAAAGTAATCATAACTTACATTTGAAACTAGTATAATTTTGTACAAATATATTTATATCATTCACCTTTAATGTTCAAATTAAAGAATGAAGAAGCCTGAAAAAATTGCCACCTTAAGCCGCCTTATCTTTTATAGAAGCAGATCGCTATAGTTACGAAATATGCAGTTCCTTTCTGAAAGGCATTAATGGCATAATCAACCTGTATCCGAGCCAAGGGAGTTACCATGTCTCTTTCCTGGATTATCTGGAATGAAACGTAACAACTAAGATATTAGTATGGTAAATAACCTTCATTAAATACTAAGAAGGAAATATAAAATGAATTAAAATTTGTAAAAGTATGTATCTACCTTAGAATATAGAATAGAGGTTGTAAAGAGGTATAACTTTCAAAAATTTATGACCTCAACTTTGGTCAGTTGAGAGTTCTGAAGTAAGTACTTCATCAAAAATTCTGTTTGGTGAAAGTTTTCAACCTTCAATGTCTGTAGTCTAACAAAGTGCGGAGGTAGAATACTTGGATGATGAAACATATCTTTGTGCGCAGCCTACACAGTCAGAGCAAACATTTAATGATACTGTGATTAAAAGATCATGATTATATTAAAAAAATTGACGTGAGAATGCAAACAAGGGGAGAAGAAAACACAGAACAAAAGTAACTCACGTGTAGAATTTCTGCAAGGACGCACTTAGAGAGCATCAATATCTTTGCATAGGATAACATTTTCAGCAATCTTAGAACGATTTCATGAGAACGACACATAATGATCTCAATGTTGGCTTCTTCAAGAAGCGCAAGATCACACGTGGAGGAGACTTCATGAAAGGTATAGCAACTTCTGATAGCTAGATGGGTGAGATTCGGAGTAGAAAGCACAATATTGTATATCTCTTTGGAGCACCTTGTCATGGTGAAACGAGAAAGGTTGGGATTTGATATGCTGAGGATTTTGGCAGGGTTGCTCAAAGAACACCCCGTAAGGAACAAACTTTTCAACAAGAAACAGGATGAAAAGGGTTCAGCGCACTCATCATCACTGTTCCTTGCGGTGAAGGAGACGTTAGTGAGGCTCAAGGTTTTGAGCGCAGGTAGTTCTAGAGATTGTGGAAGTTTAAAGATAATACGGTTTGAATGAACGAGAGTGACAGATGTGAGAGAGGGTGAAGAAAAGATGATAGGTATGGAATAATGAACAACTTTTGTAGATAGGTGAAAGAGAAAGATTCTCAAATGTGGGACATAATGCAGAAGAGGAATGAAAAGGTTGAGAAGCTCTTTTGCTGCGACGCATGCGTCGAATTCAAGACTATGCAAACGAATGGAAGTGTCTCTATGGGAGACAACGTGGTGGACAAACTGGTTGTAGTTGACTAGGTTTTTGAAATCGCAGCGTCTGAAGGAGAGAGTGGTGAGAGATTTCCAAAGGTTGATCCATCGTTTCGATAAGAGAAAGGTTCGAACTGCGGTAGCTGTGTCCACAAAATGAATGATGTGAACAAGAACATCGTCCGGCAACGCACTGATGAAGTCTTTCTCATCTTCTCTCTCTTTCTCACTTTTCTGTTTCTTCTTGGTTTGTGTCTTCAATTCTACCATGGTTTCTTTCTCTTCTTTCATGGTTGAAAGAGAAAGAAATGTTAGATTCATGAAATAGCTAATATGTATAACTTCCCTAAACGAACGGGAGATTCAAGGAAACTGATAGCGACTTTTCTTTTTATAATAGATAATTGAGAATATTAAGGTAATTTAAAAGAAGAAAAGAAGAAAAGAATTATACTTTCAGATACAAATTATTTCAAATATTTGATATTGTTCTTCTTTACCTTTTATTTCTTTTTCTACAAAAGTTTGTTTTTTTATACCCATGTAATGTGTATTGAATGGTGTTAATATATTATTTAAAATATATATTTTTTAAGTTTTAAAATATAATTTAATATTTCTAAAATGAAACATGTTTTTATCAATATTTAAATTTTTAATACAAATAATTATAACAAATATTTTTTAATATACAAATAGGCTTAATTTTTCACTTTCGTTGGATAACATGAATTCAATCCTATTTCTAAAAGTCTTTGAAATATGTTCACACTTAACAAATTTTAGAAATAATAGTTAAAAAAGTACTTTTATTTCATAATGTACTTTTTAAAACTTTCTCTACCCGAATATTCTTCTTATTTATATTTTAAATTTCTACTTTTTGTATAAATATAGAAATAGAAAATATAGTTAAATATTAAATACATCAACATAATAAATATAATTATATTTATAACTAAAATGATTTGATATTTATAATAATATTTATTATCTTCTAAAATAAATATAAATATTAAAAATTAATTAGTATCTTATGCATATTATGTTTTTGGTGCCTTAACTTTTAGCGAAAATTGGAATTAGTTCCTCTTTAAAACTTGCCTAATTTATCCCGAAACTTTAGAAATGTGTGAATTTAGTTCTTTTAACTAAATTTTGTTAGGTTTATTTGATGTTTCAAGTGCATTTCATGATAGCATTTGAGTTATTTATACCGTTTGACACATTTTTGCTTCAATGTTTCCTGAGAAATGCGTTTGAAACATCAAATAAAGTTAACAAAATTTGGTTAAAATGACTAAATTCACACATTTTTAAAGTTTGGGGACTAAATTAGTCCAAAGTTTTGAAGAGGGACTAATTCCAATTTTCGCTGAAAGTTAAGGGACCAAAAACATATTTAACCCTTATTGTTATTATTGGGTGCACTTTATTTTCATTGTTTGCACTAATAATTTTAAATATGTTTGTTTTTAAACGTGTTTTATGAATATTTTCAATTAAAATATTTTTATTAAATATTTTAATTAATATATCAATTCATTTTAAACACATAATTTTTTATAATTTTGAGTTCTTTATCTCGTTACTTTTAAAATTTTTATTTTTTTTATTTGTAGATTAATTATTTAAATTTATATTATCATATCTTTCATATTATTAATTATATTTTATATCTTAAACTATTTGCATCTAAGTTTAAAATTAATTACGTTAAATATATTTGAAACATTTGGTTTAATAAGGCGTTGGTTAAAAAAAGTAGGTAGCATTGTGATATTAAAATAAAAAATAATAATAGTAACAGAAAAGAAAAGATAAAACAAACCACTAGTACAAAATTTATATCGAATTTAAAAAATTTCACGTTAACTTAAGGTTGAATTTTTTGTTATCAACATCAAACAATAATAACCAACAACAAAGAAGTTCAATCAAACAACAACAAACAAGTTCAACAAAAGAACAACAAACAAGTTTAATAAATAAGTTCTTTAAAACGAAAATAAAAACTAGCCAGAATAAAATTTCGGCAGAGTGAGAGAGAGTGAGAGAGAAAGCAGAATGCGCCTATGAAGGACAAAAGTACGAAAATAATCGGTTAAAACAAACAAAAATCATACATAAAGTAATTAATTAACATGCATCTGTATCAAATCAAAGAAAGATTACATGTGAGGCTAGTCAAATTTCTTTCGAGAAAAGTTTGAAGAGGATATCCCACGCTAAGTCATGCTCAAACTTTTATTGAATGCACTAACCTTTTGACCTTAAATTTAAAAGTCATTCGACATTTTATATCTTTTTACGTCGAATTACAAAAATGTCTCCGTTCATTTTTAGCGTTGATTATCAATGGTTTGACGTTGAACGTGTAACGTTTTACGTGGTTTTTGTACTAGTGAATATATTATTATCATTATTTTTTTGAATTATAATATTCAATAAATATAGTAGATATTGAAAGTCAGATTATCTTTAAGATAAAAGTATAATAAATAAATATAAAATTGTTTTTTATGTTAGACATTATGAAATTAATTTATATATAAAATTGTTTTATTATCATTTAGTGGTAATATGATAATTTAGAAATTATATTTTAGAAATGACAAGTGTTTTAAAACAATGAGATTTTATTATTTTAATGATAAAATATTTAAGTATAACTAGAAATATCATTAAAATAAAGTTTCATTATTTAAAAAATATTTTAAAACAATGAAACTCAATTATTTTAATGATAATTTTTTAAGTATAATTATAAATATAAAAAAAATTCATTAAATAAAAAGATATTCTATCTTTTAATAAACTCTTTTCCAACAACCACTGGTGCAATCAAGGTATACTGCCTCGGTCATTTTCTTACTATTTGTTCATCATTTTCTTCGTCTAAGTAGATTGTTCCTTGCGGTGAGTTCATCAAGATTAATCGATTAGTTTCTATGTTTGAGGTAAGTTATTTTTTCGCTCTTTCCTCCTCTTCATCACTTTATCTAGGTTGCATGTGACCTTGTGGGTTTTTTTCTTAATTTTTACTAATCAATGTCTTTATTGACATTGTCAGATCGTTTTGAATATTGTCTAAGCTTAGAAAAGGGTACTACGCAAGTTTGGAGATGTTTTTGCTGTATACTTAGTTAAGTAAGGAAAACTAATTTTGATATCTAATGTGTTAGTTTTTCTAATTTTGATGATTTACATGTTTCTACTGTTTTGAATGTTGAGAAAAAGTTTGGTTTTTGATATGAATCCCTTTTGGAGTGTGTGTTTCGTTTTGTATGAATTGATTGATAATTTATGTCGGGTGTTTGGGATTGTTTGGGTGTGTGAATAAGACAATTGAAATCTAAACAATTGAGGGATTGATATCTTATGAAAAATTGTTTTGATCCAAAATACTGAAAGAAGAATACCAAATTTATCAGTTAGACAAGTCAAATTTTGCTCAATCACTGAACAAAAATGTTGGTTTCTAACCCCGATATGCAGGACGGGGAGCATTTGAGCTCTAGGGCACTGAGTTCCACATTATAGAATTGAGCATCTTATTTTGTGAATGCTTTTGTCCTGATTGGCAACAAGGCTATGCTGAGCACCACTTTTACGAGAAGAATTGAATGCCACTTTTTGCGAGATGTTTGGCGTGGAGTGCCACCGGTTTTATATTTGTCATATTTTTTTCCTTTGGTGGTTTGAGATAAATTTATGATTGGTCTTATTTTTGTTTATGATTTTGATTGTTATTTAATTGAGGTGAAATTATTGTATAAGCATGTATGATGGTGGTGCTTAAGATTATGCATTGGTGTATGAGATTTAATAAGAAAGTATTTTGATACTTTAACAATCTATGATCGTAGGTAATGTTACATACGAATTTTTTCGTATGTAATTGTATATAAATTTTTCTGTATGTAATTACATACAAAAAATCTGTATATAATTACTTTTTTTAAGTATTAAATATTAATTACTCATTTAATATCATAAAATTTGCACATTAAGAATTATTTAAATAATTAATTTAATATAAATTATTTTTTTCTACAAACTCAAATTATTCTACTAATTTTTTCAGAAAAAAATATATAAATCACACTTAAAAAATTTAAATATGTAAATAAAATGTATAAATGAACCAAAAGTTAAAATAATATAGTATATTTAGAAGAATAACTTCAAATAATTAGCATAATTAAAGTGTATAGTTAAAAGTGTAATATATATTTACCCGAAGTCAACTTAAAGGTGAAAAATGGAATAAAAGGTTGAAATAAACGAGTCAAAATGTATACAATCTCTGGTTCAGTTTTCATGACAAGAGAACAAAGAGCATCTCTTCTAGCAAGATCTTGAACTTCTAAGTTCTCTGCTCCGTTTTTTGAATAATAACTTTCATTGTTACATGGACTTAGAGTAAGGTTTTCTATATGTCTATTTTTCACAACTTTTTTGACAGTATCCTGCACATCAGAATTAAACAATATCCATAACTTATTATTAAAGACATAAACACAATTAATATTTTATTAAGAAAAGTGTAAAAAGTCAATAATATTAGTGCCTCATGGAGAACTCACCCAGAAATGTTACAACTAAGCCCTATTTCTTGGGATAACTCCTTCACAATGAGTGGATAATTGATCATCAAAATTGTACTCTGCATTAAAATATATCATCCATAGAAGACTATTAGTCTTAAAGCTTTCAAAAGATAGCCAAAAAGAATTCAAAAAATTCTATAAATGGATTATATAGTATTGCCTGCAAAAATCAAGACCAAATACTTCAAAAGTAAATCATATATACAATGTTAGAATAGCCACTTTGTAATCCAGATGCACATGTACAACAACAGATTCTACACAAATCTGTCATATTTTCCTAATTGCATTTCTCTCATAAACAGAGAGGATAAAATGTCGAACTTGTTATAGTTCATTGAGGGCAAGGAAGAGGGAATAACCAACATCATGAAGAAATCACACAAATAGACACAACGAAAGTTGCAGAAAAATAAAATCAATACTACTTAGAGTACAGTGAGAAAACTAGGGTTACTTTAACCTGGTTTAATCATATAAAAATTTATAAATTTAATCAAAGTAGATTCTCAATCAAACCTAGAAACCCTTAAACTCATATATGCATGTGGATTCAAACACCTTATGATGCAAAAATCATTGTTTTTAATATGATTGAGAGATGAAAGACATAGAAAAATAACTCAAATCAATAATCAAAAGAAATAAATTCATCAATTCAACTTAACCTCAGAATCCATAACGAAATTACATTGGAATAGCCTTAGGAGCCAACCCTCCATGAATGGAGTGAAACACATGATAAAATAAAAGTGAGAGGAGTGATGGATGATAGCCTCCAGTGGAGGAATCTGAGAGAATGAATGAGTTGTGATTTCTACCTCCCTTGGATCTCTTTATATAGGCCTTTATACAGGGCTGGATTGGACTTGGACTTGAATATTCTTTTGATAAAATCTTTTATCTTATATCTTTCAAATACTCATAAGATTTAATTAGTTGTTAAGAATATGTGATAGATATTTAAATCAGTTATCAACTGAATTGTCCTTGAAATTTCTTTTACGTCCTTCTTAATTTTCCAAAATTGTAGAAAAACCTCTGAAAGTTCTTCTAATGTTGAACATTTCATGCATACAACTATGATACATATAAGTTTTTTAATTTTTATTTAACTTTTGGAATATTAGTATGATTACTTTTAATAATACTTAACTTTATTGTTATAGGTACATGGACACCATCACAGTGGAACAAGGTCGGGCAACAACGTTTGACTTTCTTGAACCTCAGACCATTCAACCATCTCGAAACACATTAGATTCGAGACAATCATATATGCAAACAATGATGGATGAGTCTAAAAGAGAATTGTATATCGCGTCACACATTGATGATATGTGTTTCTCAATATTGTCAACTTTTATCAAAATTTAATCAATAAACTAGTTGTTGGTACATATTAGGGGCCATTGGCAAATGATATATAGTGATCATTCCAAAAAAGGCACAAGTTGTATGGTTTTGTTCTCTTCATATGAAGATGAAATCAGATTTGAAGTCCTTGTTATAAACGTAGGTATTACATACATTAATATCAATTCATTATGATATTAATATATTAACTTATATTTCTAATGTTTCAAATTTGTTAAGAGTTGTGGCTAAGCCTAGAGCACAACAAATTGAAATTATATATCCTAAGGTTGGAATTTGTTGCTCTTTGACTTATTAATTTTCGTAGTCAAATTTAAACCATTACATTGACTAAGTTCTTTCACATGTTTAGTGTAACAAGCAAACATATTCTTGGGCATGTGGCTACTACATCATGTCATGGATGAAGACAATAATATGAGCATGAATCACAACATATTGGACTGAAGTAAAAATTTACACTTTAAATCTTACAAATACCAATAAACTTATTTGAATGAATTTAATAGTAAAATTTCTTTGATTTTGCACCGGTTCAACAATACCAATTCATTACCAAAGACCGTAATAAGGAAGATAAGAGGGGAATGGGCAGGATATTTGAATCAACATTTTAAATATCTCTAGCCTTAGGTGTTTTTTGTTTTGATGATATCATATGTTTAGCTTTTAGTTTTACTTATGAATTGACAATAGCACAATTTAAATAAATTGTGAATTGATGAATTCTGTGAATATATATGAATTGAAAAATTGGGTTCTTTTGTTTTGATGATAGCATTTACTTTAGTCTTTTAGTTTTACTTTTGAATTGGAATTGATGAATTGGTGATAGCATGATTTAAATTTTGAATTGATGAATTTTGTGAATATATGAATTGGAAAACTGATTTTTGTATTTCAGGTCTGGTTAAATGAGCAAAAATGAACCGAATTAAAATAAAAAAACACTATAGTTGATGTCGAAATATACATTGCTCGATGTTAATATAAGTATATCAACGTCACCATGTACACTACAATGATCGAGGTTAAACCATTTACAGTGGATTAACATCAAAATGCAACACAATGCAACCACTAGTAAAAAAAGTAGATTCTAACGCGCCATATATGCTTCGGTTACGTAAAACCCGAAGCGTAAAAGGTTATATACCTCGGTTACACCTTGACCTGAGGCAGAATGGTGATATTGCCTCGGTTAGAAGAAGACCCAAGACCTATACCTCTACTTTTTGTCTGACAATTTTTTGAAAAGGCCCTATTTCCTTGGGTTGCCAGGCAACCCCTGCGTATACACCTGTGCAAGTCAGGCTTTTCGCCTATATACCTGCTGCACCTGCTAGGCACCTGACATTTCAACACTTTATACCTCGGGTTTGGCTCTTAACCGAATCCATATTGTGCTCTTCAATCCACTTCTCAGATCTTAACCTACACACGCTTCATTTGCACAGCCCAACAACTTCTTCTTTCTTCCCCTCTACGGTTTCGTCCACCACTGCCACTCCTTTCTTCCTCTCCTTGTGCTGCTAGTGGTCTCGCTTGCCTCCTACTCGTTGTCGTTCTTGGCGCCGTGCCTCCTGCCTGCGTCGCCGCGCCATTGGTGCCCCGCCGCTACTGCTTGCCATGCTTCCTTTAACGACGTCGCTTATGTCGCTGTTGTAGCCTCCGTCGTTGTTTCCTCCGCCACTGCCAAGCTCAAATGGCCAAATCTGTTAGGATTTTTGCCTCCTCCCCCTAAAATCAAAGAGAGTATGTTCATCTTCATCCACCGCTCCAGATCGCCAAGCCCAAATCACCAAGTCGCACCAGATCGGCGAGCCCTCCATCGTCGCCGTTGCGACGCTTGTCGTCAAATCCTCACCGCAAGTCGCAGCTACCATCTCACCCCTTAATGGAATGTCGCTGCCGCCCTAGACCGACAATCTTCTTTTTCGAACAAGTTTTGTTGTGAGGAGACACACATTTGGAAAATCTTAGGTCTCTGTTTTGATCTTGGATTGGGATTTTGTGCTACTGTTTTGATTTTGGGTGAGTGGTGCCGCGTGGGGGAAAACGACAGTGGATAGCTTGTGGTACTGCATTTCATCCATGCCTGACAACGGTGGCATGATTTCGTTTGTATCTCTTAACAGCAATGGCCTTTCATTGAAATTTGTTGGCCTTTTGGGGTGTTGTACGTAATCCTAATGTTCATTGCTGGTTTAACAGAGTAGTTGAAAAATAATATGGGTTTGTGATTCATGTCTTTTCATACTCTCAGGCATGTGAACACTACTTTGGATGTGTTGGGAATCCTTATCCTGGGAACACCTTGGTAAAAGGTGATATATAACTTAAGTTTCTTTTTGCTTTCAATAAGTATAAGGTTTTAATTTTTGGTTCTTCTTGTTTGTGTGCTATGGAGAAGAGGACCCAAGATCTCCGACTAGGACTTCTGGATGAATTGGGGAATTACTGTTGATGGCTATGTAGCATTTGCTGATGATGTAGAATTGCTTAAAGTCCTCTGCTGAATTGTTGTGAAAAACTCCTCTGTTGTTAAATTTCCTTCTACCATTATATATTAAAAATTCCTAAACAACAAAAAATCCAAAATTACATAATGGTTCAGTACAGGCCTAAAAGCCTAAAATATGAAAAAAAAACAAGTTACTACCTCGGTTACAAAAAAACCGAGGCATAATCCTACCCTCTTCTGATTCGGTTCATACTCGAGACAAAAAGCTTACCCTTTTTTACCTCGTCTGTATATGATTCGGTTGCAGAACCGATGCCTATAAGCAAAAACAACCGGGTGTCTTTTCCTCGTATTGTACTAGTGAACACTAGACGAGCTTCTCTCTGGCTCAGCAAGGGTAACATCGACCGCCCAGCAAATTCGACGTCAACTTTACATCTAGTCCCCACACAAAGGATGCTAAATTTTCCTTTAAATATAACTATTTATTCACATATTTGACGTCCAACTCTTTATTGCTCGACGTGTCTATAAATAACAAGTAAGGTCGATCTACATAATTCGACATCAACTTTACGTCCAACCTCTTTCCATTGGACATCAATTTTACATCTCGTCCCCTTACATCGGACGTCAAATCTTCCTTTAAATATAATTATTTATTCACATATTAGACATCGTTCTCTTTACTACTCGACGTGTATATAAGCAAGTAACGTCGGCCTTTAGTATTCAATGTCAAAGTTACGTCTCCCGATGTGACATCGATTACGGATTCGTTGTTAAAAGCCCAAAATATTCGACGTTCTCCGTTTTTTGTACCAGTGTATGAACAATTATATTTTGTTGTGTTTGAATTTTATGGTTTAATGATATTTTGATGTTTATCCATATCCTTTGCTTATTGGTTGATTGAAATCTTATGATTGATTGGATGTTGGATATCTTATTGGAATCATGAATGATTAGATATGATTAAAAGAATGAAACCGTTTGTATGAACGCAATATTACACTGTATTTAAACAGCTGGTGTGTTCTCAGTCAAAAGCAGCGATAAATAAGAGTAACACAAAAAACAGTATTGAAATTCAGCCAAAAATAAATGGTCAACATATAAAATTACGCTGTCAGGTTTAAGGAACAATTACAGTTTTATCAACCACCTACAATAGTCTAACTATATACTCTAGCACATCAAAAGGAAAATAACTTCTAACTTTCCTAAATCCAACTTTAAACCAAATTCAAGGTTCCAGATTTGAGGTCTGAGAATCAAATCACAAAATTAAGTTTTAAGTGTGTTGTAGACTTGTATCATCACAAACATTTTGTTTGCAGTCAGAAAAAGTATCTCAAGTTTAGAAAATGAACAATGACTCCTTTAATAGAGCTTAACCATAAAAAGGAAGATGTAATGTATGACACATTTTAAAGCTAGAGATAGATAAATTAATCAAAAGATATGGTTCCATATCTTTTCCCTAGACTCCAAAGAAGTTAGGTTTAAAATATAACATATATCGAGCTGATTACAACCACTTAATAACTTTGATAGTCTTTCAATTACTTTTGTATTAAACATTGGGCCGTTAAATGATTTAGCTCTAGTTACTATCATTGTCATTTGAAAGGTACCCAAACAAAATTCCTAATGCAGTTTCAATTCAGTCGTAAGCAGATATTTTTCTCATCATTCCAAAGCCTCCAACTTCAACATCAAAACAATGAAAATTTTGTTTCAAACACGGTTCCTCTTAGTAGTAGCTTATTAAATTTTATAAATTTCATCTGCTAAATTGAAAAAGAAAAAAAAAAACATTAAAGACACCGCAAACACAATCCATAACTTGCTACATAAGTTCAAAAACAGAAACATGAACAAAGTAAAATTGAACAATTTGAAAAATGTTATACCCCAGAGCTAAGCATGTATATCTCTTTTTTATCATAATCATGATCGTAGTCAAACTCAATTCTGGCCACTGGAGAGTTCTGAAGTAGGTATTTCAATGATCTTTTTAATCTATCATCAGATAGTTGTTCGTATGGTAGTTTCTTCACCATTAATGCCTTCAATTGAGGGAAACGAGGAGGTTGAAGGCCCGCTGAAAGAGGTTTTGATAGATCCTACAGAGATAGAGAAAATTGGAATTGAAGACATACTTTGATCAACATTCTTAATTGCAAGACTAAGTAATAGGAAAAAAATGACACAAGAACACAAGAATCTTATGAGCCTTACGAAAAAAATAAAGAGGTAAAGAGTAAAAGCATAGTAACTAACTTGTAATATCATGTGAAGAGCACTCAGAGACACTGTCATTAACTTTACATTTCTTATCCCTTCCAGCCAGCTTATGATGAGTAACTCTGTCTTGTGATAACATATATTTCCAACTGACTCAATGGTTACCTCCTCGAGTAAAGAAAGATTGGGTGAGCCAATTAATGGATTATCAGTATGACCCGATAGAGTGAGAGAAGTAAGGTTTGGAGTACAAAGATCAACTGGGAAAAATCCTGCTTCAAAGCTACCATCCAGGGTCAGATTGGAAAGGTTAGAATTAGATATACGGAGGAAATTTTGATCATTATGCAAGGAACAACCTTCAAGTATCAAAGTATTCAACACGGGACAATAACAAAATGGTTCAGCATAGTCACAGCCATGTGCAGTAAAACTGACAGACTTAAGTTGCATGGTTCTTATTGCTGGCATGTACAGATACTCTGGAAGTACTATCATAGAAGAATCATAAGTACTAACAGAAAGTTTAAGAAATGTCAAGGTCTCACAGGAAAAGATGTAAGGGCGAAAATCAAAACTGGGTTTGCTACTCAAAGTTATAAAGATTGTCAACTGTTGAACATTGTGCCCCGATGCATATTTCATGAGCCTATTCAGGAGGTGGGGCTGAGCATAACCGCGACGGGTGAATTCAAGATTAAGCAGTGAAAGGGAACCATCACGTGTAGACAGAACGTGAGACACAAATTTGCTGAAATTGACAACATTATTAAAGAACAATGTGTTAAATGCAAGAGTGGTGAGCTGTTTCCAGAGATCCTTCCATCTTTTAGACAATACACAGGTTTGAACAGCATGCTTTGTGTCCATAAACTCCATCATGTGGATCAGAACACAGTCAGGCAATTCACTCAGCCTGTCCCTCTTCCCTTCTCTATCTTTTCTACTCGGCCTCTGTCTCTTCTTCCTTGTCTTCATAATCAATTTTCCTACTTTTCCTTCTATTGATACCTGACCAAAGAAATGTTAGAAAAAATATTTCTTTATCTCATATATGCTTTAAATCGAAGAAAATTAATAATCCCTCTAAGAGTATTTTTCATTTTTATAGGGAAAACAACTATTTTATGAATAAAGGTGTAAAAAAATATCACATTAGCATATGAAAATAAGAAAATTCAAACCAAATCCTCTTATTGTCACTTTAGTCACAAAGGATCTGATTGCATGCAAGTTATAGTCATGGATCTGATTTTACATGCAAGTTGTAGTCATAAAGCATCTGATTGCATGCAAGTTATGGTCACAAAGGATCTGATTAGTTATAGTTACAAAGGATCTGATTGCATGCAAGATATAGAAGCGTGTTTGGATACAAAACTACTTTTCAGACCATAAAGACAGGAAAATGCATTAGTAGATAAACACTCAAAAGCTCTTCTAACAGTGTATCCACAAAAGGCCCAAGTGTTTTTCAGAGTTTCTTGATTGGATATATAGAACTTTTTCCAATTAATAAATACTCTAAAAAAATCCTTCAGGCTGTTATTCAATCAATAATTTGAATTTGAATAAAAATAAGAAACAACTTACTCTCCCTATCTCTCTTTTCTCAGGAATTTTGAGATCTGATGATAAACCTTAGTCCTCCCATTATGTTTTTTTTTTTCTTCTTTCAATATAAAGATAAAAAATATGAAATAGAAAGCTCAGTTAAGAAAAAATCTTGTTTTGCTGTCATTTCTAAAATAGCTAGAAAAAGAAAAGGTGGCAGAAGAAATACCTTGTCCTTTGGAGATGTCAAAGTTACAAAGCGGCGGCTTCAAATTTCTTTATTCAATATTTTGTTTAGGGTTTGAAACATGAATTGTGGAAACCGATAAAACCAATTTGAAACTGAAGCGCCGCAGACCGAGTGAAGAATCATTACATAGTTTGTTTGAGTGACACATCCTCCGCTCTCTCGATCTTATATAGGCGATTTTTTTATTTTTTTATTCCGTATCTATGTAATAGTTATTTATTTGTTTTTTCTATTTAATACAATACTTTATTTAAGTTACATCTTTGATAACTTATAAATTTAATTAATTTGGTTATTAAATTTTGTGATACTTTATATATATTATCTTCTGTCTATCCATCAAATAAATACATAAATAATGAAACTAAAATAAAGAAAGAACAAATTTATAAGAGCACTATTAATTAAATGTAAAAATGAAAGCAGAAATAATTAAAATATTATAACAAAAAGTATATATGAAGACAAAAAAATTATTATAAAGCCATATAAACAATTATTATTTACTAAATTTATAGATCTCAATATTTCAAACATATACATATATGTGCTACAGCTAAAGTAGTACATGAAACGACAAAAGGTGATTTTATGGTGTAAGTAATTATTATCAATAAAAAAAATGATGAAACATATTTAAATAAATAAATTGATTAAGACAAAAGTGGACTATTGGGATGAAGTATGAGTTAAGATAATAAGAAGTAGGTTTGACTCATATTTTATGAATACCTTTTATAAAGTTGGTAAATGAACAAGATATTTTAAGTTCTAAGTTGACCACAATTATTTTAAGGATCTTTCTTTTCATAAGTCAATACATTTTGGACAATTATCATATATAAAAACATTTATTGTTATAACATTGTAATATAGTAATTATTATCTTAATATAAAACATTTATTGAATATTATTAGTTTATTAATTATGAATAAGTATGAACAAATACGAATCAAGGGAGAATTTAAAATATTTTAGGATTGTTTATCATTATTTTTATGAAGATTTTAGTGAATGGTTATCACTATTTTATGAACATTTTAGAATATGAGTTGAGTGTGAGAAACCTGAAGGAATGTTGGTTCTGATCCTATATTTATAAGTTATCTCATGGACCCTAAAATGACACCGATCCAATAAAATATAAAAAGACTTATCTTAAAATCCTGTTGCTCATAAACCGCCTATCAACATCTTTAATCTAATAATATAAGTGTTGGCCTAGCTTTAACAGAACCTTTTGCTCTGGTTGGCCATAGTGGTGATCGAAAGTGTATGACCGTTTGGTCTCTAGTAGGTATAATAGATTGCTTGACGAGCGTTGTCCTGGTTTGACATGGTTGACGGACGCGATTGTTGACGAGTAAGCGCTGCTACAGTAGATAGACGATCTTGGATGCTAACTGTTCGACCTAGATATCATACTATAACACTTGAGAAGCTGTTGTGTTACGGTGCATGCTTCTAAATCAAGACAATGCAAACGAATGGAAGTGTCTCTCTTGGAGACAACATGGTGGACAAATTGGGTCGTAGCTGTCGAGAGTTTTGAAGTCACTGCGTTTGAAGCAGGAGTGGTGAGACATTTCAAAACTTTGTTCCATCGTTTGGATAAGAGAGACGTTCGAACTGCTGTAGTTGTGTCCATGAAATGCATAATGTGGAGAAGAACATCGTCAGACAACTCACTGAGGAAGTCCATCTTATCTTTCTCTCTTCTGGTATTCTGTTTCTTCTTGGTTTGTGGCTTCAACTCTACCATGCTTTCTTTTTCTTCTTCCATGGATGAAAGGACAAAAGGTGTTAGATTCATCATATACCTTACCTATATAAACTCCCTAAAGAATGGCAGGTTTTTTGTACACTCAGTCTATTTCCCAAGATTCAAAGGACTTTCCTCCGTTTATATTAAGGTAATTTGAAAAAGATATCTTCTGTTAAGATTTTCAACGTGTTGTTAGAGATAATTATGTTTAAATTCACTGTATTTTTTTAAGAGGTCATTATTTCTTCTGTTTAGATTCCGACCAACAAAGTGTTTAATACAAATTAGTGTAGCAATTATTCTTTTAATATAAAAAGTATAATTTTGTCTTTTATATTAATTCGTATATATTTTTGTTTTGTTATGGCATATGGATAGTTTATAGTTAATTGTTTTCTTTTTTTTTTTTATCTAAGAATGTAGTTTTTAAAACTTTCTCTACCCCAACATTCTTCTTATTTATATTTTGAATTTATATTTTGTTACTAATTTATAAATAGAATCGGGTGATTGTGAGTGAAACATATTGGAGTATGGATTCAGCGTGAATAGAACGTACCTGACTTTCAGTCCTGATTTTGTATTTATAATTTACCTCATGGATCCTGAGCTGATACAAGCCCAATAAAATATAAATAGAATAAGATATAAACAGATTACCTGAAAATCCGGTTGATTGTTTATAACCTGCTTATCAATATCTTTAATTAGATATTCTTTGATTTTATCATCTGCTAGACTATTGGCCCAATAATAGCTTAAGTGCTGTCCTAATTGCAGCTCAATCTTTAACCCAGTTAACCGTAGCGGATGGACCAAATGACCCTGAGTGGATGGACTGAAGGGTGCTGAATGCTGACCGTTTGGTCTACCCTAGGTACGATAAGTTAATATTAAAGTATTTTACTATAAATAATTCTTTTACAAATGAGTTTCATAATTTTAAAACACACAATCTTTCGCATACTATTGAAGTGATTCTTTATTTGTGTAACACTAGTGCAAAATTGGCTTTTAACGTCCTCCCATAGACGTCCGTCCACACAAGCCCCAACATATATAATTGACCGGTGGCATATTCGTAAATAAGTGAAACTCGAGACGTCCGTCCTTGGCCGAGCTGGACGTTTATAATATTATAGACGTCCGTGGGAGGGGGACGGACGTCTCCTAGGCTCCCCATGGCAGCTCTTAAACGTCCGTCTTGGGTCGAGACGGACGTCTATAATATTATGAACGTCCGTGTGAGGGGACGGTCGTCTACTAGGCTGAACAAGTGATCGTTTCAGTCCCCATGGTCAGCCCTTAAAACGTCCGTCCTGGAGCGAGACAGACGTTTATAATATTATGAACGTCCGTGTGGGGGGGGGGACGGATGTCTAGTAGGCTTAACAAGTGAACGTTTCAACTCCCCATGTCAGCCCTTAAACGTCCATCTTCGGTCGAGACGGACGTCTATAATATTCTGAACGTCCGTGTGAGGGGGACGGACGTCTACTAGGCTGAACAACTGAACGTTTCAGTCCCCATGGTCAGCCCTTAAACGTCCATCCTGGGGCGAGATGGAGGTTTATAATATTATGAACGTCCGTGTGGGGTGACGGAATAGTAGGCTGAACAAGTGAACGTTTTCAAGTCCCCATGTCAGCCCTTAAACGTCTGTCCTTGGTCGAGACGGACGTCTACTTGGCCGAACAACTGAACGTTTCAGTCCCCATGGTCAGCCCTTAAACGTCCGTCCTGGACGAGCCGAACGTGTATAAAATTATAAACGTCCGTGTGAAAGGGCAGGACGTCTACGACACTGAACAACTGAACGTTTCAATTCCCCATGTCAGCCCTTAAACGTCCGTCCTCGGAGGGCTCGGACTTCTATAATATAATAAACGTCCGTCCCCCGATATCAGACGTTTAAGGGGCTGAATACAATTAATCTCCAACCACCCTGTCAGCCTCTTGAATGTCCGTCTTGGAGGGGGACGGACGTCTATTATATTATAAATGTCCGGCCCCCTTCAGGACGGACGTTCAAAAGGGTGACGGGTTGACCTACCCTGTCAGCCTCTTGAACGTCCGTTCTGGACGGGGCCGGACGTTTATAATATTATAGACATCCGTCCCACCTAGGCCGGACGTCTAAAACCACCCACGAATATCTTATAGACGCTCGGAGATACAACAGAAGGAAATCCAAAAACTCCGCGAGCAAGAGAAGCGCGAATTGGAAATGAAGTCGCAAAAGCGCCAAGCAACGTCCTCCGACCCCGCTACTACCGCTCCCACCTCCTCGAACACCGCCTCCGCATCATCCTCATCTGCCGCCTCCACCTCCCTTACTGACGAACAAAACATCGACAACCTCGTCCTCCCGAAACCTGAGGTCATCCGCCGCCTCCGCTTCCTAAAGCAGCCAGTCACGCTCTTCGGGGAGGACGAAGATGCTAGGCTGGACCGAGAGGGTGGAGGTGGCGACGACGACTTGAGCGAGGGAGGCTCTAGCGGCGCTGATGCCGATAAAGATTTGAAGCGTATGAAGGCGAATTTTGAGGAGCTGTGCGACGAGGATAAGATTCTGGTGTTTTTTAAGAAGCTCCTGAACAAGTGGAAGCAGGAGTTGCACGAGAAGCCTGAGTCGGAGAAGCGCACAGCTAAGGGGAAGACCATGGTTGCTACGTTTAAGCAGTGTGCGCGTTGCTTGAATCCGCTGTTAAGAGCGAACGTCTATATAGACGTCCGGCATGTCATAGCGAACGTCTATATAGACGTCCGTCCTGACACAACGGACGTCTATATAGACGTCCGGCCTGACAACCGACGTTTTGAACGACGTCACCCGCATAGACGTCGGGGGAACGTCGGACGTCAAAAGGCCCAATGACCGGACGTCTAAAGCCCTTTCTGCACTAGTGTAAGTTAGTTTTCTACATATTTTCTCCCAGTCCACTCTATTTTGTCTTTGCATGTAATCCTTCTTTTTTATTTCAAGTGTCGTTTAAGTCATCAATATGAGTCTCTTCTGATAAATGATTATGATTGTATGTCTTGATCGATCTTTTTGATATTTCTATATGTAGAAGAACATCATGTGGAGTTAGAGGTGTTTTTGTGTTTTTAGAGCCATTTGAGCTGAGTCACAAGTGAGGGAGACTAATTCTAGATTTTTGTCGGTTAAGATTTGTTAATTGGTGTTATGAATTATGAATGTGGTTTGAAGTTCTGAATATGTATTTCTTTGCTATGTGATTATGAACTACTTGTTTAACTTTAAAGTGGTAAATTGAAATGTATTTGAGCCAATGATTTATTTTGAAGTTTGTGTAGTATGTATTTATGAGCCAAGGTGAAATGAATTGAAATCGATTAATGTGATGTTGAGAATGCCCTTTTGAGCGTGAATGAGGTAATTTGACATTGATTAAGCCAAAAGGAACCAATTTTGTGATCATTGAAATGTTTAACACTCAAAATCGACTCAAGGAGTGTCAAATTATATGAATCAAACTCAGAAGGAGAAATGGAGATTTTTATACCATTGGGTGTGATAATGGTTGAAAAACCGTTATTTTTATACTTAATTTTGATATTAAAAATACCCTTTATGACTTAGAAACTAGCTTGGAATCATGCTTTTGTTTAAGTTTTGAAAATAAGAGAGTTGGATGGGTTTTATGCTTGTTTTTCCTTGTTTTGACAGGAATTAGGATGAATTAGATGAAGAAGTTGAAGTAGCAAGGAGTTGGAACCTAGAAAGGACAAAAACAGAACATGACTAAATAGTAGGATGCGAGAGAATCCAAACTGAACGGTCTGATAGAGGTTAAGAAGCCAGATCGGATGGTCAGATACAGGAGAAGATAGACCGAACGGTTCATAGCAGAGACCGAACGGTGTGAAGGTGATGGTACTTGGTCGAGTGACGTGATCAAGAAAGACAACTGCCGAACGGTGCAATAGAGAGCAAAAGGGTGGTAGTACTGGACGAAATGGTATTATACAGAAGACAACTGCTTGACGATGTAGCTGAGGCCGAACGGTTGGAGAAAAAGATAGACACAACCGAACGGTTTGAAGCCGAGAGGTGGTCAACAGTGTGAGACCGTTCGGTCAAAAGTGAAACTGATCGGTTAGATTCATCTGCTGAGTGCCGCACCTACTGTTGAGCGCCATTTTAGCGCTGAGCGGCGGCGACGTGGGCCTTGGACCTGTTTTCTGATATTTTTATGGGCTTTGACCTTTTTTCTGTTATTTTTATGTTCTATTTAAGGACTTGCGCGTCCTAGGGATTGTGTCTTTTGATGACTTAAGCACAGAAACACACTTTTCACCCCTTGGGGGTAGATTTGGGGATGGTGACGAGTCTCCTCTTCTCTTTCTCGGGCTTTTTTTATCTCTTCCATTCTTTCATTCCATTGTTCATCTAGTTTTTCCATGACGATGGAGGGCTAACCCTTATTGTTGTTGGGAAAGATGTAACCTTATAAACTCTCATGTATTTGAATTGATTCTTAATTTATATGCTTTATTCATTATTTGTTAGGGAATTCATCTGTTTCTAATGCTTGCTCTATTTAACTCATTTAGTGCATGATTTATGAATTGCATTAGTGTCGGGAGGTTCCTTACAATTCAGGTTTTTGTTGAATTCTCCCAAGCGTAATATTTTTCAGGGATGAGGGTATGAGTACTTGGTCGTCTTAAGCTCTTGATCTTCAGACTTAATTCTCTAGGAACACTAGGAATTGCACGAACTAGGAATTAAGGCAGGCTTATTGCGCCGAGGGATCAGGTTCTAAATCAAACTCAAACAACATATTCATCTCATATTATCAACTTCATCCATTCATTCTTGTGTTCAGCCACAATTGATCAAATTGCATTCATGTTTATTTTATTGCATTTGCATTCAAAATCCCCAAAATTGGTTCTTTAGAGTCTTAATTAGTTGAGTAATTACATAACTGTAAAGTGTCGTGAGTCTCTTGGGAAATGATACTTGGTCTTACCATTTATTATTACTTGATACGATTCAGTACACTTGCCGAGGTCTTAACAAGTTTTTGACTCCGTTTTCGAGGATTAAAAATTTGTTTATAAAGTTTTTGGCGCTGTTGCCGGGAACTCGTGGTATAAGTATTCTATTTGTGTGATTCTTAACGATTAACCTTTATATTTAATTTTTATCTTTTTATTTCTTTTCATCTTTCTATCTTTTTATCTTTTTCATCTTTCTATCTTTTCATCTTTTTATCTTCTTATTTATTTTATTTATTTGTATCTTTTTATCTTTTTATCTTTTCATCCTTTTATCTTTTTATCTTTTTCTCTTTTTATTTTTCTTTTTATCTTTTTATCTTTTTATTTTTTTTTATCTTTTTATCTTTTTATTTTTTTTCTTTTCTTTTTATCTTTTTATATTTTCATGTTTTCATTTTTTTATCTTTCCATCTTTTTATTTTTTTCCTTTTATCTTTTTCTATTTTAAAATTTTTTCTTTTTACCTTTTTATCATTTTATCTTTTTCTTTTTTTCTTTTTTTTCTTTTTATCTTTTTATTTTTTTTTTCTATTTTTATTTTGTTTTCTTTTTATCTTTTTTTTTTTATTTTTTTATCTTTTGTGCTAATTGAGTGTTCTAGTGCAGCGTTCTTTAGTGTCTGTAGGATCAAATTCAAAAATCTGTATTAAGAGCACAAGATCATCAAGTGAAGAAGCACAACATCTACTGATGGATCGTAGGTGATTGAGTATCTACTAAAGGATACTATTCTATCAAACACTTACTGATGAGTGTTGATGAAAAGGATTTGCATCTATTGATGGATGCTAGGTGATTGAGTATCTACTAGAGGATACTATGTTTGTATACACCTACTAATGGGTGTTGGTGATAAAGATATGCGTCTACTGAAGGATGCTGGAGAATTTTGGGTTAGGCTCGTGACATTAAACAAGCGCTACCTGGGATGCAACCTAGTTGATTGAATTTACTTTTGTTTGTTTGTGTTGATTTTGTTCTAGTTGCATTATAGGGATTGAATGTTTGAGTGATGTGAGAACCTAAATACAATGAGTGAGTGAGAGGCATTGGTATAAGACACCTAGGGCAAGCTAGGAAGAAGGTGAGTTGATGTCGCCGTTGAGCGCGACTATTGGGTGGACTGGTTTGGTTCAATTGGGCTCAGCAGGATTTGCTCATTAGTTTTCATACCCTAGGGTGCGTTTTGGTAGGCACTTTCAGATCTCACTCCTCCCATACACTTAAGCACTCTCCCAAAAGTTCCCTTCATTTTTCCCTTCTTCCCCCTTCACAAAACCTCTCTTCCATTCATTTTTGCATCAAGTTTCCATTCAAGTTTGGGGTTTGGTGCCAAAAATTTAATTATAACTTGGGAGTTCAAGGGTCCTCTCGTTGCGCAATCACTAGGCTTGTTGGGCACCTAGGCTGGTGTTGGGTGCCACTTGCGCTGGGTGCTAATCATCTAAGGACTCATGTTTGAGTGGTGTTGGGCGATAGTAGGAAATGTTGGGCGATGACTGGTGACTTTAAAATTAGTTTCTAAACTTCACAATGTGTTATTTGAGGAATATAAGTGTGTAGATGTTTGTTTATTGATGCTACGAATGTATGAAATCTGTTAAGTTATGGTTGTAGATGAATGGATTTTGAATGAGTTAATGATTATATGAATGAAGTAAAGTGTGGTTGTTTTGGAGAAAGGAATTGCATGGAGAAGTTCCATTTGTTATATATGTAAGGAATTGCATGTATGTGATTGATGTAAAATTCTAAGGTTGGAGGTTATATTAATACTTTAATAATCATTCTGACTCAAGTAGAGTAGGATATATATGGGTATGTGGTGAGAATTACAGAAGATCCTAGTCTAAAAAACAATGTAGTTCTCATGACCGTAAAGGATTAACGTTGTTAATGATAGGGTGAGACCTATCCTCTACACTGTAGTAAAGGTCACTATTAGTTCAAAACCTCCCAAGATTTGACATTAATATTTGTATCTAGATAATTGAGTTTAGAATAGTCTTTGATTTTATATTTTATATCTCTATGAGATGTTGGAGTGCATTGCATTGTGATATAACATGTTTTATGAATATATGATGTTTCTTTTATATATTAGCTTACCCTCTCTTATTTGTTTGTTATTTGTTTATATTCTTTTTTTTTTGCGATCACCTTATAAGCAAACAAATATACAAGTTTAGGGTTTTCTCTAAGAGATGATGAACCGGCCGTTAGAGTCGTGGAACAGTTATAGATCCTGTTAGGTATATCTTTGGAATTGAACCATAATTAGAAATTTGAGATGTGCATGTCTTATATTATTATAATCTTATTTATTGGATCACTTTACTAATATATATATATATATATATATATATATATATATATATATATATATATATATATATATATTAATATTAGATAAACTATTTTATGAATATTTGTAATAAAATGTTTCATTTTAGCATTATTATGTTTTTAAAATGAAATGTTACATATTTTATTTGTATATTAATTATTTTAATTTATAGTCCTATTTTTTATATTATTAATTGTATTTTATATCTTAAAATTTTTTTAGTTAAGTTTAATATTAAGTACCTTAAATATATTTGAAACATTTGCTTTAATAACAAAGGTGTTGGTTTAAAATCAAGAAGTTAACATTGTAATATTAAAATAATAGTTATAATAATAGAAAAAATAAACTAAGTATATTATTATCATTAATTTTTTGACGCATAATATTTAATGAATAAAGTAAATATTGAAAATATGATTACCATTACAATAAAAGTATAATGAATCAATATAAAACTACATTTAAAAATCATTTATGTATTCGACATGTTGCTTAAGAAGTGAAATTATATATAAAATAGTGTTTTATATTATCATGTAACGATTCTTTTATTATACAAATATTATATTTAATAGTATAAAACTATTAAATAGATGATAATTCATGGCAGTTAAAAGAGAACATAATAGTGTTACAATCATCGAAAATAATCATGTATATAAGATTTTCTACATTTCCAACTCAAGCAACTTAAAACTGATAATAGGTATTGCATAGTTTTTCAAATGATTTAAAAAGACAGTTTCCATGATCCTATATTTACACAATTGCATCACCTTCTTCCTCCTAAGCTAGTTCAACCCTTGTATCCTCATCTACTAACATCAATGAATAATGATCATTACAAAAGAAGAACATACAAACAACACAAATCACAATATTTGCAAGCGTAAGGTAAATTTTGAAAAGAAATATATATCATACTTAATGAATAATGTTGTATCACAATATAATGCAGTCAAATAAGTAATGTTATTGTTTCAATTCAACGTAAACTAACCACTAAGCATTCAAAATATACATTTCAAAAGCAAGGTAAAATTAGACTCAGTTGTATACGTGCATTTAATGTCGGAATCTCTAGAGACATGCACTTGTGATGACCTCTACTATTCTGTAAAACCATTGTCAATGAGTTTCATCCAACCACTCATGAGGCCATTATCCTTCCTTCATACTAGGATCTCTTGCTACTCTTACCATATATCTCCTTACTTGAATCCTTACATCAATGCATACACTAAGAAAACACTACCATAAAATATTCCTATAAGATTCCTGAAATTACGTTAAACACATACTTTCCTCCATAAATATGATTCCACACCAAGATCGTAATACCAAACAATCACCCATATATTTGTATTCATTCATACTAAGTGATATCATGTTCATGATCAATTACAACCAATATGTATATTTCATATTTCATCATACTTATCAACCAACATATATACATACATTATGTACTTGTTTCACCAAGTTTATAATCCTTATTACCCCTACAATATAGTACATTCATCATAAATTCTTATACCACTTTCTTAGATATATTTCACAACAACTTAACAACACATGTATGAATTGATCATGATTTTAGAAGAAAAAAACTACAACTTCCAACAAAAATAGAAAATTTATGTTCTTGTATTCAAATTAAAGATAATTAAAAAAAAGGACGCAATGTTAAAAGAATCAACTCATCCACTAAAATAAAACAATTTCATCCAAGAACGATACTATCAAAGTTTAATTTATCAACTTAAAACTTGAAAATTATTAAAATTAAACTAGTTTATGTTACTTGTGATAAACACTTCCCACTTCTTCAAGTTGGCTCCAACACTCACAATCTCACAAGAAATTTCTATCAAGGTTTTGATAAGTGGGAATCAAAGAGTTCTTAGCCGTGATTCCAAAGCTGGGAGTAGAAGAAAGTTTTTTGAAGAATGAAGGAGAATAGAGAGAGGGAGAACTATGAAATGTGAGATGATTACAATGGGTGTCCTCCTCATTCACCGGCATTGTCATGAATTATATTGAAGTGGTAAAGTGATTATGGACTCTATTTTGTTACAAGTTTCTCTTTTTCTTGATTATAAAGAGAAGACAAACTTAAAAAGAATGTGATACAAACACCATTCCTTTACGAGAAATGTCATGAATTTTAGCTTTAGAAAAATAACATACATAAAAAGAAAAAGGTAAAAAAATGGAGATGATGCAAAATAATGAAGTGTTCACGAATATTATAATTCTTTTCAACAACTAAAATTTTTAACCTCAAAAATTAAACTTATCATAGAACTAACGTGGGTACGACTTCCTCATATCCTCCTCTAACTCCTAAATAATAAATTCACTCATTCTCCTATCGTAGACAACCTTGACTAAATTGATGAACTTTTCTCTAAGTTTCTTTGTTTGACAATCATTTATACCACTAGGCTACACCTCCACTAGGAGATTTTCTTTAACTAGCACATCTTTTACTTTAGTCAATTATGTCTAAGGAGCCACTATTTTAGAAAATCCTTGTGTAAATCTTCTATAAAACCCAACCAGACCCACAAAACTTTTAATCTCCATCACAGACTTAGGTCACTTCTATTACAACACAACTTCAACTTAGGTCCACAACTATCCTTGAGTGGATATTACATGCCCTAGAAACTGTACTTCCATCATCCAAAACTCAAACTTGGATCATTTGGCATATAACTTCTTCTTCCTTAGAAGGCCAAGCATTATTCTTAAGCGTCAGTATGCTTCTCACGAGTCTTGGAATAGATAAGAATGTCGTTTATAAAGACTACGACAAACTTATCTAACAAAGAGCGGAAGATCCTACTCACATAGTCAATAAACAGTGTGGAAGCATTAGTCACGTCAAAAGGAATAACTACATACTCATAATGTTCATATATGGACTTGAAGGTTATCTTTTGCACATCATAAGCTTTAATTAAAATATAATGGTACCCCGATCTTAAATCAATCTTTGAAAACACCATAACATCATGCAATTAATCCATCGAATTATCTATCTCGACAATGGGTACTTGTTTTTCATGGTTAACTTGTTCTATTGTTTGTAGTCAACACCCAACCCAAAGTTATTATCTTTCTTCTTCACCAACAATACCAGTGTTCCCCATGGTGACGCGTTTGACCTTATGAACTGCTTCTCTAATAGCTCTTTTATCTGCTTATTTAACTCAACCAACTCTATTGAACAATACAATATGGGGTCATTGATATTGGTCTTGCTCCTAACACCAGATCAATTGATAATTCCATTTCTCTCCTAGGAGGAAACCCTAGTACTTCATCCGGAAATACATCTTCAAACTCCTTTACAACAAGTATCTCTAGACTTCTATCATCTTTCTCAATGTCCAAGTTAGTTAAGATAATAAAACATTAAGACCCTCCTTTAAAACTTGATGAGAGGATAATACTATAATTCTTCTATGTTGAGAAACAACAACTTCTTCTCATGGTAATCAATAAGAATGCAATTTACAGATAGTCAATCCATTATTCCTAAGATCACATCTAATCCCTATAATGATATGCATATGAATTTGACTTTGAACTTACACATATCTCTAACACTACCGGACATCTAGCACACATCTGGACTAAACCTAAAGTTGGAGTAGATACCATTAAATGATATTGTAACTCCTTCACAAGAAACTACTACTGAGAAGAAAACCCCTCTGGAACCCTAAGGTTGAGACTAGAGTATGATTTCTTCCTCTCTTGTACTAAGGCTTGGACCCTAGATGGTCCTCTGACCTTCTATTGTTGCTTTTGCTGAGCTTCAACTTTCACCGTAAACTTCTTCGTCACCCTTCCTTTTTCTACTAAGGTGAGAAATTATTTAACAGAGAAAGGTGTCATCATCAACTTGACATCCTTTCTCAAACCATTCTTAAACTTTCTGCAATGTCATTCTTCATCCATGACTATGGTGTGTAAATGTCCCAAGTGTCTAAACCCTGTGACATTCTCAAGAGACATGTTCCTTTGCACAGGCTCTAGAAACTCATATCTCATACTATTTGGGAAATATTCAGCAATGAAGTTTTGTTTGAATAAATCCCAGGTCACCACTTCTCCATTCTCCTCTAACATTATCCTCATGCTAACCTAACGGTGCCTTGCTTCTCCAATGAGTATGTATACGGTATAAGCCAATTTGTTCGGGCACCTCTTAGCCTAAAAAACTCTTTCCATATCTTTCATCCTTTGATCCGCTTTATTCATACTTGTCTTCCCATCTAACTTTGTTGGGTGAAAAATCTTCCACACTCCACTCTTGTGATGGAGGGGCTAAGCTTGGGAAGGACAAACTGTTGTCCTATTTTCCTTCAACTGCATTAATGCAACCAGGTTTCGCTCTTAGGTCGCCCTCGTTATAACATGCGTGAGACATTCATCCTTAGGAGTAGACTATTCTTTTGCCATTTCCTTTTGTGTTCATAATTTTATATTTTTAAAACAATTTTTTTTATATTTTAGATTGTGTATTTGAAAATATAAATAAAAAATACATTTTAATTTATACAACACAAAATATAAATTTTATATTTCAAATTGTATATTATGAAATACAAAATATTGTATTTTATATTATATATGTTTCAGAGTATAAAATATAAACTACAGTTGTTCAAATCTCAAGTTTATCGAACAACAATTAAAAAATACATTTTAATTTACACAACACAAAATATAAATTTTATATTTCAGATTTTATATTAATAAATACAAAAAAAAATTGAATTCTATTTATATATTTTAAAATATAAAATAAAAAGTACAATTATTTTGATTTTGATCGTTTCGAAATCTAAAACTCTATCACAATTTTGTTCTTAAAAAATAACTTAAAAAGTAAAAAAATATTTAAACATTTGATCTCAATAATTTAAATTATATATTTTAAAATATAAATATATATATATATATATATATATATATATATATATATATATATATATATATATATATATATATATATATATATATATATATAAACTCTCCTATTATTTTCACAACATTATTTACCTACCTATGTGGTGCATAGTGACTATAAATATAGAAAAATACAAAATAGGTTAAAAAATAATACATTTTAATAGGAATTATTTTCCGATTTGGTGGCGGTTTTGTATGAAATTCAGGTTAAACTGTCAAAAGCTTTTCATACCCATAATCCCCATTTAAATTCCACCTGACCTTTATCTACTCATATCCAATTACGTCGCAACATGGTGAAAATATAATATGGCACATTTATTCTAAGAGGGTAAACTCTCATGCAGTCTCACATCTTTGCTAACATGTAAATGTAAATATTTGATCTCATACATTAATTATGGTTATTTTTTATGAAATATTTATTAGTTAATGTAATATAGGGAATCCAAATATATTGTTGCATTTTAACCTGAACACTGTTCTCTTCGGCTTCACCTCTCCAATTACTCACTGAAACTGTTCTCAAGAAGTTGACTTGCAAAGTATAAATGGAGCATTGGTAATCTCAACAAAATTTGAAGGACACTGGAATGAAGTTGTCAAACACTTCTTCTTCTTTGTATAACGAGAGTTTGAGCCTCGAGAAGTGTGAGGATTTGTGTTTGAAAGACTGTTCTTGCACAACATTTGCCTCTTCCTCGTTCAATCTCGTATAAAAGCTGTTGTGATATTGAACTTCCCAGGTAACTTTGTTTGGACTAATTTTGAGGATGCAGTGCGAAATAATATACACGTTATAGTTTAGAAAATTTTCTTTCTGCATTTGATCTTGTTTTGTCTTGTGCATGATTAACGGGAAATAACATTCTTAATCACTACAGGAAAGAGTGCCGAGAAAGAGAAGAAATTGATCATGAAACTTCTGCACAATTGGAAGAGGAAATAGCAAGGATTCCCAAGGCTAATCCATACCCTTACACCACCGATTATCCCGTGGTACAGAATTTTGTCAAAAATACTTTTTTGTCTTCACTCACTAGTACAAAATGTGCTTTTAAACTCGCACATTATACTTCTGTTTACATCAAACCGCTGCCTATTCAGTCGCGGTGGCAGTTTGGTAAATAAAGAAACCTTATAGGCCTCGGTTAAAAAAAAACCGGTGCAAAACAGCTATACTATTTCGGTTTTAAAGGCAACCGGTGCCTAAACATGGTCAGAAAAATAATACTGCTTCGGTTGCACGCAGAACCGAAGCATAAAGATCTGCAACACGTCAAATCAGTGAAGAATAGGCACCGGTTAAATTAAAGAACCGAGGCCGTATAGGCCCAGATCCTCGTGGCCCACGACCTAATTAAGGGTGAAACTTCTTTCCCTCTTTCTTTCCCTCGCACACCGCACACCGCACACCGCACACCGCACAGCAGCAGATCTCTTTCTTTCCCTCGCACCAGATCCCTCAGATCCTCATCTTCAACGCGCCCCAGCAGCCACGCTTCTTCCCTTTCTCTTCTTCCCTTGAGGCGCGGCGATGCGAGGTGAGGTGCGGCACTGCGAGGCGCCGCGAGGCGCGGCCAGGTGAGGCGCAGCGAGGCGCGGCGATGCGAGGCGAGGCACTACGAGGCGCGCCCAGGTGAGGCGCGATGATGCGAGGCGCGGCGATGCGAGGTGAGGCGATGCGAGGCACGGCGATGCGAGGCGCGGCGAGGAAGGCGGTGGCGCGTTGCGAGGAAGGCGGCAGCAGCAGCGGAGTGAATCGATTTTGCATTTTAGGGTTTCTGAAATTTCATTTTCAGATTTGGGATTTTGTTCTTGTTTTTGCAATTTAGGGTTTCAGTTATTCATCTAATTTTGGGGTTCTTGTGTTATCTGAATTTGCTCATTTTGTGAAACGTTTGCTGATTTTGTGAAACAGTGTGCTGATTTTCAGTCCGTTTCAGTTCGTTTCTCAGTTCATTTTTCAGTTCGTTTTTCAGTCTGGGATTTGAAATTAAAATTTGAAATTGAAATCTGAAATTGAAATCTGAAATTAAAATCTGAAATTGAAATCAGTTACTGGGATTTGAAGTTAAAATTTGAAATTGAAATCTGAAATTGAAATCAGATACGAAAGAGGGTAAAGAAAAAAAAGTATCCTACTACCTCGGTTTAGGTTCTAACCGAGGCCGTAGAGAATTACAAAATGTCACGGTTAAGAACCGAGGCAAAAGGACTACCACTTTTTGTCTCGTCTGAATATGCCTCGGTTCAAAAACCGAAGCCTATGGCTAAAATGAACCGGTGCCGTATACTGTTCCTGCACTAGTGACTAGTTGAAAAAATTGATGAAATTTACTGTGAATATCATGCAGATCCCACCAAAACCAGAACCAAAGCAATGCACAAGACGAGAGCAATTCCAATTGGAGAGTTTGATGAGACATGAAAGGGTAACCAAAAATTTCATATAGCTTGTTCTTGTGAGGTTTTACAGTGAAAGTACTCAAATAGTTTGTCTATGACTAAGTTTGGGTTATAGTGGATTGGTTGACAAAGAGTGTCCACTTTCTTGCGGTCAACTTGAAGATGTCTATGACAAAGCTGGCTCAACTTTACATCAAGGAGATCGTTCGGTTGCATGGAGTGTCATCTAGCATAATTTCAGACCGAGACCCTAGATTTACCTCTCGGTTTTGGCAATTGCTTCAGCAGGAATTGAGAAGTCGTTTACAAATGAGCTCAACTTATCACCCTCAAACGGACGGCCAGTATAAGAGAACCACTCAAACACTTGAATACTTGCTAAGAACGTGTGTATTAGATCACTTGGGAGTTTGGGATGAAGTCTTGTCGTTAATAGAATTCACCTACAACAATAGTTTTCAGTCCAGCATTGGAATGACACCCTTTGAAGCTCTTTATGGGAGAAAGTGTAGAACACAACTTTGTTGGTTTCAAGAGAGAGAAGTGGTGTTAACTGGACCGGAAGTCATTCAGCAAACGACCGAGAAGGTGAAACTGATTCAAGATAGGTTGAAAGCGTCCCAGAGTAAGCAGAAGTCTTATGCCAATAAGAGGAGAAAACCTCTGGAGTTCACTGCAGGAGATCATGTTTTCCTTAGGCTGAATCCGACTACTGGCGTTGGCAGAGCCGTTCGGCCTAAGAAGCTATCGCCAAAGTTTATTGGTCCTTACTTACCAAATTCTAAGGGTTCAGATTTTCAAAAAGTGGAAGACAGGTGGCTGCAAGAGAGTGGACCGATCGATTTTAGCAGGATGTATTTAAGTTGAGATTTTGAAATTCGTTCCCACTTTCTGCATGCACCTTTCTTCTCCAAACTGTTGAACTCCATTTCTCCTCCTTCTCTCTACAATCTCCACCTTCTCTCTAAGAAATTCTAATCTTTTCTTATTCCAATCACCACTCATACACCGTTTGAACTCTACCGGCATCAAGGGCTTTCATTTAAATCGATCAAGTTGTGGTTTTAAGCCGGTGATTTACTTTCTCCTTAGAACGTTCGTTTTCTTTGACATGCAAAACCAGATTTCTGGTTGCATGAGTGAATCATCTTATCCTGAGTATTTCTGGTCTTCTGTTTGGTTTAGTTTCTTAAAGCGTGACTGTAGAACTCTAAGGTTTCTGGTGGTGAACTATTCTCTGCAAACTATGAGTGTTCGGCTAAGCTTTAGAGGTAAGGGAAGCTTGTAATTTAATTAAGTTTCTTGTTTGATGATTGTTTATTGCTGGAATGGTGTTATGATTGATGATTTGGTTGATGTTGAAATATTGCATGTTGGTTTGGAAGTATTGATAATTGATGAAAGCCATGAAATGAGTAGGATTAAAGTCTCAAAGTGATTCTGTAATAATCTACAGAATTATGTAAATTGTAACCGAGAGTCATTCGTGACCGTTTGGTTTTCCTTTGGTGTGTTCGGTCTTAACTGGATTCTCCTTCTAAAGAGAATTGAAGTTAATGACCGTTCGGTCTCCGGTTGGTAGGTTGTTATACTAAAATACGTAGTATGTTTAGTTTTCTATGTTCACTTAGTCAGAATATTCAAATGAGTTAAGTAAATTATTACGATAGTCATTTCAGTACGAGAATAGAGGTTAGGTTGTTTCCATGGTCGGGTGTATATATATATATATATATATATATATATATATATATATATATATATATATATATATAAGTTTTTAACTAGAGTGTTCGGTCTCTACAGTACGAGGTCTGAGAATAGTACTCGGTCTCTTCAGTGTTCGGTATTAGACTAAAACTAATTATTATTGTTAGTACTCGGTATTGTATTAGTTCTCGGTTTCTTTATGGGATTTCGTGTTCTTCGTATATTCTGCGTCAAACAGTATTCGTTCTCACTAGTGCTCGGTCATAAACCAAGTGCTCGGTTTCAGTGGTGTTCGGTCTTATAATATTTCTTAATATAATTGCATTAGGTATTAAGAGTGATCGGCTAAACTCCTAAGCGTTCGGTCTAAGTTAATAGTGTTCGGCAAGTTTGTAGGGTTCGGTTTTAAATTCCCACGTTCCACCAAAAGTTATTATAATTTTTGGTTAAGTCTAAAATCATAGGTATTGTTTAGTATTTGTTACATTCTTAGGTTTTCTATCCAGTGAATTACTGTTCTGTAGTAACTGTTGAGTTTCAAGTAAGTGTCGAAATATTTTCAAGAGTGTATAGTTGATTATGAGCCTTATCTCGCATGGACCGTTCGGTCTTGTTTTGTGTACAAGTGGAAGATCGCTCGGTCTTACGCTAAGTGTGCTGTTAGATGAGTTTAAAAGGTGGTTGTTCGTTCGGTCTTGTTTTGGGAATGGGTTATGTCTTTCTTAATTCAGTTTGAATGTGTTAATGTTAAAGTATGATGATAATGGAAATGTGATATGAATGGAATGGTATAGTAAAGTATGAATGTGGACAAAGCTTAGTTGACGTTTATCCTAATATTCCGTGATTACTCGTTCTCACGTAGAGAAGGGTAACTCATGTGTGGGAATGGTAGGAGGTCCTAAGGTGAATTTTGGCGGAACGGACTAACCTCAGGTGCACTACAAAAAAAGCATTTATTACCGACGACCAAAATCCGTCGGAAACGTCAAAAATCCGTCGATAATGGCATTTTTCCGACAGATTACCGACGGGCCTAACTCCGTCGATAATAATGTTGTCGGTAACCTTTACCGACGACTTTTTATGGCCGTCGGTAATTACCGAAGGACAAATCCGTTGCAGCTGGTGAGGATATCCCAGTTATTACATCATCCGGGTGGAAAAACGTCGTAGTTACACAGAATTCATACAGTCCCGACAGTCAGAGTGATATGGTTGGTCATTACATGCTTTGACGTATGATTTTGGTTGGAAGTGTATGATTTGATGATTGCATGATTAATTATTTGATTGTATATCAAATTTATGTGAAATACATGTTTTATAGAATTAATTAAATTACATAAGCTTACCGTGTATTCTTCCTGTCTGGTTTGTTTTGTCTGTTCGGTCGTGTTGTCCAGTTGCAATGATCATCCTGTGGATGTGAGCAGAATGAGATAAGTTGCTGGAAGAAGCTCTGGTAGAAGTGGAAGTGAAGGCCAAACCTTAGAACCGTTCGGTTAGTATTACTACTTCTATTTTGTAGAACCGTTCGGTTAGTATTGTTGCTTCTATTTTGTAGAACTGTTCGATATAGATGATTTTGGAAACTGTTCAGTCTAAGCGGTAGAATTGTAAAGTTTAAATTATGTAGTATTTTGGTAAGGTTGTTTGATCTGAATTGTATTTCTTAACGTCAGAACTGAACTGTAATATTGTTAATACGTGGATATTCTAGATATGGTTTATGCTGTATTTTTGGGATATTACATTTAATTTGATTATTCAATTATTGATATTTTATTTTTAATATTTAATGTTTTAAATGTTGTATTTCATTGTGATTTATTATTTGCATTGTAAAAAAAATTAATTCTGGTTTATTAGTTTATACAATAAATAATTAATTCTATAAAATCATTTGAGTCATAAAAATAATTAAATTATTTTCATTACTAGTGTTTTTGAAAACTCCAAATATGTATATCAACCAAACTACCCCGGTTTTAGGAAACTCTCATAAGTACCGGTTGTTTTCAAAAAATCCCTTCAAATACTCGTGATTTTTAAAAATTTCCTGCAACTATCGGCAGTTCTTAAAAAATCTATGTTCATATCGACGGTTTTTTAAAAAATCCCTATAAGTTACGGTAGTTTTAAAAAAACTTTCACAAGTAGCAGTGGTTTTACACAAAACCGTCAAAAATTATTTGTTGACGGCGATTTTCTAATCGCTTTCCCAACCGCTTATAATGTATTTACTGGGAGTGTCAATAATAAAAAAAAAAATACCTAATAAAATCCTAAATTTTTACACTGACGTAATACTTTGTGGCTAAATGGACTTTACTCTTTTATCACTACAAAAAAAAAGGGCATTACCGAAGGCCCAAATCCCTCGGAAACAGCCAAAAGCCGTCGGAAAAAGACATTTACAGACGGCCTACCGACGGCCATCGAGCCGTCGGTAAATCTCTTGTCGCTAACAATTACCGAAGGCTTTTGGCCGTCGGTAATTACCGAAGGCTTTACCGAAGGCCAAAAACCTTCGGTAAATACGTCGATCTGGTTCATCTTCTTCCTCTTTCCCCTTCTCCTGTATCCTTCGTTTTTCAGTTTTTTTTACCCAAATTTCTTCATTCCTAAACCAAAACAACAATTTTATTCATTCCAAAACCAAAATCAAAGGCTACACTTCGGTTCTTTAATTGTTTTAGAAACCCTAAAATTTAAAAAATCCCAAATGGCAGTGAAGCTTGCACGGTGGTGTTCTCCCATGGCAACGGTGGTGCTCTCCAGTGACGGCAGCGGCGCTTCACCCACGGCAGCGGCGCTTCTCCCACGGCAGCGGCGCTTCTCCCACGGCAGCAGTGGCGTCCTCCCACGGCAGCGGCGCTTCTCCCACGGCAGCAGCGCTTCTCCCACGGCAGCGGAACTTCTCCCACGGTAGCGGCGCTTCTGCCGCAACAACGGTGGCGTCCTCCCACGGCAGCAGTCGCGTCCTCCCAAAGGCAGCGGTGGCGTTCTCCCAGCGGCACCGGTGACAGTGTGGGAAGATGGTTGCACAGCTGAGAAAAATGGGGGCAGAGAAGGTGAGAAAAGGTGAGAAATATAGCAGAGGAAGCGATTTGTGAGTGATAAAAATGTATAAACTTTGCGCAGAGAGAGTGAAAAAATGGGCGGGAATTTTGCCGCTCTTTTTACCGAAGGCTTTACCGAAGGCTTTTGGCCGTCGGTAAGTACCGAAGGCTTTACCGAAGGATTTTGGCCGTCGGTAATTACCGAAGGCCCATATCCGTCGGTAAAATACATTTTTTTTCATCCGTCGGTAAAAGCCGTCGGTAATGCATCATTTACCGACGGAACTAAGTCCGTCGATAAAAAGCCGTCGGTAATTCCATGTTTTATTGTAGTGTATCATCTAAATAGAATTATACAAAAAATGTATAAGTGGTACCTAAATTCATATATAAAAAAATGAAAATTTTACAAAATAACAATTATGTTTCTTTAATAATTAAAATAATATTAATTTTTTCAAACAAAATAATGTATTAATTTGTATATCAAATCATGTTATAAAACTATAAAATCATAAATTATATAATTTTAAAATAACAAAATAACATGGGAATAGATAACCACTATAGTCATTTAATATCCCTCCATAAAAAAATTTCCGAACTCAATTAAGAGTTCCTAAATTTATAAAATCCTAAAAATATATCTTTCTTATTTTAAAGTTGAGATATATTCCATTAAAAAAATGAGTTAGTTTGATAGATTCAGTTTTTTTTACAATTAGTTTGGACCAAAAATTGGATTAATAATGAGAACAAAATTCTTGTTGACATAATTTTTGGGCTAAAAAAAAGACGAAATTGATAATTTATGTATTATGTTGGTACGTTTTAGTATTTTTGCGTCCTCGTCGCTGTGTCCTCGTCGTTGCGTCCTCGCCGCCGCTGCGTCCACCGTTGGTGCTGCCTCGCCGCGTCCACCGTCGTCGCACATTGCACATTGCAGGAGGAGAATATCGCGAGGCGGAGAAGAGGCAGAGAAGAGGAGAGGTGCTTTGGGGAAATGATCAGGCTTTTCTCGATTTAAAGGCCAATATTATTTTCAGACACCAGTTGCTTAACAACCCAACGAGACTGCCACCGCGTTTTGATATGCTTCGGTTGAGTAAAAAACGAGTCATAATGTACGAGTTAAAAACGTCATTTTTTACTATACTGAATGACTTTAACTTTATTTTTAAAACTTATTTTCAATAGTTTTTTTATTTTGTCTTTAAGGAAAAAATCCATGTGAACCTACTAAATCATCAATAAAATGAACATAACATTTAAACCTAAATGGAGAAAGAATTGGAGTAGGACCCCAAACATTAGTATGAATTAAATCTAAAATTTCATTATCATGTGAGGAAGAACCTTTAAAAGGCAACATATGCAATTTTCCAAATTGACAAGTTTCACAAAATGTGAATGAGTCACTAGATGATATTTTCACATTACATTCCTTCAAGACATTTTCTAGAACTATATTGTTGGGATGTCCATGTTTCCTATGCTAACTTTCTTCAAGAGATATGTAGAAATAAGAGTCTTTATTTTCAAATAGTTGATACAAGCCATTTTTAAGTTCTTTTAAAAAAGCTTTCCTTGAGAGTTTGTCTTTCAAGAAGCAACAATTTTCATCAAACTCAACAAAAATATTGTTGTCAATAACCTTATAGGATGAGTATAGATTCAGGGAAGAAGATACATGATCATTGGCTCCTCACATGACATGGTCTATAGCATGAAAAATTGGTAGCACATTACCTATAAAAGAAGTATTTGGAGAAAAATTTGTACCAATTTGATTTATGTAGGAAGTAGTTGTAGAGGATCCTAATTGTGCTTGTTGTGGCAGCAGGGCTATCAAATGTTGATATTGCTGAGGAGTGATTTTTAACTCATTCGAGTCAGATACTTGATTGTGATCAATGATCTTTCAGTGTTACTTGTGGCAACATTGTTTACCATAACAGGTATGTGCAGTTTATGCCTAGGAGGGTAACCATGCTTCTTAAAGCATTCATCAACCGTGTGTCCAGTGATATTGGCAAACCTTTGAGTTGTATGAACCTAAATTTGATCTTCCGCCAAAGCCTCCTCTATTCCTCTTATCCTTTTATTGTATGAGGATCCTGAAGATTCTGATGGATAACCATTCTTTTTGTAACAATTTTTAGCCATGTGGTAATCTTTTCCACAGAATGTGCAAGATACCTTGTTAGTGGCATTTGTTGTGGCTGCATTTAACATACTCATATTACTCATGATAAGATTTTGATCAATGGCAGCCATGAGTTGGTTTCTAAAGAAACGCAAAGAAATCAAGAAGGGGCAAGAACCCAATGAAGATCAGAGGCACAACAGAACTCTTCAAGAGCTCTGATAGCATTTTAAATAATGAGAATCATCATTCAAACTAAGTATTGAGATTATAACAAAATTAATTATAATTCTATCTAATCTACAGGCTATATGAACATAATAATAACAAACACAAACAAATATATTTTAAATTTCTACTTTTTGTATAAATATAGAAATAGAAAATATAGTTAAATATTAAATACATCAACATAATAAATATAATTATATTTATAACTAAAATGATTTGATATTTATAATAATATTTATTATCTTCTAAAATAAACATAAATTAAAAATTAATTAGTATCTTATGCATATTTAAATATTTATTGTTATTATTCGGTGCACTTTATTTTCATTTTTTGCACTAATATTTTTAAATATGTTTGCTTTCAAACGTGTTTTATGAATATTTTCAGTTAATATATTTGTATTAAATATTTTAATTAATATATCAATTCATTTTAAACACATAATTTTTTATAATTTTGAGTTGTTTATCTCGTTATTTTAAAAATTTTATTTGTTTTATTTGTAGATTAACTATTTAAATTTATATTACCATATCTTTCATATTATTAATTATATTTTATATCTTAAACTATTTGCAGCTAAGTTTAAAATTAATTACGTTAAATATATTTGAAACATTTGGTTTAATAAGGTGTTGGTTAAAAAAAGTAGGTAGCATGGTAATATTAAAATAAAAAATAATAATAGTAACAGAAAAGAAAAGATAAAACAAACCACTGGTACAAAATTTATGTGGAATTTAAAAAATTTCACTTTAATTTAAGGTTGAATTTTGTAAATATTTTACGTTAATCAATTTTTTTTAATTAATTGTAATCTATTTTTTATAACTTAATGATGAACATAGTGGAATATCAACATCAAACAATAATAACCAACAACAAAGAAATTTAATCAAACAACAACAAACAAGTTCAACTAAACAACAACAAACAATTTCAATAAAAAAATAACAAACTAAGTTCAATAAATAAGTTCTTTAAAACAAAAACAACACAGAATAAAGTTTGGACATAGTGAGAGAGAAAAGCAAAATGCGCAGGACAACAACACCAAAATAATCGGTTAAAACAAACAAAAATCATACATAAAGTAATTAATTAACATGCATTTGTATCGAATGAAAGAAAGATTACATGTGATGCTAGTCAAACTTGGTTCGAGAAAAATTTGAGAAGAGAAGAGGATACACTACAAAAAATATTGTATTTAGTAGGGATTATTTTGGGGAGGTTATTAAAAACCCCCTCAAATAAACATTATCTAAAATTATTTTGATAAATCATCTTAAAGCCAAGAATAACGGAGGTTTTGATTTCTTTTGGAAGAGGTTGGTTAGCTTAATAGATTATAATACTTTTATTTTTCATTTCCCTCACATTTTTTTAGCATTCCCTCCCAAAATTTTACTTTTTTTCACTCCAAATTTTAGATTCTTCTTTTCTAGAATTAGAACACAACAAACCCAAAAGAAAGAAACCCTTCGTGCCTCAGCTTCTTCCCTGACCTTTCACTGTCTCAGTTTTCTCTTCACCCTTGATTGACCACCTCAATACGGTGGAGACGCCCGTCACCGTGGAGGACTGGCCACCGTGGCCCACGAATTGGGGGGCTGAAGAAGCAGCACAGCGTGGAGTATTGGATGATGGGGTCGCTTCTCCACGACGTCGAGGGCAGAGAAGTGGTTAGGGTTTCGGATCCGCAACTCACCAATGCCTTCGTGATGGGGCTTATTATCTAGCACTCAAGGTATCCAAATCCAAGATGCATCGTGATTTTTAGGGTTTTTAAGAAAACTATGGCTATCGCTATGCACATATAATTAACTTCATCTGTTGTTTTGATTTTGAAGGTTGGATCCCAATGCACAAAGGTAGGATCTGATAAATAGTAATGACATGATTCCTTTTACAATAGCTTGTCTGAGGAGGAACTTACACAAGTACAGGATTACAACTTTGTCCACCCTGGTAGTTCACTTCTTGGTCATTTCTAACATTCTGTTCATATTAAAGTATAATGGAATGTTCTATAGCCTTGTCTCTTTTATTAACTTGCATTTTTTTAAATTTTGAGAATGAGGCAAAACATTTGTTCATTTTCATGTTTTTGTTATTCTAGTAAATTAATTATGAACTCGTTAACTAAAGCTACATGTTAGTGAATTAAAACATTAGTTAATGGTAATGCACTGACAGTGTAAAATAGTTTTCTAGTCTTTTCATTCATTGCAGAGTGAAGGAGAAAACATGAAGGCCGTGTGGAGCCCTGATGCCAAATTAGTTGTTATTCTTGTAAGTTTGCTAGTCTTTTGATACATGATAAGATATATTCTATGAATGACCAACTTTACATTCTAAGTAGAAATCTTCAAGTCATATTCATCTTCCTTATACATATATATTTTCCGTTTGCAGACATCTACCTTCTTTCTTCATAGTTTCAAAGTCCAGTTCTCAGATAAAAGAATGCACACTGGTGGTAGACAACCCTCTGCTTTCTACCTAGCTATAATTTCTCTTCTGCTTACAGAGCAAGTTCCTTTTGCAGTAAAGGATTTGTTTGTGTGAGTTTCCTTCTCGTTTTAATTTTATAATTTTCTTCATCTATATGAGATGAATCAAATTGATTGAATAAAACTATTAAACTACTACTGGTATGGATTGTGGAATGTGAATTGAATAGGATTTTTTCTTAGTAATTAAAATTATATATCGTCCATTTTATGAAATTATGTTTCAAGAACTAAATTAGTTTAAAGAACTAAATTATGTTTCAAGAACTAAATTAGTTTAAAGTAAAAATATAAAGCAGCACCTAAAACTTAGAAGTTTCTCTCATCTGATACAACTTTTTCTTTTAATATTTCATTAAAAACTGATAGATTTTTGACATGTGATTGATAGAGTTTATAAATAGAACCTGATCACAAAACTCTGTGAGTGAACAAATATTACTCATAGATATAGTTTGACATGTTAGTGATGCTTCTTACTCCTTGAAATCCTTCATTCTTAATCACGAAATACATATATGTTAGCTACTGTTCTGTTTGACCCTTACACTATCATAATGTCAGGTTCCATAGTCTAACCACATTCTTTGATAGAATTGAATTCTATCTTATTTATAATAATTGACTTGGATATTTGAGGTAATCCTTGCTAATAATTAAATGCAACATTGATGGCCACGACAGCGTAATGGAAGATTGACTTCACACTGTAAAGTCCTCTTCTTCTTTCCTTTTTCAAATGTTTTAGGAAATATTTTTACTTTTAGGTGTAAATTACATTTTAGTTAATATTCAACTCTATATTGTATATATTGTACAAGGGCCGGTTTGTTTTGAACTATATTTATAGTCTTTTAATAAAATTTTTATGTTTTAATTATTTGTTTTAAGCATAATTATATATTATAAATTCTTTACATTTGTTGAAAGTTGAAACTAATAGCAATAACTTTATATAATATTGTATTTGTCTTTAGTCTAAAACATGCATTTCCTTCTTAGTCTATAACATTATGCATTTTCCCTTTAAAATCTTGCAACTTTAAAGGAGCACATTTCATAGTCTTTAGTTACATTTGTGAATATTGTCTTTGTATAATACATGTCTCAAGAGTGTTCAAGTAATGTGGTCTATTTTATATTTGCAGGTGTTAGAATTTTTTAACAGTCGCATGGATGCCCAAAGAATAGATGGTGGATGGCCAGTCAATGAAGTACTCCAAGTGGTAATTGTAAACTGTCGATCTTGGCGTGTTGATGGGATGAAGGTAAAATGAAAATATCTATCATTTGTGGTTTCTCATGATCACTTGCTTTGCTTCTGTAAGACTGTATCTTGTTTGGCAGATGTTTACTCAACTGCACTTCACATATGAACAAGAGAGTCACCCAGAGTAGTTGTCAAGCAAGAGATGATGCAACCTAGTGCCAACATTAAAGACAGGTAAATTCCTTTCTATATATTTATCTTCTTGTTCTTTCTAGTTTGCATATCAAAGACAGGTAAATTCCTTTCTATATATTTATCTTGTTTTTTCTAGTTTGCATATTGTCATAAATTTTTGTATGAAGAATCTCAACTTTGTAGGTTCGGAAATGGATGATGAATCCATTGTTCATCTTGTTTATCATGCTTACAATCTCACAAAACTTTGTATGTATATCATCAACCAAAGATTAGAAGCAATGAAAGCAGGAGAGTCTACGAACAATGACTTGTTGGACATACATTGTTGAATTTTAAAAAAGTAGTGATGGAGGAATGAGTTTAAGGGAAGTAGTTGATGAAGTGAAGCTCTTTTACTTCGCAGCATAGGAAGCAAATGCAGAGTGTCTCATGTTAAACTTTTATCTGAGTTAGTGATTTTGTTTAGGTTATCAACATTAGTCTATAGGTTTTTAATTGGTCTTGTAGTTTTCGACCAGGTCAATCTTGTAATGTTATCTAAACATTATGTACTTTTTTATATTTACATTGTAATTGTGAAGGAATGTATTTATATTATTTTAAATCATTAATAAAATTAATTTGAATTATTTTTGTATATTTTACAATTTTATATATTTTATTATTTTTTATTATTATTTCAGCAAGCTCGTGAATTGAATAACATATATTAATACAAAAAATAGTGTAAAAAATACAAATATTTTTTGTAATCAAATAGTTGAAAATAAAGGAGGTTAAAAACTCCCACAAAATAATAACCAGTAATAAAGGAGGTTTTTACCCTCCACAAAAAAACCTCCGCAAATTGAATTTGATACCAGGGGTTGCAAAAAACTCCCGCAGATAGGTTGTGGCGACTCAAACTGCGGCGGTTTGAAAAACCTCCAGAAATTATTTTGCGGAGGGTAAGAACCTCCGCAAATTGAAAAAAAAACCTCCACTAAATAGCATTTTTTTTGTAGTGATATCGTGCGCTGAGTCCTGCTCAAATTTTATTGAATGCACTAACCTTTTGACATTAAATTTAAAATTCATTCGACATTTTATACTCATTTTTAACGTTGATTATTCAATGGTTTGACGTTGAACGCGTGATGTTTTACGTGGTTTTTTACTAGTGAATATATTATTACCATTATTTTTTTGAATTATAATATTCAATAAATATAGTAGATATTGAAAATCAGATTATCTTTAAGATAAAAGTATAATAAATAAATATAAAATTGTTTTTTATGTTAGACATTAAGAAATTAATTTATATATAAAATTGTTTTATTATCATTTAATGGTAATATGATAATTTAGAAATTATATTTTAGAAATGACAGTGTTTTAAAAAAATAAGATTTTATTATTTTAATGATAAAATATTTAAGTATAACTAGAAATATCATTATTATCATCAAAACAATGAATTCAATTATTTTAATAATAATTTTTTTAAGTATAATTAGAAATATAAAAAAAATTCATTAAATAAAAGATATTCTATCTTTTTATAAACTCTTTTCTAACGACTCTTTTTCTTTTCTCTAAATTTTCTTACTATTTGTTGATCATTTTCTTCGTCTAAGTAGGATTGTCCCTTGCGGTGAATTCGTCAAAATTAATCGATTAGTTTCTATTTTTGAGGTAAGTTATTTTTTCGCTCTTTTCTCCTCTTATTCGCTTTATTTAGGTTGCATGTGACGTTTTCCTGCTTGCATGTGACCCTTGTGGGGTTTTTTCTTAATTTTTACTAATCAATCTCTTTATTGACATTGTCAGATCGTTTTGAATATTGTCTAAGCTTAGAAAAGGGTACTACGCAAGTTTGGAGATGTTTTTGCTGTTTAGGATCTTGTGAGATACTTAGTCAACTAAGGAAAACTAATTTTGATATCTAATGTGGGAGCTTTTCCAATTTTGATGATTTACATGTTTCTACTGTTTTGAATGTTGAGAATGAATTTGGTTTTTGATATGAATCCCTTTGGGGTGTGTGTTTGGTTTTGTATGAATTGATTGATAATTTATGTTGGGTGTTTGGGATTGTTTGGGAGTGTGAATAAGACAATTGAAATATAAACAATTGAGCGATTGGTATCTTGTGAAAAATTGTTTTGACTCAAAATACTGAAAGAAGAATACCAAATTTATCAGTTAGACAAGTCAAATTTTGCGCAATCAGTGAACAAAAATGTTGGTTTCTAATATAGCGTGCGCTAGCCCCGTTATGCAGGTCGGGAGCATTTGAGCTCTAGGGAACTGAGTTCCACATTATAGAATTGAGCATCATACTTTGTGAATGCTTTTGTCCTGATTGGCAACAAGCCTATGCTGAGCACCACTTTTACGAGAAGAATTGAGTGCCACTTCTTGCGAGATGTTTGGCGTGGAGTGCCATCGATTTTATGTTTGTCATATTTTTTTCCTTTGGTTGTTTGAGATAAATTTATGATTGGTCTTATTTTTGTTTATGATTTTGATTGTTATTTAATTGAGGTGAAATTATTATGTAAGCATGTATGATGGTAGTGCTTAAGAAATTTCAAGTAGAATTTTTTTTTGATAAGTGAGTGTATGTATTGATGTATGCGATTCACTAAGAGAGTATTTTGATACTCTAACAATCTATGATTATAGGTAATGTTACATACGGATTTTTTTTATGTAAATATATATGAATTTTTCTGCATATACTTACCTACGAAAAATTCGTATATAATTACTTTTTTTAAATATTAAATATTAATTACTAATATAATATCATAAAATTTGCACATTAAGAATTATTTAAATAATTAATTTAATATAAATTATTTTTTTTCTGTAACTCAAATTGTTCTACTAATGTTTTCAGAAAAAAAAATATATAAATCACACTTAAAAAATTTAAATGTGTAAATAAAATGTATAAATCAACCAAAAGTTAAAATAATATAGTATATTTAGAAGAATAACTTCAAATAATTAGAATAATTAAAGTGTATAGTTAAAAGTGTAATAATTTACGCGAAGTCAACTTAAAGGTGAAAAATGGAATAAAAGGTTGAAATAAACGAGTCAAAATGTATACAATCTCTGGTTCAGTTTGCATGACAAGAGAACAAAGAGCATCTCTTCTAGCAAGATCTTGAACTTCTAAGTTCTCTGCTCCGTTTTCTGAATAATAACTTTCATTGTTACATGGACTTAGAGTAAGGTTTTCTATATGTCTATTTTTCACAACTTTTTTGACAGTATCCTGCACATCAGAATTAAACAATATCCATAACTTATTATTAAAGACATAAATACAATTAATATTTTATTAACAAAAGTGTAAAAAGTCAATAATATTAGTGCCTCATGGAGAACTCACCCAGAAATGTTACAACTAAGCCCTATTTCTTGGGATAACTCCTTCACAATGAGTGGATAATTTATCATCAAAATTTTACTCTGCAGTAAAATATATCATCCACAGAAGACTATTAGTCTTAAATCTTTCAAAAGACAGCCAAAAAGAATTCAAAAAATTATATAAATGGATTATATAGTATTGCCTGCAAAAATCAAGACCAAATACTTCAAAAGTAAATCATATATACAATGTTAGAATAGCCATTTGTAATCCAGATGCACATGTACAACAACAGATTCTACACAAATCTGTCATATTTTCCTAATTGCATTTCTCTCAAAAACAAAGAGGATAAAATGTCAAACTTGTTATAGTTCATTGGATAAAGAGGGCAAGGAAGAGGGAATAATCAAAATCATGAAGAAATCACACAAATAGACACAAAGAAAGTTGCAGAAAAATAAAATCAATACTCCTTAGAGTACACTGAGAAAACTATATGATGTTACTTTAACCTGGTTTAATCAACACGAATGTTAGATACACAAAAATAGGTCACACTCAGTTGATATCAACAACCCGTTTAATCATATGAAAGTTTCTAAATTCAATCAAAGTAGATTCTCAATCAAACCTAGAAACCCTTAAACTCATATATGCATGTGGATTCAAACACCTTATGATGCAAAAATTATTGTTTTTAATATGATTGAGAGATGAAAGACATAGAAGAAAAATAACTCAAATCAATAATCAAAAGAAATAAATTCATCAATTCAACTTAACTTCAGAATCCATAATGAAATTACATTGGAATAGCCTTAGGAGCCAACCCTCCATGAATGGAGTGAAACATATGATAAAATAAAAGTGAGAGGAGTGATGGATGATAACCTCCAGTGGAGGAGTCTGAGAGAATGAATGAGTTGTGATTTCTACCTTCCTTAGATCTCTTTATATAAGGCTTTATACAAGGCTGGATTGGACTTGGACTTGAATATTCTTTTGATAAAATTTTTTATCTTATATCTTTCAAATATTCATAAGATTTAATTAGTTGTTAAGAATATGTGATAGATGTTTAAATTAGTTATCAACTGAATTGTCCTTGAAATTTCTTTTACGTCCTTCTTAATTTTCCAAAATTGTAGAAAAACCTCTGAAAATTCTTCTAATGTTGAACATTTCATACATACAACTATGGTGCATATATGTTTTTGAATTTTTATTTAACTTTTGGAATATTAGTATGATTACTTTTAATAAATATACTTAACTTTATTGTTATAGGTATATGGACACCAATCATATATGCAAACAATGATGAATGAGTCTAAAAGAGAATTGTATATCGCGTCACACATTGATGATATGTGTTTCTCAATATTGTCAACTTTTATCAAAATTTAATCAATAAACTAGTTGTTGGTACATGTTAGGGGCCATTGGCAAATGATAACGATCATTCCAAAAAAGGCACAAGATGTATGGTTTTGTTCTTTTCATATGAAGATGAAATCAGATTTGAAGTCCTTATTACAAACGTAGGTATTACATTCATTAATATCAATTCATTATGATATTAATATATTAACTTATATTTCTAATGTTTCAAATTTGTTAAGAGTTGTGGCTAAGCCTAGAGCACAACAAATTGAAATTATATATCCTAAGGTTGGAATTTGTTGCTCTTTAACTTATTAATTTTCGTAGTCAAATTTAAACCATTACATTGACTAAGTTCTTTCACATGTTTAGTGTAACAAGTAGACATATTCCTGGGCATGTGGCTACTACATCATGTCATGGATGAAGACAATAATCTGAGCATGAATCACAACATATTGGACTGAAGTAAAAATTTACATTTGAAAGCTTACAAATACCAATAAACTTTTCACATTTGAATGAATTTAATAGTAAAGTTTCCTTGATTTTGCAGCGGTTCAACTGTACCAATTCATTACCAAAGGTCGTAATAAGGAAGATAAGAGGGGAATGGGCAGGATATTTGAATAAACATTTTAAATATATCTAGCCTTAGGTGTTTTTTGTTTTGATGATATCATATGTTTAGCTTTTAGTTTTACTTATGAATTGACAATAACACAATTTAAATAAATTGTGAATTGATAAATTATGTGAATATATATGAATTGAAAAACTAGGTTCTTTTGTTTTGATGATAGCATTTACTTTAGTCTTTTAGTTTTACTTTTGAAATGGAATTGATGAATTGATGATAGCATGATTTAAATTTTGAATTGATGAATTTTGTGAATATATGAATTGAAAAACTGATTTTTGTATTTCAGGCCTCGTTAAATGAGCAAAAATGAACCAAATTAAAATAAAAAAACACTAGAGTTGACGTCGAAATATACACTACTCGACATTAATATAAGTATATCAACGTCACCATGTACACTATACTGATCGAGGTTAAACCATTTACAGTGGATTACCATCAAAATGCAACGCAATGCAACCACTAGTAAAAAAAGTAGATTCTAACGTGCCATATATGCTTCGGTTACGCAAAACCCGAAGCGTAAAAGGTTATATACCTCGGTTACACCTTGACCTGAGGCAGAATGGTGAAATTGCCTCGGTTAGAAGAAGACCCGAGACTTATCCTCTACTTTTTGTCTGACAACTTTTTGAAAAGGCCCTATTGCCTTGGGTTGCCACACAACCGCTGCGTATACACTTGTGCAAGTCAGGCTTTTCGCCTATATACTTGCTGCACCTGACATTTCAGCACTTTATACCTCGGGTTTGGCTCTTAACCGGTGCCATATTGTGCTCTTCACTCTACTTCTCAGATCTTAACCTACACACGCTTCATTTGCACAGCCCAACAACTTCTTCTTTCTTCCCCTCTACGGTTTCTTCCACCACTGCCACTCCTTACCAGTGCTCTCCCATTCTTCCTCTCCCTGTTCTGTCAGTGGTCTCGCCTGCCTCTTGCTCGTTGTCGTTCTTGGCGCCATGCCTCCTGCTTGCGTCGTCGCCCCATTGGTGTCCTGCCGCTGCTACCTGCCATGCTTCCCCTAACGACGCCGCTTATGTCGCTGTTGTAGCCTCTGCCGCTGCCTCCGCCTCTACTTCCTCTGCCACTGCCAAGCCCAAATGGCCAAATTTGTTAGGGTTTCTGCCTCCTCCCCCTAAAATCAAAGAGAGTATCTTCATCTTCATCCATCGCTCCAGATCGCCAAGCCCAAATTGCCAAGTTCCACCAGATTGGCGAGCCTTCCTTCATCGCTGCCGCGACACTTGTCGTCAAATCCTCACCGCGAGTCGCAGCTACCATCTCACCCCTTAATGGAATGTTGTTGCCGCCCTAGTCCGACAATCTTCTTTTTCGAACAAGTTTTGTTGTGAGGAGACACGCATTTGGGAAATCTTGGGTCTCTGTTTTGATCTTGGGTTGGGATTTTGTGCTATTGTTTTGATTTTGGGTGTGTGGTGCCACGTGGGAGAAAACGACAATGGATAGCTTGTGGTACTACATTTCATCCATGTCTGATAGCGGTGGCATGATTTCGTTTGTATCTCTTAACAACAATGGCATGTCATTGAAATTTGTTGGCCTTTTGGGGTGTTGTACGTAATCCTAATGTTCACTGCTGGTTTAACAGAGTAGTTGAAAAATAATATGGGTTTGTGATTCATGTATATTCATACTCTCAGGCATGTGAACACTACTTTGGATGTGTTGGGAATCCTCATCCTCGGAACACCTTGGTAAAAGGTGATATAGAACTTAAGTTTCTTTTTGCTTTCAATAAGTATATGGTTTTAATTTTTGGTTCTTCTTGTTTGTGTGCTATGGAGAAGAGGACCTAGGATCTCCGACTAGGTCTTTTGGATGAATTGGGGAATTACTGCTGATGGCTATATAGCATTTGCTGATGATGAAGAATTGCTTAAAGTCTTGTGCTGAATTGTTATGAAAAACTCCTCTGCTGTTAAATTTCCTTCTACCATTATATATTAAAAATTTCTAAACAACAAAAAATCCAAAATTACAGCATGGTTCAATACAGGCCTAAAAGCCTAAAATATGAAAAAAAACAAGTTACTACCTCGGTTACCAAAAAAGCGACGCATAATCCTACCCTCCTCTGATTCGGTCCATACCTAAGGCAAAAAGCTTACCCTTTTTTACCTCGTCTGTATATGCTTCGGTTGCAGACCGGTGCCTATAAGCAAAAACAACCGGTGTCTTTTCCTCTTATTGTACTAGTGAACATTAGACGAGCTTCTCTCTGGCTCAGCAAGGGTAACATCAACCGCCCAGCAAATTCGATGTCAACTTTACATCTAGTCCCCATACAAAGGACACCAAATTTTCCTTTAAATATAACTATTTATTCACATATTTGACGTCCAACTCTTTATTGCTCGACGTGTCTATAAATAACAAGTAACGTCGGTCTACATAATTCGACATCAACTTTACATCCAACCTCTTTCCATTGGACATCAATTTTACATCTTGTCCCCTTACATTGGACGTCAAATCTTCCTTTAAATATAATTATTTATTCACATATTAGACATCGTGCTCTTTACTACTCGACATGTATATAACAAGTAATGTTGGCCTTTAGTATTCAACGTCAAAGTTGTGTCTCCCGATGTGACATCGATTACGGATTCGTTGTTAAAAGGTCAAAATATTCGACGTTCTACGCTTTTTTGTACTAGTGTCTGAACAATTATATTTTGTTATGTTTGAATTTTATGGTTTAATGATATTTTGATGTTTATCCATATCCTTTGCTTATTGGTTGATTGAAATCTTATGATTGATTGGATGTTGGATATCTTATTGGAATCATTGTGTGAATGATTAGATATGATTAAAAGAATGAAACCGTTTGTATGAACGCAATATTACACTGTATTTAAACAGCTGGTGTGTTCTCAGTCAAAAGCAGCGATAAATAAGAGTAACACCGAAATTCAGCCAAAAATAAATGGTCAACATATAAAATTACGCTGTCAGGTTTAAGGAACAATTACAGTTTTATCAACCACCTACAATAGTCTAACTATATCCTCTAGCACATCAAAAGGAAAATAACTTCTAACTTTCCTAAATCCAACTTCAAACCAAATTCAGGGTTCCAGATTTGAGGTCTGAGAATCAAATCACAAAATTAAGTTTTAAGTGTTGTAGACTTGTATCATCACAAACATTTTGTTTGCAGTCAGAAAAAGTATCTCAAGTTTAGAAAATGAAGAATGACTCCTTTAATAGAGCTTAACCATAAAAAGGAAGATGTAATGTATGACACATTTTACAGCTAGAGATAGATAAATTAATCAAAAGATATGGTTCCATATCTTGTCCCTAGACTCCAAAGAAGTTAGGTTTAAAATATAACATATATCGAGCTGATTACAACCACTTAATAACTTTGATAGTCTTTCAATCACTTTTGTATTAAACATTGGGCCGTTAGATGATTTAGCTCTAGTTACTATCATTGTCATTTGAAAGGTACCCAAACAAAATTCCTAATGCAGTTTCAATTCAGTCGCAAGCAGATATTTTTCTCATCATTCCAAAGCCTCCAACTTCAACATCAAAACAATGAAAATTGTGTTTCAAACACGGTTACTCTTAGTAGTAGCTTATTAAATTTTATAAATTTCATCTGCTAAATTGAAAAAGAAAAAAAGAACATTAAAGACACCGCAAACACAATCCATAACTTGCTACATAAGTTCAAAAACAGAAACATGAACAAAGTAAAATTGAACAATTTGAAAAATTTTATACCCCCAGAGCTAAGCATGTATATCTTCTTCATCATCATCATGATCGTAGTCAAACTCAATTCTGGCCACTGGAGAGTTCCGAAGTAGGTATTTCAATGATCTTTTTAATCTATCATCAGATAGTTCTTCGTATGGTAGTTTCTTCACCATCAATGTCTTCAATTGAGGGAAACAAGGAGGTTGAATGCCCGCTGAAAGAGGTTTTGATAGATCCTACAGAGATAGAGAAAATTGGAATTGAAGACATACTTTGATCAACATTCTTAATTGCAAGACTAAGTAATAGGAAAAAAAATGACACAAGAACACAAGAATCTTATGAGCCTTATGAAAAAATAAAGAGGTAAAGAGTAAAAGCATAGTAACTAACTTGTAGTATTATGTCAAGAGCGCTCAGAGACACTGTCATTAACTTTACATTTCTTATCCCTTCCAGCCAGCTTATGATGAGTAACTCTGTCTTGTGATAACCTATATTTCCAAGTGACCCAATGGTTACCTCCTCGAGTAAAGAAAGATTGGGTGAGCCAATTAATGGATTATCAGTATGACCCGATAGAGTGAGAGAAGTAAGGTTTGGAGTACAAAGATCAACTGGGAAAAATCCTGCTTCAAAGCTACCATCCAGGGTCAGATTGGAAAGGTTTGAATTAGATATACGGAGGAAATTTTGATCTTTATGCAAGGAACAACCTTCAAGTATCAAAGTATTCAACACGGGACAATAACAAAATGGTTCAGCATAGTCACAGCCATATGCAGTAAAACTGACAGACTTAAGTTGCATGGTTCTTATTGCTGGCATGTACAGATACTCTGGAAGTACTATCATAGAAGAATCATAAGTACTAACAGAAAGTTTAAGAAATGTCAAGGTCTCACAGGAAAAGATGTAATGGCGAAAATCAAAACTGGGTTTGCTATTCAAAGTTATAAAGATTGTCAACTGTTGAACATTGTGCCCAGATGCATATTTCATGAGCCTATTCAGGAGGTGGGGCTGAGCATAACCGCGACGGGTGAATTCAACATTAAGCAGTGAAAGGGAACCATCACGTGTAGACAGAACGTGAGACACAAATTTGCTGAAATTGACAACATTATTAAAGAACAATGTGTTAAATGCAAGAGTGGTGAGCTGTTTCCAGAGATCCTTCCATCTTTTAGACAATACACAGGTTTGAACAGCATGCTTTGTGTCCATAAACTCCATCATGTGGATCAGAACACAGTCAGGCAATTCACTCAGTCTGTCCCTCTTCCCTTCTCTATCTTTTCTACTCGGCCTCTGTCTCTTGTTTCTTGTCTTCATAATCAATTTTCCTACTTTTTCTTCTATTGATACCTGACCAAAGAAATGTTAGAAAAAATATTTGTTTATCTCATATATGCTTTAAATAGAAGAAAATTAATAATCCCTCTAAGAGTATTTTTCATTTTTATAGGTAAAACAACTATTTTATGAATAAAGGTGTAAAAAAATATCACATTAGCATATGAAAATAAGAAAATTCAAACCAAATCCTCTTATTGTCACTTTAGTCACAAAGGATCTGATTGTATGCAAGTTATAGTCATGGATCTGATTTTACATGCAAGTTGTAGTCATAAAGCATCTGATTGCATGCAAGTTATGGTCACAAAGGATCTGATTAGTTATAGTTACAAAGGATCTGATTGCATGCAAGATATAGAAGCGTGTTTGGATACAAAACTATTTTTCAGACCATAAAGACAGGAAATGCATTAGTAGATAAACACTCAAAAGATCTTCTAACAGTGTATCCACAAAAGGCCCAAGTGTTTTTCAGAGTTTCTTGATTGGAAATATAGAACTTTTTCCAATTAATAAATACTCTAAAAAATCCTCAGGCTGTTATTCAATCAATAATTTGAATTTGAATAAAAATAAGAAACAACTTACTCTCCCTATCTCTCTTTTCTCAGGAATTTTGAGATCTGATGATAAACCTTAGTCCTCCCATTATGTTTTTTTTTCTTCTTTCAATATAAAGATAAAAAATATGAAATAGAAAGCTCATTAGAAGTTATCATAGTTAAGAAAAAATCTTGTTTTGCTGTCATTTCTAAAATAGCTAGAAAAAGAAAAGGTGGCAGAAGAAATACCTTGTCCTTTGGAGATGTCAAAGTTACAAAACGGCGGCTTCAAATTTCTTTATTGAATATTTTGTTTAGGGTTTGGAACATGAATTGTGGAAACCGATGAAACCAATTTGAAACTGAAGCCCCGCAGACCGAGTGAAGAATCATTACATAGTTTGTTTGAGTGACACATCCTCCGCTCTCTCGATCTTATATAGGCGATTTTTTTATTTTTTTATTCCGTATCTATGTAATAGTTATATATTTGTTTTTTCTATTTAATACAATACTTTATTTAAGTTACATCTTTGATAACTTATAAATTTAATTAATTTGGTTATTAAATTTTGTGATACTATATATATATATATATATATATATATATATATATATATATATATATATATATATATTATCTTCTGTCTATCCATCAAATAAATACATAAATAATAAAACTAAAATAAAGAAAGAACAAATTTATAAGAACACTATTAATTAAATGTAAAAATGAAAGCAGAAATAATTAAAATATTATAACAAAAGTATATATGAAGACAAAAAAAATTATTATAAAGCCATATAAACAATTATTATTTACTAAATTTATAGATCTCAATATTTCAAACATATACATCTATGTGCTACAGCTAAAGTAGTACATGAAACGACAAAAGGTGATTTTATGGTGTAATTATTATCAATAAAAAAAATGATGAAACATATTGAAATAAAAAAATTGATTAAGACAAAAGTGGACTATTGGGATGAAGTATAAGTTAAGATAATAAGAAGTAGGTTTGACTCATATTTTATGAATACCTTTTATAAAGTTGGTAAATGAACAAGATATTCTAAGTTCTAAGTTGACCACAATTATTTTAAGGATCTTTCTTTTCATAAGTCAATACATTTTGGACAATTATCATATATAAAAACATTTATTGTTATAACATTGTAATCTAGTAATTATTATCTTAATATAAAACATTTATTGAATATTATTAGTTTACTAATTATGAATAAGTATGAACAAATCCGAATCAACGGAGAATTTAAAATATTTTAGGATTGTTAAGACATAATATAACTAATTAAAATTAAAATTAATGTAGATTTAAATGTTTGTTGATAAGATATTTGATGTTTTTGTCATCATAAATAATGCAAAAGTTTTGATTAATTTAATGAGTTGGTAAGGAATAAAGTTTTGATTAATTAAATCAATTTGTTAAGTGTGACTTTAATGAAGTTTTTAAACAGAACTTGTTAATTATATGTTCGTAGGATCTCAAAAGTAAGTAAATAATTGACTTAAGAACAGAGTGAATAATTGAACTAAAATCATGTGACAGTAAAAAAACTAGATGAAAATGAAAATTACATATTGCATACACTTTAAAACTTAAATCTTTGGACATGTCTAAGAATGTCTTGTAAGGACAAATCACAAATCGATCATCACACACAAACAACCTACCTTTGAAACAACTTACGAGATATTTATGCTCGTTGTAGTGTGATACAGTAAAATATAATTGATATAATAGTGCAGTCAAGAAAAATTACACCGGTTGTTTTCGCTTATAGGCACCGGTTCTGCAACCGAGGCATATACAGGCGAGATAAAAAGAGATAAGTTTTTTGCCTCTGTTCTGAACTGAGTCAAAAAGGGGTAGGTTTTTACCTCGGTTCCTTCTTAACCGAGGCAGTATCTTAGACTCTACTGCCTCGGTTGGGACCTTAACCGAGACAGTAGAGCATTTTTTATTTTATTTTTTAATGTTCGGTTTCCCCAACTTTTCCGCCTCTCGCAAGACGATTGATTGTGACCTGTGTCCATGGTCTAGTTTGCTTTTTCGCTTGCACTATCGAGAAGCTTGATAACAAGTGTCCACCAATCTTCAACACTCCATTCTCACATCGGACCACCACCCAACAATCGTGCCACCTTTACTGGACCACCACAGGCCACCATGCAAAGTCTTCTTCTCCAACTGGCGCAACCATCAACAACCCTCGCGGACCAGAACAGCGCGAACAGATCCTTAAAAAGAAATTCCCCAAACTCAAAACCCTAAGTTTCTCAATCTGAACTTTAACCCCAATATCGCAACAATATCAGGCCAACCGAGATGGAAGCACCAGCGAAGGCAGCAGCGGCGACACCAATGACGTGACAACAACGGAGGTGGCAGCAATGAACGCTGGTGGCGACGACCAACGACAACGGAGCAACAAAGGTACAAGGTCACAAGAACCGCGAGATATAAGCGAGTCCTCGAGAGGGAGGAGCGAAGGAGGTGGTCCGACAACGGCCACGGAGGTGGAGCTAGAATGACGAGGGAGGCGCGACGAACGGGAAGGGGGAGGCGTGAGCAATGGGCAGTGTTGGAGAATAATGTTTGCTTAGAGGACGAAGAAAGATCGCGTGAAGAAAATTGTTCACGAAAGTGGATTATTTATAATCGCAAACAATCCCCAATATCTCAATTTTGAAACTACTAATAGAATAGACATTAAAACATAAATAAAACACTAGGATAATTAAAATTAACTAAACATCAATTGAAAAGGTTCAGAAATCATAATCCAAAGTACTACATCAATCCTCTAACAAAAGGAAATTTAGTTCTGCATAATGTAAAATTCAAAAGCAAACCAAAAGAAGAAGAAGAAGAAGAAGTGTTGAAGTCGTCGCGTGAATGTTGATGTCCTCTTCGTACGTTCCTCTTTTCTTTATGTTTTCAATCCCCCCTCCTTTAATCCCCCTCATTCCTCTTTTTAAGAGAGTGGTTACTCTCTCTCAGTAACTTTCCTTTAATTTCTATTTAATTTAAATCTCTTTAAATCCACGTCATAAAAGAGGTTAATAACTGCTTTGAAACATTCCACATTTCATGAAAAAATCCACAATATGCTTGTGCTCTTCTCTGGATTCAATTTTGTACTTCCTAAAGCAAAATCCACAGGTTGTGGAACTATCCACAGCTAAGTTATGGAATTCTCTGTTTTGCATCTGCATTTTGTACCTAAATTCATCCCAAGTTGTGATTCTGACACTTAGAATCACTAATTTACAAGAAAAAGACAAAATCCCCATGTATGATCTGAAACCAGGATAATGTATGATGAAATCATTCAATTAATGCAATTATGTATGCAAATGGCCTTAACTAAGATATGAATGCAATTACATTTTATTCACACATCAGGATTATCTCAAAGAAGAATATGATGGAGATGATTGAATTAAAGGCATGAAGGTGTTGAATCTCATTAAAGACTTTGAATTGTAGAAGATGAAGGAATCTGAAACTATTAAGGAGTACTCTGAAAAGCTTATAAACATAGCAAACAAAGAAAGATTGCTTGGTTCTGAATTTAAGGACTCTTGTATTGTTGAAAAAATTCTAGTTACCGTACATGGAAAATTTGAAACTATCATAACCACCTTAGGAAACACTAAGGATTTTTCCAAGATCACCTCAGAGTTGCAGAATTCCTTGCAGGCACAAGAACAACGAAGGGCTATGAGAGAAGAAGGATTTCTTAAGGAAGCCTTGCCTACTAAACATGAAGATAGTTGGAAAAACAAAAAAGGAACCAACAACCAAATAGAGAAGGTGTTGTTAAAAATGAAAGCAAAGCAGGAAGCTCCAAGGGAAAGTATCCTTCTTGCAAGCATTGCAACAAGATGGGTCATCCTCCACTCAAGTGTGAGAGAAGGCCTAACGCTAAATGCAACAAGTGCAATCAACTTGGGCATGAAGCTGTCATATGCAAGAACCAAAATCAGCAGCACGAAGAAGATGCTCAAATTCCAAATGAAGAGGAAGAATATCAACTTTTTGTTGCAACCTGTTTTTCAACCAATGTTTCAAGTGAATCTTGGTTAATTGATAGTGGTTGTACTAACCACATGACCTTTGACAAGGCACTCTTTAGAGATATGAAACCAACTGATGTCACCAAAGTCAGAATAGGCAATGGTGATTATATCTCAGTCAAAGGAAAGGGGAAAGTTGCAATTATAAGTTGTGCAGGCACAAAATTTATTCTAGACGTTCTTTTTGTTCCAGAAATTGACCAAAATTTTTAAGTGTTGGTCAATTGATGAAAGAGGATTTAAATTTATTTTTGAAGACAAAAATTGCTTGATTAAAGATGCAGTTGGTCAAGATATGTTCGAGGTGAAAATGAAAGGGAAAAGCTTTGCTCTAAAACTATTGGAGGAGGAGCAAATTGTATTCTCACTCAAGGAAAATATGACAGAAATCTGGCATAAAAGACATCCTCATCATATGTTGGGTGCAAAAAGTTTCTCTTATTTTGCAACAATGGCTACAACATTTGTTTTTATCCTTCTCAATGTGGTTGTGGTTTTCCATGGAGGCAAAACAATTTCTTTCATCAGGAAGGTCAATAGGATTGAGGACATGCTCCTATAAAGTGATGTATTTGCTGCCTCATCTAGCTATAATGCTCCTCAGCAGGTTCATATAACAATAGGTGACCATGTGGAAGGGGCCATGATCGTATCATGGATGACCATGGATGAACTAGGAAAAATTTAGTACGTTATTAGAACATGGCGTACGAGGATGACCTTCTTGACTATGAAGACGATGAAGAGAAGGAGCCTGAAGGTGCTAATAAAATCAACGTAAAGCTATCAAGAAGGGTTATGTTGAAATTCATAATTCAGGATTCAAAGATTTTTTTACTAAAGCCAGATTGACACTTGATTGACTTTTGCAATTCCTAAAGCAAGAATAAGTGTTAAGAAAATGCTTTAAGAATATTTTATTTTTAATTTTAATTGAGTCAAAGTCTGTTCCTTATTTTTAGGATTTAGTTAATTTTTTAATTATGGATTAGAGTAGTGAATTAAAATTAGGATAAAAATATTAGTGAGTAGTTACTCTTTTTAAGTTTTAAATATTGAAACAATTTTTCATTATTTTACCGTCAATAATACAAAAACATTTTAACTTCAAGCCTGCTACTATTTTTATTCTAAAGTTTGTGATACTCAAACCTATGTGAAGAAAAGTGATGCAAAAATACAATAAAAAGAAACAACTTATATAATATAAATAATTATTTAAATCAACAATATTACACTCGATTGTAAAGTTGAATCATTAATTAATCATGAAAAAGATGAACAACTTCTGTGTAATCATAATATTAATCATAATATCAACACTGTCCAAAGTAAAAAAAAAAAAAAAAACATAGAAAATACTATATATGATGGATTAACCAAAAACCTTAAAATCTTATGCTAGATTTGTTGATAGATAAAAATATTGCTTAAAAGGGTCACAACATTCCAAAATCCTATTTTTGATAGAAATGCAAAGAATCAATGTTTTGAAAATAAGAACCCCAAAATCTATTGAAATTCATCAAATTAATGTTCATGTATTCCCAACCAACAAATCAAAAGATTAATTAATAAAGGAGTTACAATTAAGAAGTAGGTTTAGTAGAAGAGAGAATATATACCTCAGATAAAGTAGAGAACATATCATTTATCTCATCAATTATATTTTATTGTATCACACTAAAACGAGCATAAATCTCTTCAAAAGGTAGGTTGTTTGTGTGTAATGATCTATTTGTGATTTATCCTTAGAAGACATTCATACACATGGCCAAAGATTTAAGTTTTAAAGTGTATATGCAATATGTAATTTTCATTTTCATCTAGTTTTTTACCTCTTGTCAGGTGTTTTTAGTTCTATTATTGACTTGTCTGTTGTTAAATCAATTATTCACTTACTTTGAAATCCTATGAACATGTATGAAATCCTATGAACATATAATTAACAAGTCCTGTTTAAAAACATCATTAAATTCACACTTAACAAATTGATTTAATTAATCAAAACTTTATTCCTTACCAATTCATTAAATTAATCAAAAGTTTTGCATTATTTATTATCACAAAAACTTCAAATGTCTTATAAACAAACATTTAAATTTACACTTATTCTAATTTTAATTAATTACATTATGTCTTAACAATCCTAAAATATTTTAAATTCACCCTTCATATACTTGTTCATACTTATTCATAATTATTCATAATGAGTAAACTAATAATATTCAATAAATGTTTAATAATTACTAGATTACAATAAGTGTCCAAAATGTATTCATAATGTTTTTATATATGATAATTGTCCAAAATGTATTGACTTATGAATAGAAAAATCCTTATAATAAGTGTGGTCAACTTAGAACATAAACTATCTTGTTCATTTACCAACTTTATAAAAGGTATTCATAAAATATGAGTCAAACCTATTTCTTTATCTTGACTCATACTTCATCCAAACAGTCGACTTTTGTCTTAATCAATTTCTTTATTTAAATACTTTTAATCATTTTTTTTATAATAATTACACCATAAAATCACCTTTTGTCGTTTCATGTACTACCTTAGCTGTAGGGCATACATAGATGTATATGTTTGAAATATTAAGATCTATAAATTTAGTAAATAATAATTGTTTATATGTCTTTATAATATTTTTGTTGTCTTAATATATACTTTTGTTACAATATTTTAATTATTTCTGCTTTCATTTTTACATTTAATTAGTGGTGCTCTTATAAATTTGTTCTTTCTTTATCTTAGTTTTATTATTTATGTATTTATTTGATGGATAGACAGAATATATATATATATATATATAGTATCACAAAATTTAATAACCAAATTAATTAAATTTATAAGTTATCAAAGATGTAACTTAAATAAAGTATTGTATTAAATAGAAAAAATAAATAAATAACCCGCAATAAAAATAAAAAAATAAATAAAATCGCCTATATAAGAGCGAGAGAGCGGAGGATGTGTCACTCAAACAAACTATGTAATGATTCTTCACTCGGTCTGCGGCGCTTCAGTTTCAAATTGGTTTCATCGGTTTCAACGATTCATGTTTCAAACCCTAAACCAAACATTCAATAAAGAAATTTGAAGCCGCCGCTTTGTAACTATGACATCTCCAAAGGACAAGGTATTTCTTTTGCCTCCTATTTCCTTTTCTAATTATTTTAGAAATGACAGCAAAACAAGATTTTTTCTTAACTATGATAACTTCTAATGGGTTTTTTATTTCATAGAAAAAAAAAACATAATGGGAGGACTAAGGTTTATCATCAGATGTTAAGATTCTTGAGAAAAGAGATAGGGAGAGTAACTTGTTTCTTATTTTTATTCAAATTCAAATTATTGATTGAATAAGAGCCTGAAGGATTTTTTTAGAGTATTTATTAATAGGAAAAAGTTCTATATTTCCAGTCAAGAAACTCTGAAAAACACTTAGGCCTTTTGTGGATACACTGTTAGAAGAGCTTTTGATGTTTATCTACTGATGCATTTCCAGTCTTTATGGTCTGAAACACGCTTCTATAACTTGCATGCAATCAGATCCTTTGTGACTATAACTTGCATGTAAAATCAGATCCTTTGTGACCATAACTTGCATGCAATCAGATCCTTTATGACCATAACTTGCATGCAATCAGATTCTTTGTGACTATAACTTACATGTAAAATCAGATCCTTTGTGACCATAACTTGCATGCAATCAGATCCTTTATGATTATAACTTGCTTGCAATCAGATCCTTTGTGACCATAACTTGCATGCAATCAGATCCTTTTGTGACCTTAACTTAATCCGATCTTTGTGACTATAACTTGCATGTAATCAGATCCTTTGTGACTATAACTTGCATGTAAAATCAGATCCTTTTTTACTATAACTTGCATGCAATCAGATCCTTTGTGACTAAAGTGACAATAAGTAATTAAGTTTAAAGACTAAAGTGACAACAAGAGGATTTGGTTTGAATTTTCTTATTTTCATATGCTAATGTGATATTGTTTTACACCTTTATATGAATAAAATGGTTGTTTTCCTATAAAAATGAAAAATACTCTTAGAGAGGTTATTAATTTCCTTCAATTTAAAGCATATATGAGATAAAGAATATTGTTTCTAACATTTCTTTGGTCAGGTATCAATAGAAGGAAAAGTAGGAAAGTTGATTATGAAGACAAGGAAGAAGAGACAGAGGCCAAGTAGAAAAGATAGAGAAGGGAAGAGGGACAGGCTGAGTGAATTGCCTGATTGTGTTCTGATCCACATGATGGAGTTTATGGACACAAAGCATGCTGTTCAAACCTGTGTATTGTCTAAAAGATGGAAAGATCTCTGGAAACAGCTCACCACTCTTGCATTTAACACATCCTTCTTTAATAATGTTGTCAATTTCAGCAAATTTGTGTCTCACGTTCTGTCTAAACGTGATGGTTCCATTTCCCTGCTTAATCTTGAATTCACTCGTCGCGGTTATGCTCAACCCCACCTCCTGAATAGGCTCATGAAATATGCATCGTGGCACAATGTTCAACAGTTGACAATCTTTATAACTTTGAATAACAAATGCAGTTTTGATTTTCGCCCTTACATCTTTTCCTGTGACACCTTGACATTTCTTAAGCTTTATGTTAATACTTATGATCCTTCTATGATAGTACTTCCAGAGTATCTGTACATGCCAGCAATAAGAACCATGCAACTTCAGTCTGTCACTTTTACTGCATATGGCTGTGACTATGCTGAGCCATTTTGTTATTGTCCCGTGTTGAATACTTTGATACTTGAAGGTTGTTCCTTGCATAAAAATCAAAATTTCCTCCGTATATCTAATTCAAACCTTTCCAATCTGACCCTGGATGGTAGCTTTGAAGCAGGATTTTTCCCAATTGATCTTTGTACTCCAAACCTTACTTCTCTCACTCTATCGGGTCATACTGATCATCCATTAATTGGCTCACCCAATCTTTCTTTACTCGAGGAGGTAACCATTGAGTCACGTGGAAGTATATGTTATCACAAGACAGAGTTACTCATCATAAGCTGGCTGGAAGGGATAAGAAATGTAAAGTTAATGACAGTGTCTCTGAGTGCTCTTGACATAATACTACAAGTTAGTTACTATGCTTTTACTCTTTACCTCTTTATTTTTTCGTAAGGCTCATAAGATTCTTTTGTTCTTGTGCCATCTTTTTTCTATGACTTAGTCTTGCAATTAAGAATGTTGATCAAAGTATGTCTTCAATTCCAATTTTCTCTATATCTGTAGGATCTATCAAAACCTCTCTCAGCGGGCCTTCAACCTCCTCGTTTCCGTCAATTGAAGGCATTGATGGTGAGGAAACTACCATACGAAGAGCCATCTGATGATAGATTAAAAAGATCATTGAAATACCTACTTCAGAACTCTCCAATGACCAAAATTGAGTATGACTACGTTGATTGATGAAAGAGATATACATGCTTAGCTCTTGGGGTATAAAACTTTTCAAATTGTTCAGTTTTACTTTGTTCATGTTTCTATTTTTGCACTTATGTAGCAAGTTATGGATTGTGTTTGCGTGTCTTCAATGTACTTTTTTTTTCTTTCAATTTAGCAGATAAAAATTATAAAATTTAATAAGCTACCCCTAAGAGGAACAGTGTTTGAAACACAATTTTCATTGTTTTGATGTTGGTTTTGGAGGCTTTGAAATGATGAGGAAAATGATCTGTTTACTACTGAATTGAAACTGCATTAAAAAATTTTATTTATTACCTTTGAAACTACTGAATTGAAACTGCATTAAGAAACCTTTGAAATTGATCTGTTTACTACCTTTCAAATGACAATGATAGTAACTAGAGCGAATCACTTAACGGCCCAATGCTTAATACAAAAGTGATTGAAAGACATCAAAGTTATTAAGTGGCTGTAATCAGCTCGATGTGTTATATTTTAAACCTAACTTCTTTGGAGTCTAGGGACCAGATATGCAACCATCTCTTTTGATTAATTTATGTATCTCTAGCTGTAAAATATGTCCTACATTACATCTTGCTTTTCATGGTTAAGCTCTATTAAATGACTCATTGTTCATTTTCTAAACTTGAGATACTTTTTCTGACTGCAAAGAAAATGTTTGTGATACAAGTCTACAACACGCTTAAAACTTAATTTTGTGATTTATTCTCAGACCTCAAATCTGGAACCTTGAATTTGGTTTAAAGTTGGATTTAGGAAAGTTAGAAGTTATTGTCCTTTTAATGGTCTAGAGTATATCGTTAGACTATTGTAGGTGGTTGATAAAATTGTAATTGTTCCTTAAACGTGACAGCGTAATTTTATATGTTGACCATTTATTTTTGGCTGAATTTCAATACTGTTTTTTGTGTTACTCTTATTTACCGCTGCTTTTGACTGAGAACACACCAGCTGTTTATGATTGCATTCATACAAAGTGTAATATTGCATTCATACAAACAGTTTCAATCTTTTAATCATATCCAATCATTCACACAATGATTCCAATCAGATATCCAACATCCAATCAATCATAAGATTTCAATCAATCATAAGATTTCAATCAACCAATAAGCAAAGGATATGGATAAACATTAAACCATAAAATTCAAACGTAAGTTTGACGTCGAAGATTATAGGCCTAAGTTACTTGTTTATATACACGTCGAGTAGTAAAGAATACGACGTTTTATATGTGAATAAATAGTTATATTTAAAGGAAGATTTGACGTCCACTGTAAGGGGACGAGACATTCAATAGAAAAAGGTTGAACATAAATTTGACATCGAATTATGTAAACCGACTTTACTTATTTATAAAAACGTCAAGCAATGAAGAGTTGGACGTCAAATATGTGAATAAATAGTTATATTTAGAGGAAAATTTGGCGTCCTCTGTATAAGGACTAGATGCAAAGTTGACGTCGAATTTGCTGGATGGTCGATGTTACCCTTGCTGAGCTAGAGAGAAACTCGTCCAGCGTTGCATTCTGATGGTAATCCATTGTAAATGGTTTAACGTCGATCAATGTACAGGGTGATGTTAATATAACGTCGAGCAGTGTATAGTTTGACATCAACTCCAGTGTTATTCAAGACCTTGTTGCATAGCACCGTGGAGACCTTGGCTCCCTCGCGTTCTCGTCGCCGAAAGGGGCATAATCTATTTTGTAGAAGCAGGCGAAAATTCTCACTCCCCCAATCTACAAAACCTTAATTTTGGGGTAGGGAAGAGGCTTACACGTGGCATCCCTCATTGGTCACGTAACGTCTCAGTCAAAGCTGGTCAACAAGTCTTCTTTGGTCAAAGGTAATCAAACAGAGGTTCTGGTGAAATTTTGGAAAATTCAGAAGGGGCTAAAGTACAATTAGAATAACTTTCAGAGGTTTTTCTACAATTTTGAAAAATTCAAAAGGACGTAAAAGGAATTTCAAGGACAATTCAGTTTATAACTAATTTAAATATCTATAAAATATTCTTAACAACTAATTAAATCTGATGAATATTTGAAGGATATAAGATATAAGATAAAATATTTTATCAACAAAATATTCAGAGTTTAAGTTCAATCAAGCCCTATATAAAGAGATCTAGGAGAGACAAAAATCACAACTCATTCATTCTCTCAGACTCATCCACTAGAGGCTATCATTCATCCCTCCTTTCACTTTTATTTTATCATGTGCTTCACTCCATTCATGGAGGGTTAAGCTTCTAGGGCTATTCCACTATAATTTCATTATGGATTTTGGGGTTAAGTTGAATTGATGAATTTTTTTCTTTTCATTATTGATTTGAATTATTTTTCTTCTATGTCTTTCATCTCTTAATCATATTAAAACCAATGATTTTTGCATCATAAGGTGTTTGAATCCACATGCATATTAATCATATGAGTTCAAGGGTTTCTAGGTTTGATTGAGAATCTACTTTGATTGAATTTAGGAACTTTCATATGATTAAATGAGTTTTTGCTATCAATTGAGAATGTACTTTGATTGGTGGTAATAATTTCAACTATAATTAATTGAAAATTTACTTTGATTAATTAGTTTTTAATTTGGTTAGGAGATTTAAGAATAGACATGATTAAACAAAATAGGATTTAATTGAGAATGTAGTTTAGTTGAATTTATTGTGAATAATCTAGAAATTTTGATTGGTTTCTATGTTTCCTATTTGTTTTTCAAACATTCTCCAAACATTAACTTCATTAGCATATTTTCTCACTTTTATTCTTGAACATTGCATAACCTTCATAAGAGTTAAATATTGAAAAACAATTTCCTATTCATTGATAGACGACTCAAAATTATTTTAATTCCACTTAAATACTACTTAATACTGAGATTTTCTTAAAAATAGTATTATAATTTGATAACTTATGTTAGAAACCACGTTCTGTTTGAAATTATGGTAAATGTATCATTAGAATTAAGGGAAATCACAGTAGCCCGAGAATTTTCTAGTTATTTCATATATCTTCTTGCACATCTTTCTATTTTAGAAAATTAGATCCTCAGTCACAAATTGCATGTGTCTTAGACACATGTAAAATTTACAGGAAGCAACATGTAAATTTATAGTTCATTTTATGGAACTCAAATATAGTTCATTTGAATTACTTAAGATAAAAATTAGCTTGAATTCTCATGATGACACATGGTTTAGCACGCGTATACTGTAAGGTATTAGTCATAGAGTTCCTAAAATAATGAAAAGAAAATATTTATATAAAGATAAAAATATAAATTAAAATATTATATTATTTACATATAAATTAAAAAATAATTCACTCCAGCATATCCAAATTTAAAAGGTAACTAAAATTTAGTTACACCTTAGATATAATTTAAAAAAAATATCTATAAGCGGATCATTATTATTTAATTTTATATTCAATGATGTGCTAACCATAACTTGAAAGCTTATCTCGAAATGAATAAGATGTGTTTTAAAACATACAATTTGGAAACAAAACTTTTGAAGAAGAAATTGATTGTGAGTCAATAAATTCGTAAAGGTTTAAAATGAATCAACATGTTTTAGTTTTGAATTGAAATATATGCGTAGCCATTTCAAGTTATAGGTAGTCTTTTTGAGTTAGAACCATAATGTTGATGTTATGAACCGAAAAACAGGTGCAAAGAAAGGAGATACCATCAAAGATATATATAGAGAGATAGTACCATTCATCATCAATTGTGTGTGACATATATTTGTGTATCTAACATTCGTGTTGAAGGCCTATTAGGATTAAACCAGGAAAAAGTAACATCATATAGTTTTCTCACTGTGTTACTCTAAGGAGTGTTGATTGTATTTATCTGCAACTTTCTTTATGTATCCATTTGTGTGATTTCTTCATGATGTTGGTTCCTTCTTCCTTGCCCGCTTTATCCAATGAACTATACCAAGTTTGACATTTTATCCTGTTTTGTTTTTGAGAAAAATGCAATTAGGAAAATGTATGACAGATTTGTGTAGAATCTGTTGTTGTACATGTGCATCTGGATTACAAAGTGGCTATTCTAACATTGTATATATGATTTACTTTTGAAGTATTTGGTCTTGGTTTTTGCAGGCAATACTATATAATCCATTTATAGAATTTTTTGAATTCTTTTTGGCTATCTTTTGAAAGCTTTACGCAATTTTGATGATCAATTATCCACTCATTGTGAAGGAGTTATCCCAAGAAATAGGGCTTAGTTGTAACATTTCTGGGTGAGTTCTCCATGAGGCACTAATATTATTGACTTTTTACACTTTTCTTAATAAAATATTAATTGTGTTTATGCTTTAATAATAAGTTATGGATATTGTATAATTCTGATGTGCAGGATACTGTCAAAAAAGTTGTGAAAAAGAGAAATATAGAAAACCTTTGTCTAAAGTCCATAGTTGGTATAACAACGAAAGTTATTCAGAAAAAGGAGCAGAGAACTTAGAAGTTCAAGATGCTGCTAGAGAAAATGCTGTCATGAAAACTGCAGCAGAGATTGTCTACATTTTGACTCATCTATTTCAATCTTTTATTCCATTTTTCACCTTTAAGTTGACTTCGTGTAAATATATATTACACTTTTAACTATACACTTTAATTATGTTAGTTATTTGAAGTTATACTCTTCTAAATATACTATATTTTTTTAATTTTTGGTTAATTTATCCATATTATTTACATATTTAAATTTTTTAAGGTGATTTATATATTTTTTTCTGAAAAATTAGTAGAATAATTTGAGTTATAGAAAAAATAGTTTATCTTAAATTAATTATTTAAATAAATCTTAATGTGTAAATTTTATGATATTATATTAGTAATTAATATTTGTCTGTTGAATAAAGTAAAATGTATTTCTTATTTTATATTCTCAAATACACAATCTAAAATATAAAATAATTTTATTTTAAAGATATAAAACTATGAAGATGGAGGTAAAAATTATAGAAATACAAAAGCAAATGGCAAAAAGAATAGTTTACTCCCACTACAAAAATATAGATTTTTTTCGAGAGTTATTTTTTTCATTTCCAATAGTTTTAACTCTTAAAAAGTGCGTTACTCGAGGTTAGAAAAATTATTGGAAAAAGTTGTGTCGCTAAGTAATTATCGACGTTTTTTTAGAAACCGTCGCAATTTTCAAGAGTTTTGAGAAAACTGTCGAAATTAGCGGGAGTTTTGTTGGAACCGCTGGATTTAGCGTGAGTTTTGCTGACACCACCGATTTAACCGGGGTTTGATAAAACTGTCGATAAAAACTAACCAGCGTTTGTTAAAACTATTGGTACTAAGGTTTCTAAAACTGCCCCTATTTGTAGGGTTTACCCAATCGGAATTCTAAAACCGCCGAAAACGTGTACATTTTTTTTTGTTTTTTATTGTAATAAAATGAAATTATGATAAAATTAGTTTTATTAACCAAATAGACTATGAAATAATATGAACTAAAACTGAATATTATATATTAAATAAATTACATTGTTCAACATATTAATATGTTCATATAATTAATTGTTCAATATTAAAAGAAAGATGTTCAATACTAAATTAAAATACTAAAAATATGACTAAGATGTTCATTACATTACTAAAAAAGAAACAATGTCTAATTTTGTTCTTCTTGTTACTTTCATGGTTTGACATACCTGTAATATAACATAATATTTAGTCGATAATATATTTAATAAAAATAATAATACAAATTAAACTTTAGCATATAAAAATATAAAATCATATAATGAACTGGAGACAGTAAAGTAACATATAATGCATAAATTCTACTATTTTTTTTCTTTACTAAAAAATAAGCAGCAAATAACATTGTGGCAGATTCAATAACCTTTAACATTTTTTATATCAGAACACATGAATATGAGTAATTAACCTTTAACATTTCTTATACTAATTCAATAATCAGATTTGAAAACACTATTTTTTTTATACTGAATGGATTTATAAGAACTGAAAATGGATCTAGAAAATAAATAAAAAATTAATTAATGTAGAAAATATTTTTTTAATAAAGTGTAAGGAATTTGAGAACCCTTGATAGAAACTTAAGCCAAGTAAGAATTTTAAAATCCAAAAAGATACAAAAACTGTCTAGTAAGATGATTAATATCATTATTTTAAAAAGAAAAATAATTTATTGGACTATTACATTACATACTTAACTGGTGTAGCTTCTTCTGGCAGAGTTAAAAAATGTCAAGGTAAAGGAAAAGGAAGAAAGAGTTAAAAAAAGTACTTTTTTCATCAGAAGCAATGCTATTCTGGTCATTGGTGATTATATCACTTTCAAGTACAATTCCTCATGATCCAGACAATGAAAGAGTCAATGAAGCCATTTTATAACATCTAATTCCGTTTAACTTCTCCGCAAAAAGACATCAACGATATTGGTTTTTCCATTTTGCTCCTGTAACCAAAATAAACACCATAATATTTAGAAATAGAAATAAGTGTGTTTTTATATTAAAAAAACACTTTCAGTATAACTTACCTTCACATCCATGTAAATTAAATCAACAAGATGCACCAAATAAATATTCTTTTACATCCTGAGGCATGCAGAGGAGGAAGATGCATCACATATTAACTTAAAAGTTTGCATTCTAGTGAAAGGAGAACATTTATCCTCTAATTGATCAGAAAACATAGATAAAACCTACAAAAAGAAAATGAATTATCACATTAGGCTACAATGATATTGTAAAGTATTATAATTTGACAAAAGAAAAATACTTACTACAAAGATATAGATGACAAATACTTACCCATTTCGGTTGGGAAAGAGATTGGGAAAATTCTCTGGTGCTGTTGAAGCTTTCTCCCAGAGGAATCCAACAACTATTAAAATTCTCTAAAGCCTAATATATTTAAGTCTACAAGGTGGGAGGCAGAGATTTTGAAGGTATTGATTTCCCCATAGTATATACAACTATCAAAATATAGAGATTCAAAATTGACACAACCCTTAAATGAATCAAAAGAATTTTCCCATCCACACTCAAATCGGCAACCACAGATGTACATGTTTTTAAGAGAAGGAAGATCAAAAGTTGCGGGCTCAGTAGTAGGACTGGGCACAGTTTCCTTAAAAACACTAAACTACAGTTTATCTATATTGTTTTGTACTTAAAAAACTTAAACTATTTTTACTAAAAACCAATTATACTGTTTAATAGTTCAGTTTAAAAACCAATTACTAAAACCCAATTGTACTGTTTAATAGTACAGTTAATTGTGAACTGTGGTTTAGGTCATTTTTTATCACAATTTTCTCCCCGTCTCCTACATCCTACATTGCTTTCTCAACTCTTGCCCTATTGAAAGCTTGCCGCCGTCCAAGGTTCGCCGCTGTCGAAGGCTCTCCGCCGTCGAAGGCTCTCCACCGTCGAAGGCTCACCGCCGTTGAAGACTCACCGAAGGTTTTTCCGCATTTTGTCGTCGCCGAACGGTTGGCTCTACCACCATCACCGAAGGGTCGTCGCCGTCGAAGGTTTGCCGCCATCGAAGTTTTGCCGCTGTCTCTCTAATGTTGTGGCATTGCTACGTATAGCACCGCACAAGCTGAAATGCTGCCATTTCTTTGTTTTGGTATGCCTCTCTCCCTTTTCAGTGGAAAAGGTGGTACTTTTTTTTATGGAATTTTGATGAGTGTCTCTGTTGTTTTACTTGTGTGGAGTGGGAGAAACTGGGGTTCTTTTGTTTTTTTTTTTTTCTGTTCCTGTAGTAAGTTGTGATATGTTACAGTGTATGGACCCATTTGTGCTGTTTCCTTAATGTTTGTTCTTGAAAAATTGGTTTTTTTTTTTGTGATTCTAGGTTGTTTCTCTTTGTTTCCTTTGGCTCGTGGATTAAGATTAAGGAACTCTTTGAAGATTAAGGTTCTAAATTATGGTCGCAGAGTCTATTTTTGTTGAGTTCTTGGTATTGCAGGAAATTGCAGCGTGGTTGTGGACTATTTTTTTAAAATCTTGTTCAAGGGTTTAAAAGATCTACAGACTCTTTCAAGGTTTCAAAAATGATTTGCAGATGCAATTGTGCCACAATTTCAAAGCTTTTTGGGGTCTCCAGTTATAAATGGAGCCGCATTTGTTCTATTTATTTAGTTTTCGGTAATGTCTTGGATTGTGACAAAACCATCACTATAGTTGCAATTTAGAACCTTGGACTTATGGTTTAGTTTCAAGTGAGGAGAGGAACTGGAAAAAAATAAAAAACATCTTTTTCTATAAGAAAACTCTTAATTGGAGGGGAGGTATTTGAGTTCCTCATTTTCCCTTCCCTCTAAACCTTTGAAGCAAACAACAAATTTTATTCAAATCTCTCTCTCCTTCCTTGTTTTTATATTTGTGTTGTATGAGGATTGGATCCCATGAACTGTAGTTTAAGTCATTTATGCATAATATTGTTAAAATCTAAGGAAAAAAAGATAAAAAATGCTATTTGTATTGATTTCTTGATTGGTAAATTGGAATGAAACTATTGGTGTTTTAAGGAAAAAATTTAAATACATCATTAACTGTGTTGATCTTTAACCCAAACCTATATTATGCCAATTACTAAATTGAAACTTTAATTTTGATCAGAGAACACCAAAAGCACTAAGGGATTTCTATCTACGTTTTGTCCTTGGCATTATACTTACTTTATCGGTTAATATTGATTTTTCGTTAAATTTCCTTTTTAAGTATTTGGTTGAGTTAAATTTTTAAGTATCTCACTTATCCCCACAGTAGAGCTCAGCGTTGAAAAACTAGAGGAGCAGGCTTCAGTATTGTAGAAAGAACTAAGCTTGAAAGGAAGGAAAACTCTTAATGTGTTGAAAGAGTTGGTTGGACTGTGAGCAGTATACTGCACTATAAAAATAGTTAACTGAACCGCACTGATTATAAGTGAACTAAAAAATAGTTCAGTTTAGTTACTCTGAACTATTTTTTAGTTCAGTGCAGTTTTCCTAAATTGGTTTATAGTTAACTATAAACTTTTACAGTGCAGTACACTATAAGACAATTTGCCCACCCCTACTCAGTAGATATGTAATAAAGTTTGAGAGTAGTGAGAGATGTACATACAGAGAGTTTAAGAAGGTTGCTCACAAAACACTCAGCAAGGATTGTAAATACCTCAATGGTAGTGGTGATGGATGATGTATCAATAACATGGTCAATGATGGCATCTACCAAATGTCCATCATCAAGGTCATGGTGACACTTCAAATTAACATTGAAAACATTGATGGAAGTATCTCTGCAAGACAAAAAATTATCTACAAAATCCACAAAAGATATAGCATCTTGGAATGATGAGTCATCGAAGTTAATAACCAGAAGCAAGAGAAAATTCTTTTGAAGAAAATATTATGTGCACATACTTCATTCAATCATGATTGTTTGACTTAATAAATACAGCGGTTGGAATTTAATTATACCACCTAACAATAAGCAATTCATGGAGCAATATCCTTAAAACATTCTTAAGATGCAGCTTCCAGTCGTACCTTCATAAGGAGTTCCATTGGACATCGATAAAGCATTTGCTTGAAATGAACTTTCAATATGAAGAATTTCGTTTTCAAGGCTAACAAACCTCTCCAGAATAACTGGTGTGTTGACGAAACTCTGCAAAATACACTCCACTCCAAAAGAAAAGAAGACAAAAAACAAAGTGAGCAAAATCAACTTCATAAATCCTAAATTGGATAAATGTGGATGCTGAAAGGAGAAGCAAGGGATAAAATTGAAGAGCCAGGAAGAGTGAAGAGCCTGTGAAGTGAAGAGTCTTCTTGAAACACGTGACATTAGACGAACGCGGAGTGTGGCGAACCCTCCTCACTAGCACAAATCTCCCGCAACAGCGTCATTGTCTTGTTGTGGTTCCCGCGGCAGAGTGTGCTGAAAGCACGCTCACATTCGAGCTTGATTGTGGAGTACTCATAACCCTCTGATTGGGGCAGAAATAATTCAATCTTGCTAGGGCTATGTGGTTTATGATGGGAAACATTGCTAACATTAGCGTTCGGCGAGGTGGCATTGTTGGCGACTCGGCCAATGCCGGATTACAGCAGAGAAGCCGTTGCGGGTTGTTTCGTCGCGGCGCAGCGTTTCACCTTTTGTGCCCCCATCGAAGAAATAGAGAAAGAGTTACCAGAGGAAGATAATGAGTGGTAAAGAATCTGAAAGGTATTGAGAAATTTGAATAAAAAGGGTTAGTGATAAGGGAAGCTGAGAAGGAAAGAAAGAAAAATGAAGAGTATGCATGGAAATGTAAAGACTCGGAAGTGGTGAAAAAGAAAAAGGAAAGTGGCAAAGATTTTAACACTAACGCTTTTCAAAAAATAATAATTTAAGATTAGAAATAAAAAAACTCAGTTGCGGTTATGTGTACTAAACCGTCGAAAATTTTATTTAGGAAAAAATAAAACTTAACCGGAGTTTTTATTAAACCGCAGGAAGTTAATAGAAGTTTTTAGAAACTCAAAAAAAAACCCCTACTATATTATATTATTTTTGTAGTGTCTTAAGGATGAATGTCTCACGAGGCAACCAAGGAACGACACCGGATTGCATTAATGTAGTTGAAACAACTTTTCGTTTCCAAGCTTCACCCCTCCACCCATAAGAGTGGAGCTTAGAAGATTTTTTGTAGCATCATTCAACAAAGTTAAATGGGAAGACAAGTCCAAATAAAGTGGATCAAAGGATGAAAGATATGGAGAGAGTTTTTTATGCTAAGAAGTGCTTGTATGAGAACAGATTGACTTATACCATATACATGCTCATTAGAGAAGCAAGACATCATTGGGCTAGTATGAGGATGGTGTTAGAGGAGAATGGAGAAGTGGTGACCTAGGATCTATTCAAACAAAACTTCATTGCTAAATATTTCCCAAATAGTATGAGATATGCTAAAGAAGCGAAGTTTCTAGAGCTTGTGCAAAGGGAACACGTCTGTTGTTGAGTATGTCAAAGGGTCTAGACACTTGAGGCGTTTACACACCATAATCATGGATGAAGAATGACATTGTAGAAAGTTTGAGAATGGTTTAAGAGGTGATGTCAAGTTGATAATGGCACCTTTCTCTATTAAATAATTTATCGCCTTAGTATAAAAAGAAAGGGTGATGGAGAAGTTGAAGGTGAAAGTTGAAGCTCAACAAAGGCAACAATACAAGGTTGAAGGACCATCTGGGTCCAAGCCTAAGTAGAACAGAGGAAGAAATCATACTCTAGCCTCAGCCTTAGGGGTCTAGAGGGGTTTTCTTCTTAGTAGCAGTTTCATCAATGCAAGATTTAGTGCTTTTAGTGTAGAGGCCTACATCTAAGGAGTGTCTGCCTTAATTGGTTGGTTTAAGGAAGTGAAATATGTGTGGGAAAGAGGGGCACTTTGCAAAATAATGTCCTTCTAATAGGAATGCTATAGCAAGATCTCAACCTAGTAGAATAAGGGAGGCGGCATACCTTAGGCATTAGGAAGAGTTTATGCTATGACCGGAGAAAAGGCAGCTAGTTTAGGTTACCTTATAATTGGATTTTTTTTTACAGTTGGTAGGAATTTGAGTGTTTTGTAAGACTCTAGAGCGACACACTCCTTTGTGCCAAAATTTTGTGTTCAAGAGTTGGATTTCTTGTGAAGGAGTTGTAGTATGATCTAATGGTATCTACTCCAACTTCAAGTTTAGTCCAGATGTTTGCATTATGTATTAGATGTCTGGTAGTGTTAGAGAAACTCAACTTGATATGCATACCATTATAGGGATTAAATGTGATCTTAGGAATGGATGATTATCTGCCAATTACATTCTTATTGATTGCAATGAGAAGAAGTTGTTGTTTCTTAGCATACAAGAATTAAAGTTATTATCATCTCATCAAGTTTTAAAGGAGAGTCTTAATGATTTATTATCTTAACTCACTTAGAGGTTGTGAAAGATGATAGAAAGTGTAAAGATACTTGTTGTGAGGGAGTTTGAAGATGTACTTTCGAATGGAGTACCGGGGTTTCCTCCTAGGAGAGAAATGGAACTATTAATTGATCTTGTATCAAGAGCAGGACCAATATCAATGGCCCCATACTGTATGGCTCCAACAAAGTTGGTTGAGTTAAATAAGCACATAAAGGAGCTCTTGGAGAAGCAGTTCATAAGGCCAAGCGTGTCACCATAGGAAGCACCTGTGTTGTTGGTGAAGAAGAAAGATAGTAGCTCTGGGTTGTGTGTTGATTACAGACAGTAAACAAGTTAACCATAAAGAACAAGTATCCATTGTCGAGAATAGTTGATCCGAGGGATCACATGCATGGTGTTGTGGTGTTTTCAAGGATTGATCTAAGATTGGGGTACCATTAGATTTTGGTTAAGGCTAATGATGTGCAAAAGATAGCCTTCAAGTCTAGATATGGAAACTATGAGTATGTACTTATGCCTTTTGATGTAACTAGTGCTCTTACACTGTTCATTGACTATATGAGCAGGATCTTTCGATCTTTCTTAGATAAGTTTGTCATAGTCTTTATAGACGACATTCTTATCTATTCCAAGATTCACGAGGAGCATACTGACACTTAAGGATGATGCTTGGCCTTCTAAGGGAGAAGAAGTTGTATGTCAAATTATCCAAGTTTGAGTTTTGGATGATGGAAGTATAGTTTCTAGGACATGTGATATCAACTCAAGGGATAATTGTGGACCCAACTAAAGTTGAAATTTTGTAATGGAAGCGACCTAAGTTTATGATGGAAATCATAAGTTTTATTTGTCTATTGAATTTTATAGAAGATTTATAGAATAATTTTTTAAAATAGTGGTTCCTTTAACATAATTGACTCGCAAAGATCAATTGTTTGCTTGGATGGACAAGTGTGAAGAAACTGTGTGTCTAATCTGTTTCATGTTCTCAAAGTAAAAGATGTGCAAGTTAGAGAAAATTTCCTAGTGAAGGTGTAGCCTAGTGGTATAAATGACTATTAGACAAAGAAACTTAGAGAAAAGTCCATCACTAGGAACTTAGGACAAAAGCCTTCTGTAATTACCAACGGAAAAAAAACAATTAAGAAGCTAGAAAATCAGCTTTGTTGCTGCTAGAAAATGCTAAACCAAAATGCACCACTGGACTTTCATCAAACAGTTTAGGTGTAGGATTTTCCAACAAATTAAATCAAGCAATTAATAGGCTTGCAACGAAAGGTGGCACTCAAAATGAACTTAGGAGAGACTCTAAAGTGGATTTAAAAAGCAAGAAACAATTATAAGTTGAAGATATAGCTAATTCGAACTCAATTTTAAAATAGGCAAAAGTGTTTGATGAAATGCATAAGAGAGCTGCTATAAAATATATGCATCAAATTTTGAAACTTTGGCTTGGCACTAGTTGACGCACTTTTTACAATGCAGGCTGTTTGTTAATTTTGAATTGTGCACTTCTTTTTAATCAATTGAACCAAGCTTTTGCTACCAATTTAAGATGAAATTCAGTGCAATAATCACAGCAACACAGATTCAAGAAATTTTGCAGCTCATATAAGAAAAATGTTGAAAATTTGGTGGTATGAATGGCAATTTTGCTCAAACGAGTTTGGACACTTAATTTTATGATTTGAGCAACTTTGTTTTACCAAGTAAGACTTGTGTAAGCTTCCATCAGAGGCTAAATACTTGCAAATCATAATTTCATTGTTTGAGTTGCTCTTAACACCAAAATTTAAGCCAATTCACCAATCAAAATTCAATAGATGAATCAAACTGATCTGGAAACAATTAATATGACTCTAGGATAGTGATTAAAAGTTGAACAAAACTCTAGGAAGGAATTAAAAGATGTCCAGCAGGAAGTTCTAAACTGGACAGATTCAAGTGAACTTTTGTCACCCTTTAAGTGAATTTTTTTGGTTCAAACTACTCAAACTTTGAGTTTTAGGTATTTGTTTGCTTTTGAGTAGTTTCTTACCTTCATTTGACTACTTTAGACTTATTAGGATATTAACATTAATTAAAATTAGTCTACTTTAGGTGAATTGTCTACATTTTTTAGGTTCTAACTACTAAAACCTTTAGTTTTACGAATTTGTTTGCTTTTCAGTAGTTTGGTAGTGTCATTTCACTACTTTAGACTTGTTAGGATATTAAGATTAGTTATTGTTAGTCTATTTTAGGTGAATTCCCACTTTCTCATCCTTTTAGTAGACCTTTTTAGGTTCTAAATACTCAAACTTTGAGTTTTAAGTAGTTCTTATCATTTTAGTAGTTTCCTAGGTTCATTTAACTACTTTAGACTTGTTAGAATATTAACATTATTTATTGTTAGTTTACATTAGGTGAATTCCCAATTTCTCACCTATTTAGTACACTTCTATAGGTTTTAACTAATCCAATTTTGAGTTTTAGGTACTTGATCTAATTTGACATGTTTATTAACTTCATTTCACTACTTTAAAGTTGGCAGGATGTGTGGAATACACGTTCTTAGGTTACTTTAGGTGAATTCTCAATTTCCCACCTATTTAGTACACTTTTTTGGGTTTCAAGTAGCCAAACTTTGAGATTTAGCTACTTGATCTAAGTTGACATGTTTCATACCTTCATTTACCAACTTTAAACTTGTTAGGATGTGTAGAATACACATTCTTCAGTTACTTTAGGTGAATTTCCAATTTCTCACCTATTTAGTACACTTTTTTAGGTTTTAAGTAGTGCAATTTTGAGTTTTAGGTACTTGATCCAATTTGACATGTTTCTTAGCTTCATTTTACTAGTTTAAACTTGTTAGGATATGAAGATTACCCATTCTTAGGCTAATTTAGGTTAATTTCGAATTTATCACATATTCTAGTGTAATTTTAGGTAGTGCCGTCAAAATGGGTTGAAACCCGTGAGCTAACCCGGCTCACCACGGGTTTGAGCCGGGTTGGGTTGGGAAAAAAATGCAAAAATTTTGATGCGAGCCAATTTTGACCCGGTTCACTAAGAACCCAACTCACACAGGTTGAACTCGTGGTGGGTCGGGTTGGCTCACCAATCCACCTTTTTTTTAATTAAATCAAATTAATTAAATTAATTATTCAAATCCTATTTTTTTATTGAAACCAAATTAATTAAATTAATTATTCAAAACGCACAACCTTTATTTAGCAATAGAGCCTTTCGTGCTGTTGTCTTTCCAAAAGTTCCCCTCTACAAATAAAACCCTAAGATTATAGATAGGATAATTATAGATGGAGATAAAGAAGAAGACGCTTCAAGAGAGCATAATACTGTGAATTTATCCATTTAGGACTCCAATTTAATAAATGGATAATACTGTGAATTTACCTTGTTTTTAGACCTATCTACAAGCATGACAGTTTTATCTTGCACTATATATTTTTGTTAACGGCTATATGTAGTTTCTTGGTCAAATAGTTGTGTATGTCTCATTCAACTAAATTGGCAAAATGTTATGCTTGATAGCTTAGAATATATATATAACAATATATTTCTTTTGTTTCATTTTCTCTTATATCAATTGGTTCAATTATTATTGTTTCAATTTGATCGTTCAAAGTAACATGTTATAAGAATCTCAGAAGAAAAGGGTGAAAAAAAAAGTTAATTAAGTGAGCCAATGAGCCAACCCGTTTTACCCACCAACCCGTGGTGGGTCGGGTCGGGTTCGAATTTTTTTGGCTCGCTAATAAATGAGCCGGGTTGGGTTGGTTCACTAAATGGTCAACCCGTGGTGGGCCGGGTTACCCGTTTTGACAGCTCTAAGTTTAGGTACTCAATGGTTAAATTTTGATTTTCTTGGTATTTTGGAATTGTCACCTCATTTGTATCTTTCTTTTTTGTTTTAAAACTTGTCTAGATAATTAGTTTATTGTTTTGGTTAGTACTTTAATACACTTTGCATTTTTAGTACTTTTAGTGTATTCTAAGTACTAGTTTTAGGTTCTAGGTTGTCATATTTTGAGTTTTAGGTACCTTTTGTAGTGAGTTTTTAATTAGCTAGGTTTTATTCTAAACTTGTTAGGATACTTTTTAATTGTTGATTCTAGGATTACTTAGTGGTTGTCCTGTTTTCACCAAGGTTGACCTTGCTTTCTAGGTTCATATAGTTAACATTTCTAACATTTATATTCAATCTCTTTCATATTCCCAGTGAACATCATGGTTTAAACACTTTATAAGCACATACAAACCATAAAGTACACCTTCAATCATCCCATATACATTACACATACTTTCACACTGATTTTAAAGCAACATAATAATACATTATCATCTTCAAATAACAATATATTATCCACCATTACAACAAAGTCAACATTCAAAAAATTTCAACATCATTAACATCTCTATTTATGCCACAATTGTCACAAACACCATACATTTTATAAATCATTCCTAACATTTGAGCATCATTAACACCTACCATTTCGTGGACATTTTATAAATCATGAATATTATTATTAGTGCTTCAAAAAAATGTGACAAAATACCAAACCAAACCTGACTACAAAAATGTGTCAACAAAGCACTACGCAACAACCAACCTAACTTCACGGCAAAGCCCTCCTGACACCAAGCTCCACAAACCACAACCCCTGCCGCAACACATAGAACGAAGAAGAAGAACCCTAGCCACCCAACTCGTAAACCAGCCACCAAGGAACCACCGTCACCGTCCCCAAGAACAACCTCTTGAAACCGGCTTAGGGCGACCAACCTCGCGCTAATTGAAGCCAATATGCACGAATCTTTGAAGGGAAGGGAAGACACCCACCCACCAACGAACCGCTGCCACCGTCCGGACCACCACGCTCTTCAAACAGGCTAGGGAACACCAACCTTGCGCCCACACAAGGTTTACGTCGAGAGAACAAGGAAGGGAGGAGAAGGAGTACTGAAATTGATTTTGGGGAATTTGGGGAAGGAATACCCCAATGTCGAATTTAATGCACTGTGGACATTACCGAAGGCCAAAGGCCGTCTATAAAGATAGAAAAGTAGGTCGCCGATAAATCCTTTGGTAATCATCCCATTACCGAAGGCTTAAAGACCGTCGGTAAATGCCCTTTGGTAATAAGCGTTTTTATTGTAGTGAGGATATGAGGAAATCATACCCATATTTGTTTTCTGGTAAATTTAATTTTCGAGATAAAAAAATTTTGTTGTCGAAAAAAATTGTAATACCCGTGAACACTTCATTATTTTGTATCATCCCACTTTCTTATCTTTTTCTTTTTATGTATATTATTTCTTTATTTCCTTGTCCAAACATAATGTATCGACTAATATAGCACTATAAATAAATAAATGCTAAAGCTAAAATTAATGACTTTGTCCGTGAAGGAATGGTTATTGGATCACATTCTTTTTAATTTTGTCTTCTCTTCATAATTAAGAAAAAGAGAAACTTGTAACAAAATAGAGTCCATAATCACTTCACCACTTCAATATAATTCACAACAGCACGGTGAATGAGGAGGAGACTCATTGTAATCATCTCACATTCCATAGTTCTCACTCTCTCTTGTCTTTCATTCTCCAAAAAACTTTTTTTCACTCCCAACGTTGGGATCGCGATTAAGAAATCTTTGATTCCAACTTATCAAAACCTTCGATAGAAATTTCTTGTGAGATTGTGAGTGTTGGAGCAACCTTGAGGAAGTAGGAAGTGTCTATCACAAGGTAACAAAAACTAGTTTAATTTTAATAATTTTCTAGTTTTAAGTTGATAAATTAAACTTTTATAGTATGGTTATGGGATGAAATTGTTTTATTTTAGTTGGATGAGTTGATTTTTTTTTCATTTCATTCTTTATTTAATTATCTTTAATTTGAATGAAAGAACATAAATTTTTTATTTTTTTTGGAAGTTGTAGTTTTTTTCTTCTAAAATCCTGATCCATTCATATATGTGTTTTTAAGTTGTTGTGAAATATATTTAAGAAAGTGGTATGAGAGTTTATGATGAATGTAATTTATTGTAGGGGTAATATGGATTTTAAACTTGGTGAAACAAGGACATAATGTATGTATCACTAATACAAAAACAGCATATAACGTCACGTGTTTAACGTCGAACCACTAAATAACAAACGTTAAAAATGAGCGGTGGCATTTTTGTAAATAAATGAAATTATTAAACGTCGTTTAGAATTGTAATTCGACGTAAAAGGATATAAAACGTCGAATGACTTTTAAATTCGACGTCAAAAGGTTAGTGAATTCAATAAAATTTTGAGCGGGAGATTGAAAATTCATTCACTTTATCTTAGCGCGCGATACCCTCTTCTCTTCTCAAACTTTTCTCGAACGAAGTTTGACGAACATCACATGTAATCTTTCTTTCATTTGATACAAATGCATGTTAAGTAATTACTTTATGTATGATTTTTGTTTGTTTTAACCAATTATTTTCATGCTCTTGTTCTTCATAGGTGCATTCTGCTTTCTCTCTCACTGTAACGAAACTTTATTCCGACGTACCCACCTTTTGAAGGTTAGTTTTCGTTTTGAAGAACTTATTTGTTGAATTTGTTTGTTGTTTTTTTTGTTGAACTTGTTTGTTGTTGTTGTTTAGTTGAACTTGTTTGTTGTTGTTGTTGTTTGATTGAACTTCTTTGTTGTTGGTTATTATTGTTTGTTGTTGATACTACATACACTACATGTTCATAGTTCATGCTTTTATAAAATATACCAAAAACTAAAATTTGTTGTTTTTTTGCTTTTCAGGTATCGTAGAGTTGTAAAAAAGGATCACAATTAATTAAAAACAACAAAAAAAATTGATTAACGTCGAATATTGACAAGATTGGACGTTAAGTTAATGACGTATATTAACAAAATTCGGCGTTAATTTAATGCCAAACTTTTTAAATTCGACGTAAATTTAACGTCTCCTAATATGACGTCGTTCGCGAATTCGCCGTTAAAAGCCCAGAATATTCGACGTTGTACGTATTTTTGTACTAGTATTTATATATTGAGATTGATAAGTATGATGAAATATGAAAATATATGTTAGTTGTAATTTATCATGAATATGATATCATTTAGCATAAATGAATACAAATATGGGTGATTGTTTGGTATTAGGATCTTGGTGTGGCATCATATTTATGGAGGGAAGTATATGTTTAGCATAATTTCAGGAATCTTGTAGGAATATTTTATGGTATTGTCCCTTTAGTGTATGCATTGATGTAAGGATTCAAGTAAAGGGGTATCTTGATACTTTGATAATCATTCATACTTATGTAAATTAGAATGAATTATATGGTTCGAGTAGTAAGAGATCCTAGTCTGAAGGCATGATAATGGCTTCAGACACGGAAGGGATTAACCTTGTGAGTGGTAGAATGAAACTCATTAATAATGGCTTTGCAGAACCACAAGTGCATGTCTCTAATGATTCCGACATTCAATGCATGTATACAATTGGGTTTAATTTTACCTTGCATTTGAAATGTATAGTTTGAATGTTTGGTTGTTAGTTTACCTTGAATTGAAATAATAACATGAATGATTTGAGTGCATTGTATTGTGATACAATATGATTCATTAATGTATGATATTTCTTTTTAAACTTAGCTTACCCTTGCAAATTTTGTGGTTTGTGTGGTTTGTATCTTCTTCTTTTGTGATAGTCACCATTCATTGGCGTGAGGATATAAGGGTTGAACTAGCTTAAGAAGAAGATGATGCAGTTATATGAATATAGAATCATGGAAACCATGTTTTTTTTTCAGTGTTTTGAAAAACTATGCAATATCCATTACTAGTTTAAGTTCCTTGAGTTGCAAATGTAGAACATCTTATATACTAAATGTAGAACATCTTATATACTAGTATTACTGTTATGTTCAGTATTATCATATATTTAATAGTTTTATACTAGTATATTTGTATAATAAAAGAATCGTTACCATGACATTATAAAACACTATTTTATATATAATTTCACTTCTTGAGGATAATTTTGAATACAAAAATGATTTTTAAATGTAGTTTTATATTTATTCATTATACTTTTATTGTAATGATATCATATTTTCAATATTTAATTTATTCATTAAATATTATACATCAAAAAATTAATGATAATAATATACTTACACTAGTAAAAAAAAGGATTTAAACTCGCACAATAGGCTTCGGTATAGGAGCAACAAAAGCCTATCAAAACGTGGTGGCATTTTCGTAGTTTAGTCGAACCTCTTTTGCCTCGGTTCAAGGGGAACCGAGTTATATACACCATATGACCTCGGTTAAAATTTCAACTGATGCCTTAACACCTGAAAAATTGCTTTTTGAATGAATCCTGATATTCTGCCTCCTAGGGACCCGAAGCACATTAGTTGGATAATTTAGAAGCATGGGGAGAGATGGGCCCCACCTTCAAACTGCTTCAGATTCAGAAGCAACACCACATAATCAACCGTGGCGCTACCGTTCTCGACCTCGGTTGCGCTTCCGGAGGGTGGCTCCAGGTGGCTTGTTAGAGCTTGGGACCCTTCCACGGTGGAGGCTCAATCCTCGGCATCAACACCAAAAAAGTCAAGGTTCCCCCTCTTCACTATGATTTTAGGGTTCAGACCATCCCTTATAGGTTTCGATTTTTGTATGGTACTTTTCTCGTTGGAGGTTGAAGCTTTGTGGTTTCAGTCATGGAGGTGCGACTTGGGATTTAGGATTTATCTATTTCTGGGTTTGGTTTGATTTTGCAGGTTTACGTTGCCTGGTGAAGATGAATGGAGGTTGAACGGGGTTGTGCCATGGAAACAAACATGGATTGATGGTGGTGCTAGGTGGTGAAGAAGATGAGTGCGGCGACTTTCGATTGGGGTTTTTCTGATTGCAGGTCTAGATTGACGGTGGTGGTGCAAATTAGGGTTTGATGACGGCGGCATTGACCGTGAAGATGATCAGTGGTGGTGCTAGGTTGCAGTGATGGCTGTCGGCGGCACATGGTAGGTTCATTGTGGATGGCTGTCGGCTGGCTATGATCATCAGGAACAGTGAGAATCTCAAGAGCCAGGAGAGGAACATATATATACTTTTGGTGATTCAAAAGGGGATTTTCAAAACAAAGAAAAAATGTGAGTGGAAAAGGCACTTCGGGAGCTTTATGGTTGTTTCTTCTACCGATTTTTGGATGGAGAATCCACGGCTAATGTGTATGATAGAATCACTGGTAATATTAATACGTATATGTTGTTCAGGAATCAAAGTTATGAAGTTAAGTACTGATGCAAATTTTTATACTTGTGGTTGAGAACAAATATTAATATTGGAAGGTATCAGCCACCTGAGGAGAGTAAAACAAAGATGAACTTGGTCATCGTGTCTCACGGCCAAATGGAAATATTCTCGTTAATGGAAATATTACTTTTGTTTACTTTATTGAATTAATAATAGGTTATTGAAATATAAGAGGAATACACATGAACAAGAGTGGTAAGAATCATGATGTTTTCACTTTTTACTATGGATATATACCTCCTGTAATCTTCATCAGCTTTTTAATTTTTGATGAAGTATTGATTAGTTGTTATTTATTTTTGCAGGCTACTCAAAGATCTAGAAGACCTATCAAATCAAATCAATATGTAGTAGGCTCAAGACCCAATACATCATTTGAGATGATGGACAAAGGCTTGATCTCAGATATTTAAAGAAAAGGAAAAAAATTAAAAAATGCTTGATCACCGTTTGGAGCTAAGATGTAGAAAGCGAAAAAGTAAAAAAAACGCTTTACTGCCTCGGTTCAGAAGGAACCGAGGCAAAAAGTTCTTCAAAAAATAACCCTATTGCTTCAGTTACCTGTAAATCGAGGCAAAATCCTACCCCATTTTGTTTTGGTTCTGAACCAAGGCAAAAGGTCTACCCCTTTTTACCTCGCCTGTATATGTCTCGGTTCAGGAATCGTTGCCTAGGGGCGAAAATAAACCGTTGTCGTTTTTCTTGACTGCACTAGTGTTAGTTTATTTTTTCTATTATTATAACTATTATTTTAATATTACAATGTTAACTTCCTCATTTTAAACCAACACCTTTGTTATTAAAGGAAATATTTCATATATATTTAACGTACTTAATGTTAAACTTCACTAAAAAAAATTTAAGATATAAAATACTATTAATAATATGAAAAATATGACTATAAATTAAAATAATTAATATACAAATAAAATATGTAACATTTCATTTTAAAAACATAATCATCCTAAATAAAACATTTTATTATAAATATTCATAAAATAGTTTATCCAATGTATTTATCATATTAGTATAGTGATCCACATATAATAATATAAAACATGCACATCTCAAGTTTTTAACTACGGTTCTATTTCAAAGATATACTTAACATGATCTATAATCGTTCCATGACTCAAACAACTAGTTCATCATATCTTAGAGAAAGCCCTAAACTTGTATCTTTATCTGCTCATAAGGTGATCATTGCAAAAAAATACAAACAAACAAGAGAGGATAAGTTAATATACAAAAGGAACATCATATATTCATAAAACATGCTATATCACAATACAATGCACTCCAACATCTCATAGAGATATAAAATATAAAATCAAAGACTATTCTAAACTCAATTATCCAAATACAAACATTGATGTCGAATCTTGGGAGGTTTTACACTTATAGTTTACTACATTGTAGAGGATAGGTCTCAACCTAGCACTAACAAGGTTAATCATCTACTATCATAAGAACTACATTGTTTTTTAAACTAGGACCTCTTGTAATTCTCACCACATACACATATCCTACTCTACCTGAGTCAGAATGATTATTAGAGTGTCAGAATAACCTCTAACCTTAGACTCCAACATCAATGCATACATTACACAACAAATGGAACTTCTCCATGCAATTCCTTTCTCCAAAACAACCACACTTTACTTCATTCATATAATCATTAGCTCGTTCAAAATCCATTCATCTACATAAATCATAACTTAACATATTTCATACATTTGTAGCATCAATAAATAAACATCTACACATATATACCTCAAATAACACATTGTGAAGTTTAGAAACCATTTTTAAAGTCACTCAACCATCACCTAACATCACTTACTATCGCCCAACACCACTCAAACAGGAGTCCCTGAAAGAGTAACACCCAGCGCAACCTAAGTGGCACCTAACACCAGCCTAAGTGCCTAGTGGTCGCCCAGCAAAAGGACCCTTGGAACTCCTAAGTGTCACAACCAAGATCGCGACGGGACAACGAACCAAAAATGAACAAGTTTAAGAAAAGATTTTGGGAGTCACCACCATAATTTATTCTGGAAAAACTATGAAAAACCATAAAATAAAACTGTAGTCTACGAAAACTAGATTTTAGGTTCAAAAATCGGTTACATGTAAGGAAGGTATTAGCACCCTATTGTGTCTGTCCAAAAGCAGTACATTTAATTAAATGTATAAAGTTGACGAAAATTTTCAAAATATTTAATTTTCTCTAAAAAATAATAATATAAAGAAACTAATAAAAAACAAAAAAATATTTTTTGTTTTATGAACCCGACAATGATCTTGCTCCTATGTATATCCATTCATGATGAAAAATTAGGGATCACGTAGTTCTAGTAAACAAAAAGTTTGGTTTAACAAAATTGACATTTTTTTGTTTTAAAGATTTTGTATTTTTTTTATTTCAAGAATGGTAAGAAAAAAGAAAGAAACCGGCCATACTTATATTCCAAAATTTATTATTTAGAAAAACGTTATTTATATGTAGTAAAAAAAATAAAACCTTTAGAAAAACCTTCAAAGTACAATAAAAAAAGTAAACGAAGGGTGCACAGGTGACATACATTTTTAGCTTTTAGTACTCCCCTAATTCTTCGTGGGTAGTTTTTGTTGGCGGAATTCCTCTAGCGTGAGAACTTGTTTTCCTCTATATTCTCTCACTCTTTTTATCTATTATTTCTGAGTATCTCTCTTTTCTTTCCTTCCCTTTTTTTCTATGATAGTGTGCGCATTTATATACAAACATTGTAATATTATGGTAATCTTGCCTTGTGAATTAATTAACAACGAACAAAATAGGAAAAGAAAAAGTGTTAGATTCCACGAAAAACAAATCAAATAATATTCAAGACATTGATTATAATTATTGTCAGAAAATTTTGTCCATTTTTAAAATCATATTTTTCTCTTTAAAAGAAACTGACGCAGCAAAATATATCAATATATTATTTTAATTATTGCTTATAATTATTGGCATAATATTAATTCAAATTATTATCATATTAGACTAATATTTCAAAAATATTTTAAAGTTTGAAAATTAGGTATACATTTTTTTAGGGAAATTTACTTTATTATTTTCTTCATCCTTTTTTTCCTTACCCACCATTAATTATTATTCTCTAATCCTTTATTTTTATTTATTCAATTACCTGGACGAAATTGGGTGTTGACACTAGATTATAATTAAATTTTTGGTACCCAATAGTCCTGATTAGCACCTAGTGACAAGTCAGTGAGCTATTTAACTTTGGTATGCCTAAGTGAGAAGAACCCTCCTCCAACGACAACAAACTTAGAGAAGTCACTACCATAGTGGCACTCAACTCTATCTGTAGCACCTAACAATATAAAAAAATCTTCATTTGTCCTTTTGAGTTTGATTCATGTAATTTGACACTCCTTGAGTTGATTCTTAGTGTTTAAACATTTCAATAATCACAAAACTAGCTCCTTTTGGCTCAACCAATGTCAAATTACCCAATTCACGCTCAAAGGGGCATTCTCAACGTCATATTAATCGGTTTCAATGCATTTCTCCAATCCAAAACAAGTCAGAAAGAATTTTTCATACCTCTACTTCAAAATCAAATCATTGGCTCATAAATACATTTAAATTCACCACTTTAAAGTTAAACATGCAATTCATATCGTAAAGGAATACTTATTCATAACTTAAAACATCACATTCACAATTCACAACACCAATTAACAAATATTAGCAAAAATATAGAATTAGTCTTTCTCATTTGTGAATTTAAATGGCTCTAAAAACATCAAAACTGGACTATAAATTTGAAAATAAGTTATAGATATATGAAATGCTAAAACTGAACTATATTTGTTGGTTTTCTGTTTTGTAGGTTCAGAAAAACTCTAAAATGATTCATTTATTAAAAAAGACAAAGATAAGAGACGTTTGGAAGTGCATTTTTGAACCTTATTTAACTCATTTAAGGTCGAAAATGGTAATCTTCAAGACGTTAATGAACGTTTGAAATGATCATTTTCAAACATTAGTTGACATCATAAATGAACATTTTTCGACTTCAATTAACATATGAAAATAATCGTTTCTAACATCAATTTATTTCTGAAATTGTCATTTTTGACATCAATTAACTACTTCCAATATAATATCAGTGTATTTTGAACGGGGGTCGTAGCTCTTTTTGTACTCTTGACAACAAATTGCATTACCAAATATTTTAAAATTATCAACAAATAATTTCATCTGTATTTGTATATATTTCAACATTAATTAAATTATCTACGAAATTGTTTTTTAGTAATTATTGACAAATATTTCATTCAATAATTATTGAAGAAATATTCTGTCAATATAATATAATATAATATAATATAACATAATATAACATAATATAATATAATATAATATAGTATAATATAATATAATATAATATAATATATATATATATAGATATAAATAATTGATCGACAATAATTATTAAATAACATATTGGTCAATATTTGTACACAAATTTTTTATTAGGTAATTATAAAAAAAATTTGTAGTGTTTGTCAATAGACAAATTTTTGATAATCTTTTCTTGTAAAAAAATTTCCTTTTATCAATATATTTATCTTACTATTGACTTGACGAATTAATAATTTTGTTTTTTCTTGTAATTGAACGAATATTGATATTTTGATTATGTTAACCCAAAATATTTATTTGAGGCAAGAGATATCTAATGAAATTTTAGATTTCTGATATCAAAGTCTTCAAGGAGACAGAGACAAAAATTTACTCAAATGCTAAAGAGATTTTTATTGATTATCTTAATCGAAAGAAAGATATTGTGATGAGTATTATTGTGATGAGTATGTTGCGCTATGTCATGGATGTTGTGTAATGTTTAACAAGTCAACAGCAAAAGCTTTTAAGGTGAATTCATGAAGAATCGAAATCATCACCACAATTCATGAAGTATAAACAAAGACATTATAACACACCCAATAATTTGTTGAAGAAGATGAGAAGTATAAAATGAATTAAAATTAAACATTATATAAGTATTCATTTTACATAAGAGAATATAGAGGTTATAATCAGGTCTAACTTTCAAAATTTTATAAGAAAATTCTTAAGCAAGTACTTCATCAACACTCCTGTTTGCTGAATGTTTTCCCCACTTCAATTTCTCCAATCTAACAAATCCCAAAGGTAGACTTGACTTTGAAGAAAAGAAAATTGAGAAACATTATGAGAGAGACTCGTGTAAGACGAAAAGAATTAACAAAAAGTCTGGAGGAACACGAAAAGTGTGGAGGAACGGTTCTCGAAACAAGTAGTATGTGACAGGATAAGAGAATGTTACTATCTTTACATAGGACAACATTTTCAGCAACCTTAAAACGATTAAAGGACAAACAGAGCTCTCAATGACGGCTTGTTCAAGAAGGGCAAAGTCACACGTGGAGGAGACCTCATGACAGGCTATCGAACTTCTGATATCGAGATGGGTGAGATTCGGGGTAGAAAGCACAATCTTGTACTTCACTTCGGAGTACCTTATCGTGGTGAAACGAGAAAGATTGGGATTTGATATGCTGAGGACTTTGGCAGGGTTGCTCAAAGAACACCCCATAAGGACCAAACTGTTCAACAAAAAACAGGATGAAAAGGGTTCGGCGCACTCATCACCGTCACTTCCGGTGAAAGTGACATTTGTGAGATTCAAGGTTCTGAGCGAAGGTAGTTCTAGAGATTGTGGAAGTTTCAAGATACCAAGAGTACATGAAAGAGTGAGAGATGTGAGAGAGGGTGAAGAAAAGATGACAGGTATGGAATGATAAAACTCTTTTGGAGAAAAGTAATCGAGATAGATGCTCAAATTTGGCACGTAATGCAGAAGAGGAGTGATATGGTTGAGAAGCTCTTGTGTTAAGGTGCATGCTTCTAGATCAAGACGATGCAAACTAATGGAAGTGTCTCTCTTGGAGACAACATGGTAGACAAATTGGTCGTAGCTGTCGAGAGTTTTGAAGTCGCTGCGTTTGAAACAGAGAGTGGTGAGACATTTCCAAACTTTGTTCCATCGTTTGGATAAGAGAGACGTTCGAACTGCTGTAGTTGTGTCCATGAAATGCATAATGTGGAGAAGAACATCGTCAGACAACTCACTGAGGAAGTCCATCTTATCTTTCTCTCTTCTGATATTCTGTTTCTTCTTGGTTTGTGGCTTCAACTCTCCCATGCTTTCTTTTTCTTCTTCCATGGATGAAAGGACAAAAGGTGTTAGATTCATCATATACCTTACGTATATAAACTCCCTAAAGAATGGCAGGTTTTTTGTTCACTCAGTCTATTTCCCAAGATTCAAAGGACTTTCCTCCGTTTATATTAAGGTAATTTGAAATAATATCTTCTTTTAAGATTTTCAACGTGTTGTTAGAGATAATTCTGTTTAAATTCACTGTATTTTTTTAAGAGAATATTTCTTCTGTTTAGATTCCGACCTACAAAATGTTTAATACAAATTAGTGTAGCAATTATTCTTTTAATATAAAAATATAATTTTGTCTTTTATATTAATTCATATATATTTTTGTTTTGTCATAGCATATGGACAATTGATAGTTCTGATATTAAATATGGAATGAACCCTTGCCGTTAAATTAATAATTAATTTTTTTTTATTTAAGAATGTAGTTTTTAAAACTTTCTCTACCCCAACATTCTTATTTATATTTTAAATTTCTATGATTTTTTATAAATTTATAAATAGAACATATTATTTTAAATACATTAAAATAATAAATATAGTTATATTCATAAAAAGATTTTAATTTTTTATTAATATTTATTAGTATTTAAACTAAATATAAATTAAAATTTAATGAGGTATGTTATGCAATTATTTAAATATTTCATTTTACTACGTGTTGCACTTTATTTTTATTGTTTGTAATTAATAATTTTAAATATATTTATTATTAAACGTGTTTTATGAATATTTTCAGTTAGTATATTTTTATTAATTATTTTAATTAATATATTAATTTATTTTAAATACATAATTTTTTATAATTGAGATTTTTTATTTCGTTTCTTAATTTAAAAAATTAAATATATTTGTTTATTTATAAAGACACAAAAAATTGTGTTTTAAATTAACAGTAATTTAAAAATAATAAAACTCATTTATTTTAATATTAAAATATTTTAATATAAATAATTTTTTTATAAATGAGTTTCATAATTTAAAACAGAATAATTTTACAGTTAACTCATCAATCAATTTTGTCTGTGTAATTTAGTTTTCTTCCTATATTTTCTCTTTTCAATATATTAGTTAATAAAATATAATGATCGTAACAAATTTAATAATTTGTTATATATATATGATTCAAATTATATTTGTTAATCCTATTATTAGTATCAAATCATAAGTTTGAAATAATTATCAAAATTGTTACAGTACCCAATAATATTCAACATAATCCTGGTACCGGCAATCCGAAGTAAAGAACACCAAATTACCATCTCATCTTTCTTCCGTGCGATGCCCTCGGTGGGAGTAACATGGCAAGTTAATCGTTGAATTATTAATAAGAAAGGAAAACATGGGACATTTTAAGATAAACTAATACCAAATACAAAAAAGGTCAAATTCTCCCGTGTTCATTATGCGGGACGAACTTCATAAACCTTCACAAAAACACAACCCATATGTATAAAAAAAAATCACAGAATTTAATTAAGTCATCTAATGTAATGTTTCAGCACAGGCCAGTGTGTAATCCTCTAGTCTTTCAAGGGTTTTCATTCACGGAAAAAGAAAAACAAAAAGGAAAACAAAACCGAAAAAAAAATACAAGTCAACATAAAAGCGCAAATCTTTGAAGGTTGATACTGCAAGTTATGTAACTTGTTCTCACTTCTCATCCCTTTAATTGTTAAAGAAAAAATAGAAAAAAGTAATTAGGCTCTTCAATTCATAATTATTTTCATTGAATTTTGGTAATCTTAGCATAGAATCTTAGATAAATAAAAATAATAAAAACTAAAATATCAATTAACTCATAATAAAAACACTTTCTTAATCTATTTCTATCTTATATAAAATAAATAAAATAATACTATATCTAAATAAATGAATAATAAAAAAGTAATATCTTTATTTTATCTTTATCAAAATCAAACTAAATATTATTAAATTTAAAATGATAAAATAATATTTAAACAAAATTACTAATAAATCTCAAAAATTTAAGTTTATCCAAATATTAATCATATCTTCAATTATTTAAAATAAGATTTAAACAAAATTACTAATAAATCTCTAAAATTTAAGTTTATCCTAATATTAATAGTATTTTCAGTTACTTAATTTCAATTTTGATAGCGGAAGTTCAGCCCTATTGTAAAAGATATGAGCGGTACTTATAAGCTTTGCTCAATCCTAATTTTATATGTTAATTTTTGTGAAAACAAATCAAATTATAAACTTATATTTGAAACTATAGTATAATTTTGTACAAATCTAGTTATATAATTCAGCTTTAATGTTCAAATTAAAGAATGAAGAAGCCTAAAAAAACAATTGCCACCTTAAGCCGCCTTAATGGCATAATCAACTTGTATCCGAGCCAAGGGAGTTACCATGTCTCTCTCCAGGATGATCTGCAATTAAACGTAACAACTAAGATATTAGTATGGTAAATAACCTCCATTAAAAACTAAGAAGGAAATATAAAATGAACTAAAATTAAAATTTGTAAAAGTATTTATCTACCTAAGAATATGGAATAGAGGGTTTGCGCTCCACCAAGGAAGAAAACATACTCAGCTATACTCTTCCTGTCATATTTATCCCCATACCAATCTGCATCAGAATAAGAGGTAATTTGTACCTCTTTTCCTGGTTCTCCTCTTGGCAGCAGTATTCCATAAGTATGTGTACCTTTCAAGTACCTTAGGATGCGCTTGGCAGCATTCAAATGAAAAATTCTTGGACTCTGCATGTATCTGCTTATAACTCCTACATTGTAGCTGAGATCAGGCCTAGTATTACATAGATACTTTAGGCTACCAACCATCTTCCTATAATTTGTAGGCTCTACTCCTTCTTCTTCGGGATCTTTCTCTAGCCTCACATCCACTTCTGCTGGAGTATTTGCATAATTTCAATTCATCATGTCAAATTTCTTTAACATTTCCAGCGCATATCTTGACTGATGCATCACAATTCCACCATCAGTCTCAGTAAACTCAATCCCAAGAAAATAGCTCAACCTTCCCAAATCACTCATTTCAAATTCCTTTAACATTTGGATTTTGAAATCAGAGATTTCCACATTTTAGTGCTTTGGTCAGTATATCTGCGATTTGGTCTTCGGATCTGTAGTATACGACCTCCAGCTTCCCTATACTCATTTGCTCTCTAATATAATGAAATATGGTTTCTATATGCTTACTTCTCCCATGAGAAGCAAGATGTTTAGCTAGATTAATAGTTGACTTGTTATCAATAAATAGCTTTATCTTTCCAGTTGAAACAACCTTCAGCCCTTTCCACAGTGAACTCAGCCAAGCTGCTTGACAAGTGGCTTCATAGGCAGCAATGTATTCTGCCTCACAGGAAGATAAAGCCACTACGGGTTCCTTTGTCGAGCTCCATGAAATTGGCGCTCCCCTAAGGAAGAAAACATACCCAGTTGTACTCTTCCTGTCACATTTATCCCCACACCAATCTGCATCAAAATAAGAGGTAATTTGTACCTCGTTTCCTGGTTCTCCTCTTGGCAGCAGTATTCCATAGGTACGTGTACCTTTCAAGTACCTTAGGATGCGCTTGGCAACATTCAAATGAGAGATTCTTGTATTGTCATACAACTAATTTCAATGAACAGAAAATTTAGTCTATCCTAGACATCTCAAACGTACTCTTTACAACAATTCCTTGTAGAAAGTGAAGTCTTTGATGTCTTGAAATGTCTCCTAAGCGTCTCCTGAAGTTCTACAGTATTTTTCTCGCTTTGTTTGTGTCCGAAGATAGTTTCTATCTTTTTGTCACATCTTTTTAAACCACTTAACTTCATTAATTCGCTCAGCGCACATGTGTGTATGCGCTGTACGAATTTTCTTAACTGCTACACTTCAACTTATGATATTCGCAACAGGTACTGCGAATTGCCTCTTCTAGTCGTGCGAATTTTGACTTTCGCTTTGGGAGATTTGGCTGACAACAGTCCAAATAATACAACATTTCCTGTACAATGTTTAATATAACGTTCTACTACCTATTACAACTTTTCAATAAAGGAACAAATATTTATTTTAAATACACATAAGATACTAATTAATTTTAATACAATGTTTAATATAACAGTCCAAATATTTATTAGCTTCTAAAATAAACATAAATTAAAATTAATTAGTATCTTATGTTTATTTAAATATTTATTGTTATTATGCGGTGCACTTTATTTTCATTGTTTGCAATTAATAATTTTAAATATGTTTATTTTTAAATTATGAATATTTTCAGTTAGTATATTTTTATTAACTATTTTAAACACATAATTTTTTATAATTTTGAGTTGTTTATCTAGTTATTTTTAAAAGTAATGATACTTTATTATTTTAATGATAAAATGTTTAAGTATAACTAGAAATATAAAAAAAAAAGGTCTCATTATGTAAAAATATTCTACTTATATAGAATCTATTTTCTAATTAAAAGTTGTTTTCCTTCTCTTTTAGTTTTCTCACAATTTGTTCCTTGAGGCTTCGTCTCATTTGATTCCTACTTGCATGTGATCCTTGTAAGTTTTTTTTTTATTTCTACTTATCAATGTTTTCATTGGCATTGTCAGATCGTTTTAGAAAAGGGTACTCTGCAGGAGATGTTTTTGCTGTTTGGGATCTTGTGAGCTACTTGGTAAAGTAACCCAAATTACTAACAAATTATACTTGTAATCCTATTAGTGTTAAATCATAAGTTTGAAATAATTATAAAAAAAATTGTTATAGTACCCAATAATATTCAACATAATCTTGGTACCGGCAATTCGAAGTAATTAAGAACACCAAATTACCATCTCATCTTTCTTCCGTGCAATGCTCTCAGTGGGAGTAACATGGCAAGTTAATCGTTGAAATAATAAGAAACGAAAACATGGGATATTTTAAGATAAACTAATACCAAATACAAAAATGTCAAATTCTCCTGTGTTCATTTACGTGGGACGAACTTCATAAACCTTCACAAAAACACAACCCATATAAAAAAATCATATTATTTAATTAAGTCATCTAATCTAATGTTTCATCACAGGCAAGTGTGTAATCCTCTAGTCTTTCAAGGGTTTTACTCACGGAAAAAGAAAAAAAAAATCGAAAACAAAACCGACAACTAAGAAAACAAAATCGAAAAAAAAACTCATGACAAAATTACCCAGGTTGAACAGAGGACTAGTATAAGTGTACTAGGATAATAGAGTAGTTGGCATCCCCCATGTCCCAGTATATATCACATTCAATGATGCACTGGAGATCATTGGAGGAGACAAGATGTTAAATATTTCCATCCTTCAACTATGGGTGTATGTAAGATAGTTAATTTTGTCTTTCATATTAAACTTATTTACATTCTTAGTTTCTAACAACTTAACTTTGTTGTTTTAGGTACATGGACACAATCATTGTGGATCAAGGTCGGTCTTCCATGTATGAATTTGTTGAACCTCAGACCATCCAACCTTCTGGTAGCACAATTGAGAGCAAACAAATATATTTGAAAACATGAATGGCTAAGTCAAATAGAGACATATACTTTGTGCCATACATTGATGGCTGTGGGTTGCTTTATGTAAAATTTCATTAAAGTTTTCTTAATTAGTTTACTAACTATTTATGAATAATGATAGGTCTCACTGGCAACTGATGCTCATCATTCCCAAACAATGTAAAATTGTATGGTTTTTGTCGTTGCACAGGAAGATGAAAAATGATTTGAGAAACATGCTTCAAGGGTAAGTGTTTCTCTTTTTATGTTTCAAATTCATTTTGACCTTCAACTTTTATGATAAATATATTTATATTAATATTACCTTGTGTTTTCAATGTAAATAGAGTAATGAGTAAAAACCGAGGTCAGCTAGTATCCGTCCTATATCCAAAGGTTGTAAGTCATTTATAGTTCTAAGTTATTTTACTAGTTATTGAATGATCTAAATGCTTGACTATTTAGTTTGTCATTTTAGTGTAAAAACAGGGGAATGTGGCTACTATGTCATGTCTTTGATTAAAACCATCATTCGAGTTGTCATTACAGATGACTGGAATGAGGTAATGATGCTTAACTTATTTAGATTAGTTTCTAACAACTTAACTTTGTTGTTTTAGGTACATAATGCATTCATTTTGCAACGCTTCAAGAGTACATCTGCTATACCAGAAGACGTAATTAAGAAGATAAGACAGGAGTGGACAACTTATCTTCTGCAAAGATAGACTTAGATAGGAAGATTTATTATTGTTGTTGAACATATTTACATTTAGTTTAACTTTAACTTTTGATAGTTTAGGTTTTGGATTGTTTTTTAGTACTTTGTTAACTTGAAACTAGTTTATATATTATATTATAATGTTCTGGGACAATTTTCTACTTTTCATATGTAGTTTTATTGCAAAAATAAATCAATTTTTTTTAAAAAAAAAAATACCCAGTAAACGTCTATTAATGTCACATCAGACGTCTACAGATGTCTGCCAGTGTATACAAAGACGTCCAATGAATTACAGAGGCCAAACACGTTCTAGGGTCTTAGACGTTCGACCTGTACAGTCAGACGTCTATATAGATGTCCGACCTGTACAAGTCAGACGTCTATATAGATGTCCGACCTGTACAGTTAGACGTCCCATCAACGTCACCCATATAGACGTTGGGTAGGGGTCGGACGTTAAAATCCCAAACTAACATACGTTTAAAGTGATTTCTGCACTAGTGCTTTCTTCGGTGCATTGCTCTCAGTCGGGGTAACATGGCAAGTTAATCGTTGAATTAATAAGAAAGGAAAACATGGGATATTTTAAGATAAAGACTTAATTTCTTATTTGGTCAAATCTCCTATGATCTCCAATTGCCAAAATGAGGCGGCTCCATTGTCGCCGAGACGGGCTTCCCCACCTCCCTCTCCGGCCAACTCTTCACTGATGCCGCCGTCGCAACCTGATCCTCGTCTCCTAAACCCTCAGACTGAACAAAATGTCGTCGCTTTGATTTCGAATCAAGTCGCGGTTTAGTTGTGAAGATTATGATGGTGCTGATTGTGGTCACGAGCGTGAAGAGGCTCACCATTGGAATCACTGTGTCGACGTTCGCGATTCTACTTCTAGAATACGTGGGGCGGCGTGTGATTTCGAGTTCTGTGGTGGAATCGTGCTTCCAAAAGGTTTGGGTCGAGGAAGGTGAAGAAGCTCTTGCCTGAGAAGTTTCGTGCGAGAATAAGGAAATTGAGTATGAATCGGTTAGTGAAGTTTCAAGTGTTGTGGAAGATGATAAGTTACCTGTGTTAGAAATAGAAGAGGGAGAAAAAGCTAGAGAAGAGTAGAGGAGAGAAAAATTTATACTATTTTAAAATAAAATAGAGACATTTTTAAAAACGGATACTAAAGAGAAAAAAAAAACCCTCTAAATGTAGGAACCAAATAAGCAATTAAGTCTAAGATAAACTAATAACAAATGTCAAATTCTCCGGTGTTCATTTATGTGGACGAACTTCATATAGCTTCACAAAAACATAACCCATATAAAAAAATCATATTATTTAATTAAGTCATCTAATGTAATGTTTCAGCACAAGGCAAGTGTGTAATCCTCATAGTCTTTCAAGGGTTTTACTCACGGAAAAAGAAAAAAAAAATCGAAAACAAAACCGACAACTAAGATATTAGTATGATAAATAACCTCCATTAAATACTAAGAAGGAAATATAAAATGAATTAAAATTAAAATTTGTAAAAGTATTTATCTACCTAAGAATATAGATCTATAGAGGTTAGGGGTGGGCAAATGCACTATTTGTACTGCACTATAAATCTATTACAATTAACTATAAAATAGTTTAAAAAAACTGAACTGCACTAGAAAATAGTTCAAAAAAACTGAACTAAACTATTTTTTAGTTCAGTTAACTACAAAACAATTCACTTAACTACAATGCACCTTTTTCTAATAAATAAATGTAGTTTTGCACTTGTACAACTGTCAATGGCTAATTATCGATAGAGTTAAAAGAATTAGTTCAATTTGATTTTTTTTTAATAATTACAAACAAATAAATTAATATTCAATAACATCACATCATTTAAAAAAATTAAATTATAAATCTATATAATTAGAATTAGTAAATAATTATAATAAAAAATTTAAAAAAATTAATGAAATATTATTGGTACTATTTTATCATATTATTAAAATTAAATTAATAACTATAATTATTTATCATTACTATTTATTATTAATTTAAAAATATAAAATGTCTAAAATTTGATTCTCATATTAAATATAGTTTAATTTAATAATATAAATTTGTTTATATATTATTTTATATAGATTAAAAACTTAATCTCTAAAAAATATTTCTGTTTATCTCTGTTTTGCGTTATTCGAAATATTTTTAATTTTGACAATTATCTAGTTTAATATAAAAACTCTCATCTTTCTTCTCTTCTCACCTTTTTCTGAATTCTCATATATATATATATATATATATATATATATATATATATATATATATATATATATATATATATATATATATATATATATATGAATTCAGAAAAAGGTGAGAAGAGAAGAAAGATGAGAGTTAATGAAATATATATATAATATCATATTTCATAATTATTTACATAAGTACTTTTATCTTTTTATTTTTACAATTATAGTTAATTTTATTAAGTTATAAAAGTAATTACCAGTTTTTGAAATATAATTACAATATAATAGAATTTAGTTTTTTTTAAAATATATAATTATTTTAGTATAAATTTAATAATATCATTTTATTTTAATAATTATTATAATAATAGTTAACTTTTTAAGAGACTTGAAAAAGAACATTTATTTATTTATCTATATTAATAAATTTTGAAATCTAATGAATTTTTACGTACATATACCGATCTTGCTTATATATTAATAATATTGAATATTTATAATATAGAGAAAATACTAATCATTACTTACACCACACACAAAATAGAAAAATATATATATAATTGTATTATATTTTATAATTATTTTCTCATACACACTTTTATCTTTTCATTTTACAAATATATTTAGTTTTATTAATTTAAAAAATAATTACCAATTCATAATCACAATTTAATAAAATTTAGTTCTTTTAAAATATATAATGAATTTTAGTATGAATTTAATAATATTATTTTATTTTAATAATTATTATATTAACTTTTTAAAGAACTTTAAAAACAGTTATTTATTTATTTATCCATACTATATATATATATATATTTTATTAATTTACAAAATAATTATCGATTCATAATTACAATTTAATAAAATTTAATTCTTTTAAAATATATAATGAATTTTAGTATGAATTTAATAATATTATTTTATTTTAATAATTATTATATTAACTTTTTAAAGAACATTAAAAACAGTTATTTATTTATTTATTCATATTATATATATATATATATATATATATCTATATATTTAGTTTTATTAATTTACAAAATAATTATCGATTCATAATTATAATTTAATAAAATTTAGTTCTTTTAAAATATATAATGAATTTTAGTATAAATTTAATAATATTATTTTATTTTAATAATTATTATATTAACTTTTTAAATAATTTAAAAACAGTTATTTATTTATTTATCTATATTATATATATATATATATATATATATATATTTAATTTTATTAATTTACAAAATAATTATTGATTTATAATTTCAATTTAATAGAATTTAGTTCTTTTAAAATATTTAATGAATTTTAGTATAAATTTAATAATATTATTTTATTATAATAATTATTATAGTTAACTTTATAAAGTCTGTTATTTATTTATTTGTCCATATTATATATATATATATATATATATATATATATAATCTAAAAGATAATTCAATGTTTATTTATTTTGAAGAAAAAAAATGAAACAGCATAGTTCAGAGTTTAAAACAGTTAACTATACTCTTAATAAAAATAGTTTAGTTTTTTTAAACTGCACCAAAAAACAGTATAATAACTAAGTTAATTATGTCCAGCCTTAATAGAGGTTGTAAAGAGTTATAAATTTCAAAAAATTATGATTTCAACTTGGTCAGTTGAGAGTTCTGAAGTAAGTACTTCATTAAAACTTCTGTCCGTTTTCAACCTTCAATGTCTGTAGTCTAACAAAGGGCGGGGGTAGGATACTTGCATTTTGAAACATATCATCTTCTGGCACACCCTACACAATCAGAGCACATATAATGGATACTGTGATTATGTTAAAAAAATTGACGTAAGAATGCAAACAAGGGGAGAAGAAAACACAGAACAAAAGTAACTCGCGTATAAATGCTGCAAGGACGCACTGAGAGATTATCAATATATTTGCATAGTATAACATTTTCAGCAATCTTAGAACGATTACATGAGAAGCACACATAGAGATCTCAATGTTGGCTTCTTCAAGAAGTGCAAGATCACAAGTGGAGGAGACCTCGTGAAAGGTTATCCAACTTCTGATAGCTAGATGGGTGAGATTCGGAGTAGAAAGCACAATCTTGTACTTCACTTCGGAGTACCTTTTCATGGTGAAACGAGAAAGGTTGGGATTTGATATGCTGATGACTTTGGCAGGGTTGCTCAAAGAACACCCCATAAGGACCAAACTGTTCAACAAGAAACAGGATGAAAAGGGTTCGGCGCACTCATCTCTGTTCCTTGCGGTGAAGGAGACATTAGTGAGACTCAAGGTTTTGAGAGCAGGTAGTTCTAGAGATTGTGGAAATTTAAAGATGATACGGTTTGAAACAGCGAGAGTGAGAGATGTGAGAGAGGGTGAAGAAAAGATGATAGGTATGGAATAAGAAACAAATTTTGTAGATAGGTGATCGAGATAGATTCTCAAATTTGGGACATAATGCAGAAGAGGAATGAAAAGGTTGAGAAGCTCTTGTGTTGCGATGCATGCGTCGAAATCAAGACGATGCAAACTAATGGAAGTGTCTCTATGGGAGACAACGTGGTAGACAAACTGGTTGTAGTTGCCTAGGTTTTTGAAATTGCGGCGTCTGAAAGAGAGAGTGGTGAGAGATTTCCAAAGGTTGTTCCATCGTTTCGATGAGAGAGAGGTTCGAACTGCGGCATCTGTGTTCATGAAATGGATAATGTGAAGAAAAACATCGTGAGGCAACCCACCGAGAAAGTCCCTCTCTTCTCTCTCTCTTCCAGTTTTCTGTGTCTCTTGTTGGTTTGTGTCTTCAACTCTTCCATGGTTTCTTTTGCTTCTTCCATGGATCAAAGGAAAAAAAGGTCTTAGATTCATGAAATACCTTACGTAAATGCGAGGCTTTTTGTACACTCAGTCTATTTTCCAAGATTCAAGGAAACTGAAAGCGGTTTTTTCGGTTTATATTAGATTATTGAGAATATATTAGATCTCACGTATTGTTATAGAGATAATTCGTTTAAATTCCCTTTGTTTCTTATAGAGATTATTTCTTCTGTTTAGATTCTGTTCTACAAAATGAGATTAGTTTTTTCAGGTGGAAACTAAGAAGAACTAATCGAACTACTTAAGTGCCTATGAAAATCGGTGGAAAAACGGTGTATTGAATAGTCTGAATGGATTATTTAAAAATGTTTTTTTTTTCTTTTACGTGATTAAAAGCTAAATGAAAAATGAAACAACAGCCATGAAATAATATTTTCCCTTTTTGTCGTAAAGTTTTAATATTGGAATTATGAGTAATTTATGCAGCCCTCAATTTAACAAATATTTCAATAAAAGATTAATAAGCAATTTGCCACCATCTTCTGAAGCACTCTATCTATGGGATTGAACTTCAGAACGTGAGAAAATGAACTGTCAGTAAATTCATTCAATGGACAAAATATTTCATGCAATTTTTTCTTCATCAGTTATTTTTCGTTAATTATATCCCCTAACATTCAACCTATAGATCAAGACAACAACCACCTTTTAGATGTAACTTGAGAGAAACAAAATTTAGTTCACTTGTCTTTTATATAGTAATTACCATGAAATAAAAATAGTTGTCTGCACAAGACTTGAGTTTAACTTAGTTGCAAGAAGTTCCAAATTACAAACATCTTTTATCTTTAGACACAATCAAGAAGCCAATTATTAAAGAACAACTTGATAAAACAATGGGGCCAACGTAATGTACAAATCCTAAAAGACCAGCATTACTTGGACAGTTTTGATGGGATTCCAGTTAGGAATATTGCACTCAGAATTATCTGAATTTGTTTCTTTTGTGTTTTCATTTCAGGTGAGCATTACAATTTAAAAGAGTCATAATGTCTCCAATTGTTAGAAAATCATAATTATAAAAAAACATAACTTATTAAATTTTTAACTTTTGTTTTCCTTATACATTTAACACGGCCAGCCACTCGTCTAATAATTTTTAAATTTAAGTTTATTCTAACAAAATTCTTCCATAAATTTAAATTTATTCTAAAAAAATTCTTCAATAAATTTAAGTTCTTTTTCCTTCCTCTCCATTAATAGGTATTCATGAAACAATATGGTAGAGAATGATTTCGTGAACATGTCAGCAATTTATTTTCTACTTCCCACATGTTTTAACTTCATGCTTCTTTCTTTTATTTTTTTTCTATGATAAAATGAAACCAAACATCAATGTCTCTGTATCAATCATTGTCCGAGTACCCACTAAGTAAGTAATAATTTGTCTTACTGATAAAGAGCCTAAATGATATTGTTCCTCTCACATATATCGCCAAATTCGTTTCAACGTCGACCTTCTAGTGAGAGTACCTTGGCTCCTCCATTTATCGGATTGTGATCCCAACTCTCAGCATCAAATCTGGTCTTGTGTTTGTCAAATATTGGCTTCCAATTAGATTGTGATACTTGCTTGTATCAATCCAGTCTCCATCTCCATATTTGGAGAGCTTTGTGTTGGGCTCCATTGGGATAGAAATCGGGTTGCAGTTCCTCATTTTAGACTTCTTTAATATCCCCTCGACATACATTTCCTAAGACACAAAATTGTCTTCATTCCCTTGAATGACCTCTAAACCGAGATTTCCATCTTCCTCTCCAATTTGAACCTCTTTGGTAATGTGTGCGCAGAAGCACATGTAGATTTACGCGGCAAGCTTCAGTTGCGAGCCTTATTTTCGAGTCTCAAATATAAAACCCGTCGTGCACATTCAGAAGTGCTCATGGAGGCTTCGAAGGGGGTTCAAAAACGGAGAGAAAGAAAGAGAAACATGAGCGGAGTGAGGGAGGGTTTCATATTAGAGGAAGAAAAAAAATACTCACCAATGAATGCAGCACAATGTTTGTAGGGTGTTCACATTGTTTGTTGTTGCTGTTGTGTGAAGATGAAAGTGAAAATGAAAGTAACATCAGGACTACATATGAAGAGTTTTACATCTGACCCCTTACGACGAAATGTAAAATTTGATATTTACATTTGTTTCCCTGTAGGTCAAACATAATTTTTAACACATGATTACAAAAATATCATTACACATTTTTAACATATGAACCTCTTTGCTTAGACGTAAAGTGCTTTATGTAATAGATCATTTTTGTGCTAGTGTCACATATTTCTTACCATGGTACTTAACAAATAAAAACGACTAACACATTGACAATTCATAACACTCCAACACTTAATCAATAACTACCTATAAGATTCTAACAACTAATACATTAACTATCCATAAGACTCCATTTAAGTTTATTCCAAACACAACAAAAATTCACTAGTGCAGCGAAGGGCAACGACCGCGGTTGTTTTTGAATATACGTTGCGGTTTTAGAACCGCGGCATATACGAGCGAGGTAAAAAGTCTGGGACTTTAGGTCGCGGTTACAACCGCGGTAATAACCTGGGGATATGACATCGGTTCTTTCTTGAACCGCGACCAAAACCCCTTTTTTAAAAAAAAATTCGTGTAACCTTTGGCTGCGGTTCCAACCGCGGTAATAACGTGGAGATATGACAACGGTTCATGCTGGAACCACGGCCAAAACCCTTTTTTTTATCATCTAACCTTTCTACCTCGGTTTTGGCCCCAACCGCGGCCTATTCTCCTACAATTTTTTTTAATAGCATGTCTATTTTTGTGATATCCACTATCACAAAAACAGGCATGCATATCAAACAATATCATAACAACATAGATTCAACACAATAGTCAATATTTACATCACATAATGTAATAAGTCTAATAACTATAAATCAATATGTTCTAATGTATTTTAAATCTAATAACTATGAATTATTATATAATCTAACTAAATGTTTTGCAATTGCTTTCCTCAGGAATGTAAGTGACTTCTCAAGAATTGGAGTAGAAGTCTTGAATCTCTGCACAAGACAAATGTTATTAATTAGTGTATGAATTCCAAATGTTGGAGAAAATCAAAATTCATTAAATTTAAATATTACCGTTTCCCAACCTCTTGTGATATGGGCACGAATAATGTGGGTCATCCAATACATTACATAGTATTCACACTCATATGAATCATTATGTCTGTTACACTACAATATATCATCACAGTTGTAAATAGTTAGTGAAAATCATTAAAACAAAACAATTATAAGAAAGTATGACTTTAGCATATGTCAAACTTTGAGAGCAATCCATGCAAGCTTTCTATTATTAGCAATTGATCTCCTAACCAACATCATACTTGCTAAAATAGAACTATATATAAAAAAAAGGTTTTAGCATTCATTTATATAACAAAGAAAGTCCAAACATTGAGGTTCTTACCAATCAACTGCTTGTCTGAGATGTTTGGGAGGAGACTTTTGCAATGAGTAGAACCACAATGCATAGCTCTCCTGTACAGAAATAACAAGTAGCTGCTAATGGCGCCTGAAATTCATAATAACTTAATTATTATATATTAAAATCACATATGGAACTTTATTATATTAACAAAGCTCACTTACCCAGATATATAAGGAATAAAAAGTATGTTCTTCCCACTTACAAATCTTCTTGTGAGATATGTTGTGATCTCATCAAAATCATTTGTTTCGTGAATGACATGGGAATTAATGAACCCATAGACATCATTGTACCCCAAGTTGTTACTAACACCAAACATATACCTGAAATCAAAAATTACCTTTGATATAAGTATACTTGATATATAAATCAATTTTATATAAATAATTGCTCATAGACTTACATCATCCATAGCTGAACTAATGTAATATTCAACTCTTCTATTCCCAACGCAAGCTCTCTAACATCTTGGCTATGCAGGTATATTGGGACCTCAGAGCCTCTCCCAAATACATTAGCATCATATTCAACCTCCAAAGGCTTATCTCCAATGATGTCAGCAAGTTGTTGCAATGCACCAAGAGGATCGTCCTCAGATAAACGAATCTTCTCCTATGCATGCGCTTATCGTTACATGAAAAAATAAGATAAGTTTTGACCTCAATAACATGTAAACTTTAAAATTGAGAAGTGTAAAGTAGAATTCCATACCGGGGGGTCGAAAACCGAACCAACCAAGTGTTTAGGCCAAGCGATAAAAGACTGGAATGTTTGTGCCACAGTGAAAATCTCATCTGTGGGCAGAGGAACTGAGGTATCTGGTATGATAATGTCGTCTACTGAGACCTTCAGCTTATCCTCTGATAGGTTCATACCATGAACAACATTCGTTGCCTGAAACACTGTTCCACGAGCTACCAGCATCGTCCCGGTACCGTCTAAAATGTATAGCAGACATGGACTACCATCGTCCATGTCATCCCCTGGGACGGCTGGTGCTGAACAACTTCCTTTCCCGCTTCTCCCTGTCAGAGTAAATGTTAGATTGTACAAAACATAGAGATTATTGAACATAAATGTTTATTAATTTTACTTGTGGGAGGCACAACATGTTCCTGTTCCTATATAGGAGATGGCATCGGGCGCATGCCATAACTCTCAAACTGCTGCTGAAACTGGCGCATAACTCTGTCAGTCACTTTTGTAGTGACCTCATTATACAATTCCTCCCTAAGCTCCGTCCTAAGCTCCTCCCTAAGGTCTGCTCGAAGCTTTTTTGTGATTTCTTGTGCCAGCCTTTGTTCTTGTGCTTCGCTGTATGCATATGAAGTCTGACAAGAAGAACTCCCAAAATAATCTCGAATGCCTACTCCAGTTCCAACAGCACGCACACGTCCAGGGTGCTTAGGTTGTCCAATTGCAATGGTAAGAATATCCTGGCGACCCTCTAGAGTGAATTGACCTTGGGAGCTCTACTCGACCAAGGAGTCCTGTAACATAACAAAACACCATTATTCTTAAAAAAGTTCAACCAAGGAGTCTTGTATAATGAAATTATTATTTTAGGAACAGTGATAACTTACAATTCTTTCAGATATTTCCCGTGCAGTGTCAGAAGAGTAGGTGCCCGATGATCTTAAACGAGCCAACTTCCATTTCTCATGCCGAGAAGGTGGAGAAGTAGGTTGGGGGCTACCACCCTCAGATGATGGTCTAGCTTCTGCCTTTTGCTTGAGGATTTTCTCCTCAAGCTTCCTATACCCACCACGAGATAATAGGCGGGGGTTTTTATTTTGAGCACTTATTCCTTGTGCTTTGCTTCTTTTTTCCTGTCACATATGTTTAATTAATTAGTTCATTTGATATATATTTGTTAATGAGGAATTGAATAATATCAACTATACTAACCTTCCATTCCTCTAATGTCTGACTCTGTACAAAAAGAGGCGCCAAGTCTCTTCATCAATGGCCTTATATGTTTTACATGGAGACTTGTTTTTTTGGCTTCCAAATACATATCTCGAGGTCAACTTACTCTTAAAACCCCGGAAGTTTTCAGCAATAGTTGATAAACACTTATTTTTAAGTGTAGTGACATTTGGAATGTCAAATGTCATCTGAAATAAACATAATAAAGTTGTATCAGTACAAAATTATCAATATAAACAAACTCTAACTCAAATGATATTAATTAACTTACCAATATATCGTTCCATATAATGTTCCGATCAACCTCGGACACATGGTCGAAAGATGGAATAAGAATACTAATCTTATCACGCGTCACTACTCCAAGGTATGATCGGAAGTCATCTGCATTTGGGCCAGATGCCACACCCGTGATCACATTAACATTCACGGGTGTTCTTTCACCACTATTTTTTCTGACCAAAGTTGTTTCATTCTGGTGGGGCCTCTAGTAGGTCTGGATGGGGGAGTCTCATCCCCTGATGAATGTGGATGGTCAGCCATATATCTGTCAAAATAAATAACATGTAATATTAATAAAATATAATTTAACAAAACATGTAATAGTAGTCATAGGAAATATTAATAAAATACTTATGTAATATTAATAAAGAAAACTTATATACACAAATTTGAAATTCATACATAAAGATATGGATTCATCATATGTATATTCCCTCATTATGATATGACCGAATTGCATGTACATCGTCAACTAGAGGTTGGTCATCCAAATTTTTCGTAGTTTGAAATGAATGGTTGTCAACAATATGAGTATTAATCAGATTGTCTTCGTTAACTTCAATTTGTTTTTTGCCTTGAAGAGCGACATACCAATGGTCAGACGCATGATCTTTGACATAAAAAACCTGAGAAGCTTGATGTACCATGATAAACGGTTCGTCTCGATAACCCACCTTTGGAAAATCAACTAGTGTCATACCCGATTCATCTATTTTCACACCACTCTTATTGTCAAACCACTTACATTTGAACAATGGAACAAAAAACTTGGTGTAATCAACCTCCCATATCTCTTCTATTATACCATAATATCTCATTGATCCAAGTACAAGAGATTGATCTTTTGATGTGGAAAATTGAAGCGACTCAGCTTCTAAACTGACTCCACTATTTTGTATTGTTCTTTTATCATCCAAAGTCTTCGTATAGAATGTGAAATTATTGACTTCATAACCTGTACAACATACGACATCAAACTTTAAACCATTTGCAAGCCACAACAAATTCTGAGAAGAATGTGGCTCTTTGTCAATTTCATATTTGAACCAAGGCATAAATGTTTTGTTATGCTCCATCAACTGTCATTTCTCTTATTGTCTTGGATTTTTATTTTTCACAATGGCTTTGTGTGCTTGCAAAAAAGGTATCACCTCATCTGTGTTGTTCAATATATAAAGATGTGTTTGCAACAATTCTTCACGATCCTTTGTAACCGCATTCACACCTCGGATGCTTTTACTTGTAGAACTTTTATTCATCCATGATGTGCGAGGAACTCCTATTGGATTTGCTGATGTCATGTAGTCTGAACAAAACTCGATACTTTCTTCATCAATATACCTTTCAATCATTGAACCTTCGGGACGATATGGATTTTTAACATACCCTTTCAAAATCTTCATATAACGCTCAATAGGATACATCCATCTTAAGTATACCGGTCCGCACAACTTGATTTCTCTAACCAAATGAACAAGTAAATGTACCATGATGTCAAAAAAAGATGGAGGGAAAAACATCTCTAGTTGACACAAGATGATAACAATCTCGCCTTGAAGTTCATCTAATTTTGTAGATCGATGGCTTTACTACAAATTGATGAGGAAAATGAACACAAACTGTTTATGGTCTGCCTAACATTTTTTGGCAAAATTCCACGAATAGCCACCGGTAACAATTGTTGCATTAAGACGTGACAATCATGAGACTTCATGCCAACAAGCTTTAAGTCCTGCATCGACACTAAACTCTTCATATTTGAAGAGTATCCTTGTGGTACTTTGATACTCTTTAAACAAAGGCAAAAATTTATCTTTTCTTGTCTAGACATTGTGTAACATGCAGGAGGCAAATAAGTATGTTTACCAATCTCCCTACGTGTCAACTCTTCTCGGATATTCATGTAAACCAAATCCAAACGAGTATTCACTCCATTTTTTGTCTTTCCCTGAATGTTGAGTAGTGTATCAATCAAGATATCACACGCATTCTTCTCTACATGCATCACATCTATGCAATGTCTAACATCTAATTTTGACCAATATGGAAGATCAAAGAATATTTATTTCTTCTTCCAAGGGGTCGTTACAGATGACTTCTTGGATGTTTTCCCAAATACATGATGTATTTTATTAACTTTTTCAAGAATTTGAAGGCCAGTAAGTGGATTTGGTGCTTCGTCCCTCTCTTGATATCCATTGAATGCTTTTTTTAACCTTCGATATGGATGATTACATTTTAGAAATCTCTGATGATGCAGATACACTGTCTTTCTTCCGTGTTTCAATTAATGAGCTGTACTGTTTTCTTCACATATAGGACATGCTTTATGACCCTTGACACTGTATGCTGACAAATTACCATAAGCTGGAAAGTCATCAATGGTGCAAAATAACATTGCACGCATCACAAAAGTTTCATAAGCGAATGCATCAAATATTTCAACCCCATCCACCCACAACAACTTCAAGTCTTCAACTAGTGGTCTTAGATAAACATCTATGTCATTTCCAGGCTGCTTTGGACCAGATATCATCATAGACAACATCATGTACTTCCTCTTCATGCACAATGCAGGAGATAAGTTGTAAATTATCAATATAATTGGCCAACAACTGTGATTGGTACTTAGATTACCAAATGGGTTCGTTCCATCAGTGGCTAAACCAAGCCTAAGATTTTTACACTATTTACAAAATTTGGGGAATTGTTGATCAATATTTTTCCATTGCTTTGAATCAGCTGGATGACGAAGCAGCCCGTCAATTTTTCTCTCATCTGCATGCCATCTAAGGTTTTTAGCATCTTTTGGATTCGCAAACAAACGCTTAAGTCTGGGCACAATTGGAAGGTACCAAACAACTTTCAAAGCAGATCCATTTTTTTCTATCTGACCATTATCTTCACTATTTTTTTTTACTTGTATCATGATAACCCACATTTTGGACGACACTTTGTCAAAAATTCACCCTTTTTCCTATATAAAATGCAATCATTGGGACAAGCATGTATCCTTTTATACTCCATACCCATCGGACAAAGAATTTTCTTTGCATCATAATTATGAGTGGGTAGTGTATTTCCATCTGGTAGCATTTCATTCAACAACGTCAACAATTCTGTGAAACTCTTATTAGTCCATCCATTAATCGCCTTCAAATTCATGAGCCTTAACACCGCTAACAAACGTGTGAACTTAGTTGAACCAACATACAAAGGTGTTTTCGCATCAGTCGACATCGCCTCATACACATGAGCTTTGGCAAAATTTTCTGCGCCAACATCGTGGATCATGTCCTCTAATTTGTCTTCATCCGGTCGATCTTCTTCCATAGTGGAATCAATAACAATTTCAGTTTGGGAGTCAGCCGAAAATTGTATTTCTTCGTCGTGCCATATCCATGTTGTATAGCATCTTAGAAAACCATCACAGATAAGATGTTCTCTAATTTGGGTTGCGTTCAACTTTCTCTCATTCAAACAGTTCACATAAGGACATCTAAACTTCACTTCATCATCACTTATACCCTCATTACATTGTGCAAATTGTATAAATTCCTCTACCCCTATCTCATACTCAGCACTAATGCGTGGTAAATTAATCCAATTTCGATCCATACGTAAATATTCTACAAAATTACAATCATACAATTATACAATATATTCAACATACAATCAATTCAATTATACAATCAAACAATTAATAAACATTCAAATTATCAATTCAAACATTCAATCATACATAATTATTCATATTCAACACACAAAAAATTAAAAAATTAACAAAATAAAATAAACAGAATAATACAATCATACAATCAAACAATTAATAAGCATTCAAATTATCAATTCAAACATTCAATCATACAATATTATTCATATTCAACCTACAAAAAATTAAAAATGTACAAAATGAAAATTAATAAACAGAATAATACGAACCTGGGAGCGTGAAAAACCACACAATAAAGAAAAAACACAATACCTATAAAACAATACAACAAAATGTAAGTTTGATAATCCGAATCAATAAACAAACGTATCAAACCAACCCAAAAACTAAAAAAAAAAACGAAAAAACTCCGACGACCAAAGCCAAATTTGATCGGATACAAACGTAGGTGATGAAAAATGATGAAGGAAATCCTTCTATAGTGACGGAGGCGGCGCAACAGTGGCGGAAGAACGAATGGAGGAAGATCGCGGCGGCAAGAACGTCGTTGGAGAGAAAATGGCTAGAGGGGACGAAACTGTTCGAGGAAGACGAAACTGTTCACTCTATAATATTTTTTTTAACCTAATCAAATATTACTACCACGGTTCATTGAAAAACTGCGGTAATAAAGGGGATACAGCCTCGGTTCCCAACATAACCGAGGCCTATTCTCTTAAAATAAAAATTTAAAATTGTTTTGAAATGGCAATTTTGAAATTTTTTTCAACCTTTATGTCGCGGTTCCCCGCCCAACCGAGGCCTATTGTCTTAAATATTTAAAATTTGTTCAGATCAGGGAATAGGCCGTGGTTCTGGGGGGAACCGTGGTCTATTCCCTGACGGTCTGACTTCAAAATTTATTTCAGTACTGCTTTGGCGGGAATTTCAAAAATTTTGCAGGGAATAGACCGCGATTCCCCCCAAAACCGCAGCCTATTCCCTGACTGTCTGATTTCAAATTTATTTCAGACTGACTTAGGTTGGAGTGTCAGAATTTTACAGGGACAATAAACCGCGGTTCCCCTAGAACCGCGGTCTATTCCCTGACTGTCTGATTTTAAATTTATTTCAGACTGACTTAGGTGGGAATGTCAGAATTTTGCAGGGACAACAGACCGCAGGTCGCCCCAGAACCGAGGCCTATTCCCTGTGTGTCTGATTTCAGACTGACTTGGGTGGGATGTCAGAATTTTGCAGGGACTATAGGCCGCGGTTCCTTGAAGAACCGCGGCGTAAGGGTGTATACGGTTGCGGTTCTGTTGCAATTGAGACCTATACTGTCGATATAATTTCAAAAATGACACCGCGCAATATTATGCTTCGAGTTCTGGTTAACCGATGCATAATGTGCGCGGTAATAAATAATTTTTTACTAGGGATTATGTATATAAGACTTATAATTTTGGGCTTTGATTTTTTTTTCTTTTCCTAAACTTTGATAGTATTTTCTAGACTAGATCAGATAAAAGTTGTTTCCATCAACAAAACGACAAGGACCAAACTTATACAACATTTGGGTACTTTTACCCATATATCAACTATACAACAACACATTATTCGATGATGAATATATGAAAAGAATACGAATAAGGAAATAAATAATTAGAAGCCGCCAAACCAACTAAAAAGCTAAATAAAACCTTCATACTAGATCAAATAAAAATATTAGAGAATAATCACATACAGATAGCTATCATTTTCAAAACCAGACAATAAGTTCTGTTCAACTAATCAGATTGGGAAGCTACACATTAATTATATGAAAAAACTTTCATCCATATACATCTCTATAAAAGCTTAAATATAGTTTTTAATCTAAAAAAATATGATTTTTTTAAACTGGTTCCTAATTATATTTGATTTCTTAAAAAAAAACTTGAATTTAGTCTTAGATCGAAAGTTAAAAAGGCATAATTTTTTTTATTAAACATGTTAAAAAAATATATAACTAAAATTTAAATAGAGACTTAAACAACAATGTTTCATTTTTAAGTTTAAAAATCATTTATTGGGAAGAAAAAAGAAATGCCTTGTTGAAATTTATAATATGAAATCAGATTATTATCATAAGATGATCTTACCCTGGACGGCAGTGAAAGTCAATGCATAGCATATCCAAAGTTCAAACAATACAAAATGATAAAGTGAAGAAGTTTGCAAGAAGTAACACATATTTCATTTACACATGATTAATGCCTCGTACTATTGTTTTCTACTCTTAAGATAAAATTTAGTATCATCTGATTTTGGTACATCAGTTCTAGAAAAGTCTAGGTTCCAACTTTTGGGGGTTTTTGAACCAAATGAAACAAAAATAGAGTTCTAATTGAAGAGCATTTTAATGTCTAGAACCTTGATGAATTTTCTAAACCTAATCTCTAAATATTATGGAACACAAGTACTGCATGCGTGCTGTCATTGGAAAAAAAATCTAGAAACGTAACCTTCGTACATATACTTTCATAATCACCACATATTCAGATACAAATTAATAATGAAAACACGTGTTAAAATATAAGTTTACAAAATTAGGATAGCATAGCATTCTTCTTTACGTTACTTTCTTTCTGTCTTTCTTTTTTTTGGCAAATTGATAAGCACTGTTACTCAACAAAATTTAAAAAGATTTCAATAATATTATAATAAATGAGAGAATGAATAATTGATGAGTAAGAATCTCTCCCATGTATTTAAAAAGGTTGATTAATGTTAAACACCATCATATCTTTAATCTTGAAGCATATAATTTTATTTATACAATATATTCTTGAGAATCCAGTATGAGTAATCCCACATTGATTACTATAAAGCTTAATTATTTCTATAAAATTTTGACTTCTGTATATTAATATTGTATCTCATCCGACAATCCCTCAAAATACTTGCCAAACATGAACTTCAATTTTAATTTATTTCATGTCCTAAGAGAAAATTAGGTCGTTTAGGTAGCATATTAATCATCCCTGGATTCAACAATAAGAAATTGCATGCATGTTGAGCTAGCGTGTCTAAATAATGAAACGTATACATATTTTTCTCAAATACACGTATTTTATTAATGTTGATGACTTCCGACGCTTATAAATACCTCATTCTCTGCATTGCTTATTAGACATCAAATTAAAGAAAGCACAGTACACAATGTCAACTTCTCTGCGTGAAAACTCTTCAATCTGGTTTTTCCTTCCAATCGCTACCTTAATCATCTTCTTTTTACGAACTGTCATCAAATGCAGTCATAATTTCAATTCTGCAATGGCCAGAAAAACCTTACCACCATCTCCTCCAAAGCTTCCAATAATAGGAAATCTCCACCAACTTGGCACTCTCACTCACCGCACTCTCCATTCCTTTGCTCAAACCTATGGCCCTTTAATGTTACTTCACTTTGGAAAGGTGCCAGTTCTTGTTGTCTCAACGGCCGAGGCAGCTCGTGAGGTTATGAAAACCCATGACCTTGTTTTCTCCAATAGACCACATCGTAAGATGTTTGATATCTTCTTGTACGATTCCAAAGATGTGGCATCTGCTCCATATGGCAACTACTGGAGGCAGATAAGGAGTATCTCTGTCTTGCATCTTCTCAGTGCAAAAAAGGTTCAATCCTTCGGTGCAGTGAGAGAAGAGGAAATCTCCATAATGATGGATAAGATTAAGCAATGTTGTTGTTCTGTGACGCCTGTGAATTTAACTGATTTATTTTCTACGGTCACAAATGACATAGTGTGCAGAGCTGTTCTCGGAAGGAGATACAGCAGAAGAGAAGGGAGTAAGTTTTGGGAGCCAATGAACGAGATGATGAAGATGTTGGGTGCTCCAGTTATAGGGGATTGTATACCTTGGCTTGATTGGGTGGGAAGAGTTAATGGAATGTATGGTAGGGCAAAGAGATTGGCTAAACAGCTTAGTGAATTTTTTGATGAAGTTGTTGATGAGCATGTAAGTAGAAGAGGGTATGATGTGCATGGTGATGATGATGATGACGATGAACAGAATGATTTGGTAGACATTTTGCTGAGGATCCAAAAGACAAACGCCTTGGGGTTCCAGATTGATAAAACAATCATGAAGGCTATAATCCAGGTACGCAAGATTAATACAATGTGGTATCTATCTGCATAAGTTCTTAATATACAACCACTCTATATTTCTAACTTAACAAAATCTTTACTTTTCTTAAACATCATTTAGTTCAATCCTTAATATCAAAGATGATGTGAGAAAAGTCTTAAGATAAGCCGTCGGAAGTTTACATATCTTAAACATTAATCCAGAGGTTTATTCATTAATTTTGTATTTGCAACATTCATACAATATTAGAAATAACATCTTTAATTGGTGAATTCATTTTGTTGAATATGTCCTTCATGGAATTTGAAGGTAGACAGGGAAATTGACAGTTGATGGGAATTTGTTTCAGGATATGTTTGTCGGAGGCACTGAAACTGGCTCCACAAGCCTAGAATGGATAATGACAGAACTCTTGAGGCACCCAAATGTGATGCAGAAGCTAAAAGATGAGATAAGGAATGTGGTTGATGGTAGAACTCGCATAACTGAGGAAGATTTAAACAGCATGCCTTATTTGAAAGCAGTGATTAAAGAAAGTTTTCGATTACATCCCCCAGCTCCCTTGTTGCTTCCAAGGGAATCCATGGATGATGCCAAAGTGATGGACTATGACATTGCAGCAGGCACACAAGTAATAGTTAATGCTTGGGCAATAGCAAGAGATCCTTGTTATTGGGAAAAACCTGAAGAGTTTGAAGCAGAGAGATTCTTAAAGCGTTCAATAGATGTGAAAGGACATGATTTTGAAGTGATACCATTTGGAGCAGGAAGAAGAGGTTGTCCAGGAATAATGTTTGCCATGAATATGATTGAGTTGGTCATAGCAAACCTTGTTCATCAGTTTAATTGGGAAGTGCCAGGTGGAGTAATGGGTGATCAGACACTCGACATGGCTGAATATGCAGGGTTGACCTGTGGTAGAAAATTTCCTCTCATAGCATTTGCCTCTTACCAGGCATAAGTTGATGTTAAAGATAAACATAGTAACTTAAAAGAAAAATAAGAGACTATATTCTCAACATTCATAGTAAAATCTAGGGTTATAATAGGTTGGTTTATCTACTTATTGTTATTTTGTTATTGCAACTATTTGTTGACAATTTCTACGTGTAAATCATATGTATGCAATTGGTAAACCTGTACAATGTACGTTATTTTTCTAACTATATTTAATATTTAATAAAAAAAATATTTTGTAAAATTGATTAACTTTATATATTATATTTTGAATTAAAATAGTGAATAAAAAATTATCAAAATATTATATATATGTATAAATTTGAATAATTATTGAATATTTTTATAATGGTTAGCTATATAATGTAATGGGTTAAGTTTAAAATAAATTAAACAAATTATTGAAAGTCTCACATCAACCAGAAATAAGGTCAAATTATAATATATAAATAGATATGCAAATCTCACATACAAGTCAGTTTTGTGAAATTGAGTTAGGTTTAAAAATCACTTTCTAATATCTGTCCCGATTCAATCCGGATGGGTTTTGTGTTAAAAAGATTATTATATATTATTTATAATAAATAATTCAATGCTTATTTGTAATAAATAATACAATTTTTTAAATAAATTTAATAATTAGAAACAATATATAAAATATGTATATAAATTATTGTAACAAGTGAAAATTTGAAATAATTTTTTAACTTATCACTGTACAACTAATCTTTAAATCAATTATAGATAACTTTTAAATGTTTATAAAATTTATAAAATTACATTTCATTAATTGCGAATTTAAATTTTAGAAAACATAAATAACAAAGAAATAAATATATTAGAATAACATATACTTGTTATGTCATATGAATGGCCTAATTAGTTATATGATGCTGCTAATTGAGTTGTTACAATGTATAGTTAAAATTTCATAACAATTACAACATATATATTATTTTTGCAAAATATTAAAAGAGAAAATACATTAATTTGAGTGAACTTAGTAGTTATAGAACGAGTTAAGAGAGAATAAAAAATTACATAACAAGAAAATAATTCTTCAAATAAAATAAAACTAAGAACTGAAAAGTAAATAGAAGATGAATTTTTCAATTACTTAATAAACTAAAAGTTTACATGATAAACACTTATAATTCGTACTCATACATTTCTATATAAAAAAAAACAAATAAATATATTAAATAGGAACATAAATATCAAATGTGTATCTAAAAATGAATTCATGTAATAAACTTGACGTTTATTTTTACCGAAATGCAATATAGTTCGAACAAAACTATACAATAAATATATATTGTATAGTTTACGGTGTTCCAAGTGATGCATTTCGATGCTTTTATAAATGTGTGATGTTGTGAACATTGACATCAAAAGTGTGGCTAAGTGAGTCCAAACCATTATATATGCTTTCACTAGATTAATGCATCTGATTATGACAGAGGTAAACAGAAGTACTCAATTCACAACATGTTCATGCTAGGAAAATATTTCTCAACAGTATTACTTACTGTGAGTAAGCAAACAGACCCACATCCATGTCTCAGAAATTGATATAACATTATAAACAAAGTCCTCACCTACTTTTACAAAGTTCCTCAGGAATTGATAAGACATGGTAAACATACTCATCATTATAAAATTGACATGAGTTCAAACAACACCAAAGTCTAGTAATTCAGTTACATCCAAACATTGGTAGAGGCATTATACACAGAACTTTGGCTCATCTATTTACATTCAAAAGGAAAAAGAGGAGCAGGAATTGCAATTGGACTATTAATGTGTATTAATATTATCATTAACATATCCTTTCATCCAAAGATCCAATAGCTAATAAACCTTAACAATAGCACTCTAATAGCTTGAGCTATAGAAGATATCATAGATGCCTGGATACAGCCACTTCAATTATGATGGTCAAAGTCTGTGTTGTCCTTACTAAGATATTTGGATATCACTGGAAAACAAAAGAACAAAAAAAATTAGTCTATGTGCTCAGTAAGAGTACCTTCTGTCAATGGAAAAAAATGATTTCTACTATGTAAGTAAATATAAATACAAAATGTATGGCTTATGAAAAGAACATTTTTGGGTAAAAATTGGTGAAAATTAAACCAAAATTCTTGCTCAAGCATTTTAGTCATGGCATGAATCACAATTCCATGTATCTTCCAAGATTTACATGGTTTTTTGGCATAACATTCTGACTAGGCACCACCAGATAGCAAATATTTGTACAGAATAGCAACCTAGATGGCTAGAAACAATAGCAGTAGCAGATGATTCTTTTCAAAAAATCACAGTGAATTTTTCTGCTCAGCATATCAGTTTAATATCATCCACCATATCATGTTGGAGTCTAAATTTATTATGTATGTAAAAGAAAATAGTATCAAGTCATGTTTTGTTAGGATATAGGGTATTTGGGATATAAGGGTATAATGGGAAATGGGATTAAGATAGAAGGTAGAGGAATTGTATAAATAGATTGTTTGGATAGTTAGAACGCAATTTTTTAGTACATTGTTTGTTAACAGGCCATTAACCTATGTGGATCTTGTATACACACACTATTCTTTCGGTTAATAATACACATTTCACCATATATTTCTCTCTGTTTTCTGGGTGTGAGAGACTGTGAGGGAGTTCTTGATTAGGTTCCCAGTTTAAAAACCTATCAAAATGTTAGGATATAGGGTATTTGGGATATAAGGGTATAATGGGAAATGGGATTAGGATAGAAGGTAGAGGAATTGTATAAATAGATTGTTTGGATAGTTAGAAGGTAGCTTTTGAGTACATTGTTTGTTAACAGGCCATTGACCTGTGAAGAGGGTTATGCCTCTGGATCTTGTATACACACTATTCTTTTTGTTAATAAAACACAATTCACCATATATTTCTCTATGTTTTCTGGGTGTGAGAGACTGTGAGGGAGTTCTTGATTAGGTTCCCAGTTTAGGAACCTATCAATTGGTCCGACCTGCCGGATTCGAACCAGCGCCAGAATCGGGTGAGGGTGAAAGAAATTGCGGTTGATAGAATGACGGTGCAGACAGGGGAGCTACGATCAGATTATGCAGCAATATGCCAAGATTATGCTGCAATACGCCAAGATTATACTGCAATACGCCAAGGTTTGCAAGAAATTGTAAGGATGTTGGGTGGTCGAGGCCACAACCAGGACGACCAACATTGGGACTGGCGAAAGGAAGAGGAACGGGAGAGAGGGGATGAACGCCATGAAGTGCAACCCAGCGGGGAGAGGAGAGTAGATTTACCTGTTTTCGAAGGGTTTGATGTGATGGGGTGGATTGCTAGGGCAGAGACAGTTTTTGAAACCCAAGGGGTGAAGGAGGAAGAAAAGGTGCGACGGGCAGCCATTAGCATGGAGGGAAGCGCGGTAACTGGTTCAGAGCCTAGAAGGAGAAAGCCAAGAATCGTTCTTGGAATGGTTTGAAGGAAGCCCTTGTGATACGGTTTGGAACCATCGTTGAGCGTTTGGCAGCATCCAAACAGAAAGGGACGGTGGACGAGTTTGTACAAGACCTCAAGATTTTGGTGGGTCGCGGGTCAGAAGACGAGTCATTTGGGGGACGAATGTGAGGAGCCAGCCACAGTTTCATAGGCAAGGTACTAGTAAAGGATCGGGGTTTACCCATGGAGGATACCCAACCGTACCAGGTGAGCTTGGGGGATGAGCATAGGAAGAAAACCAACACGGACCGAACGGTTGAAGTTAGTGGGAAGGAACCGAACGTTAGATCAAATGTTGCCGAGCAATCCGAGGTCGAGCGCAATATCCCAGGTTAGGTTGCCGAGCGGTCCGAGACAGAATTAGACCTGAAGCAGACGAAGTTGTCCACTCTCTCGACTGGAGGCCCTATTCAGCCAAAAGCAATGAAGCTGCAATGTTCGATAGGGGACCGAACGGTATTGACCATTAAAGGACGAAACTGAACAGTGGTCCACATTATAGGAAGCAACCGAACGGTATCGGCCATTATAGAACGAAATCGAACAGTGATGACCAATATAGGACGAAACCAAACGGTGTTGATCATTATTGGACGAAACCGAACGGTATTGACTAGGGTGTTCAATCAAAGAGGGAAGAAGGTATTCAGAAAGGGGGATCCAACATTAGCTAGAAGGTGGGGGGAGCCAGAAGCTTTGTTAAAAATAAAGGAAGTAGAACCGTGGACCTTGGTGTGGAATTTGGGGGTGATAAGAAGGAAAGAGGAAGAATGGAAGTCATTGGAGGAGAAATCGCCACCACCCAAGCCTCCAGACCTGAATTGGAGGGCAGCATCCAGTGGGTTCCCTTCATATGGTAATAGGTTGATGAAGAGGAGCCATGAGATCGAGCTTTCCGGTTCCAACCTTGAGGACAAGGTTGTTCTGAGGGGGGTGTAATGTTAGGATATAGGGTATTTGGGATATAAGGGTATAATGGGAAATGGGATTAGGATAGAAGGTAGAGGAATTGTATAAATAGATTGTTTGGATAGTTAGAAGGCAGTTTTTGAGTACATTGTTTGTTAACAGGCCATTGACATGTGAAGAGGGTTATGCCTCTGGATCTTGTATACACACTATTCTTTCTGTTAATAATACACAATTCACCATATATTTCTCTCTGTTTTCTAGGTGTGAGAGACTGTGAGGGAGTTCTTGATTAGGTTCCCAGTTTAGGAACCTATCATGTTTAGACTCCGAAATAATCATGCTTCTTTTGGCGCCATGTATGGGATGTCCAAATTAACTTTTCAATAAAAAACGTATACAAATAATAAATATTATAATCACAGACTAAATGCAAAAAACAATAAAATGAAGTTCGGAATTTAAAATAAACCAAGCATGAGAAACAAGGCAATTCACTTTCATAGTTTGAAACATCAAACTTCAGTTATTTAGCATCATAATCCTCTGTTCAAACCGGTATATTCAACATCCCCAAATATGCAAAATAAAACTATTTCGCACAAAAGTTCTCTGTAAATTTTGTAAAGGAAATGGTGAAAACAAAAATTTTGTTATTAACACCGTTCCCTTTCCAAAATCCTTATCTATAACACAAGAAATAAGGAGGTACTTTGGAAATTATTAGTGAAAACAAATCAGCCAAACATCACAATAGACAACACATAACAAAACTCCACCTAAAAGCTGAAATCCAAATTCACCCACTTGCTACTAGTCATAGGTGAATCTTACTGTATAACCAAAAAGCACAAAAAAAAAAGAGGAAACAACCATGCCTATCCAACTGAAACTACAGGGGTTTTATTATGTCATTAAATCTAGATTACAAAAGTTTCCTTGATTTCTTTTCTATTTTGAAGAAGTCCCTCTAGATCTTACTGAAATGCTTTCCAAATAATCGTATATCTTCCTTGAAAAACCTTTTTTCCTCGTGCATTCTCAATTTATTATCCCCCAATAAATTCTTAATGGATAAAGCAACATAAGAAAATATTTTTCCCTAGCCTTAGCATAAGGCAAATAGGGAAGATATTTGAGGTAAGAGTGAGAAATAGCATGTACCAATATCAGAAAAGTTAAAAAGGAAATTAGGTCTAAAATAGTGTATCAATTTTCATTGTATGAAGGCATAGCTGCAGAGACAATAAATAGATACAGCCAAACACTAACCGACAAAAAATATAGACACCTATGCTAATAGAAAAGAGAAAACAGTAATCGGTGCACTGCACCACTAATGCAGCAGGGGAAAGCACAGCTGTCCCATAAATCAAAACAGAATTAATTCAGCTCCCCTCTAGGTGACGTGTGTCTGTGTTATTTAATAGCCCCCCACAAGCTGGAGACCCAGCTTGGGAACTAGAGAATGAAAATGTTTGGGGCTCAAAGCTTTGGTGTAGATGTCAGCAAGTTGCCAAGAAGAAGAAATAGGCAATAATCTCATTAGCCCATGTCGAGTCTTTTCTCTAACAATGTGATATTCCGACTCTATATGCTTTGTCCCTTCATGGAAAACTGGGTTGGCAGCTATATGCAAAGCAGATTGATTGTCACAATAAAGCAAAGTTGGAGTCTTGAAAGGGACTTGAAGATCTTGCAAGAGAAAGGTAAGCCATTGAATTTCACAAGTTGCAACTGCCATGGATATTCTGCGTCGCAAGAACTTTGGGAGACTGTGGTTTGCTTCTTTGACTTCCATGAGATGAGTGAGAAGCCTAGATACACACCATATCCTGTAATAGATTTCCTTGTATCAGGACAAGCAGCCCAGTCACTTTCATGAAAGCTTTCAGTTGAAGGGCAGAATCAGATGGGAAAAATAATCCTAGGCCTGGTGCCTTTTTGATGTAACAAAGAATCCTGAGAGCAGCAATGTAGTGTGCTGTTGTTGTCTTGGAAAGGAATTGTGCAAGATGATGCACAGCATAAGTTATATCTGGCCGTGTGTCTGTAAGGTACATGAGTCTTCCTATAAGACGTTTATAGGCTAGAGAATCATCAAGTAATTCTCCTGAGTCTGCTGAAACTCTTTTTGCATCATCAATCGGTGTAGATGCTATTTTGCATCCCAAAAGGCCAGGTTCATTAAGATTCCTTTCCTTGTCCATGCCGCTTTAAAACCAAGAAAAAACCACAATTCTCCCAAATATGCATCCCTTTCCTTGTCCATGCCACTTCAAAACCATGAAAACACCGCAACTCTCCCAAATCTTTGATGCGGACGGAAACATCAAGAGCTTGTTTAATCAATGCTATTTCTTGGTCATTATTCCCTGTCAAAGTTATATCATCTACGAACACCAAAATTGCTGTGAAAGAATCATTAGATGACTTAATAAACAAAGAATGATCATGCATTGACTGTGTATAGCCAGCAGAAAGAAGGAAAGAGGATAATTTAGCAAACCATTCCCAGCTAGCTTGTTTTAAGCCATAAAATGCCTTTTGTAGCTTGCACACTTGTCCTGGTAAAACCGCATTCCGTCCAGGAAGGGCCACCATTAAATTTCTTCCATTAACTCACCATGCAAGAAGGCATCATTAATGTCAAGCTGCCTTAGTTTTCATTTCAGCACTGAAGCAAGAGATAAAATCAATCTCACAGTGGTTATTTTAGCCACAGGTGTAGAATATTTCAGTCCTTCAGTTTGAGTGTAGCCCTTCGCTACTAAACTAGTCTTATGTCTCTCTACGGTCCCATCAGCTCTGCATTTGGCCTTATAAACCCATTTACAGCCAATAGGAACCTTCCCTTTAGGTAAATCAGTGACAATCCATGTTTGATTATCATCAAACACATAATTCAGCCTGAATAGCATCTGTCCAGCAGTCATAGGTGATAGCTTCGGTATAGTTTCTTGGTTCAGCATGTGAAGACAAAGACATGACATAAGATTTATAGCAAGGAGATAAACGTTCATATGACAAGACAGAAGAAAGAGGATAAAGAACCTTGGAAGACGGATTGGAGATCGTGCTAATATTACAGTGATAGTCCATAAAATAGCCAGGAGACCTTCTTATTCTGGTGCTGGAGCAAGCAGGTGTAGTGATAGCATTCATCTCAGTTGAATAATCTATTTCTAATGTACACGGAGAATCAAACCCCTTTCTCTTGAGTTTGGTGCTACGGAGGTAGGATGGGTTGTGACAAAGGATGGTTCTGGTGCTGAATCAATTTCACAAATAGGACGCTGGCTAATATCAATGGGAGTCTGAATTGGAGGGTCAAACAGAGGAGAATAATTGTTATGGCTTTCATCATTGGGGGAGGGACCTTTGTTAGTTTCACTGCCTTTGGCTTCTAATTTGCAGTATGGGAACACACTTTCGTAGAAAATAACATTTCTAGAAACAAATAACTCTCTAGTTTGTATGTTCAGTAAAATATAGGTTTAATCATATAGATAGTCCATATTTCTAGTGACTTTTCTCAAATAAGTCTCTCACTTATTTTTTGTCTCAATTGGATCTCTATTTTAGAAAAATTGAAGCAATTAAGTCATTGTCGTTAGTTCCGTACTAACACCAAACTAACGGCAAAGACCTAATTGTTTCAATTTTTCTAAAATAAAAACCCAATTAAAACAAAAAATAAGTGAGAGATCTATTTGAGAAAAGTCACCCGATAGGGACCATTTGTATAATTAAACCTAAAATATACCCTTTTGTGCCAGACTTGTACCCAAAAAAATACATTTGCAAGCTCTAGGATCAAACTTGGTTCTATTAACAGGAGAAGTGCTAGCAAAACAAAGAGAACAAAAAACCTTTAATGGAGCAAATTCCAGTTCAGTCTTATGCAAAATCTTATGTGGGGAACAAAATTTTAAAACTGGTGTAGGCAACATATTGATGATGAAGGCAGCATGTGATACAGCATAAGACCAATATACTTTCAGTAAATTGGACTGTATCATTAGAGCTCTTGCTACATTCAATAAATGCCATGTTTTCTTTCTACAATGCTATTTTGTTCAAGTGTGTTAACATAAGAAGTTTGGTGTATTATTCCTTCGTTAGCATAAAAATCAGTTATGGAAAATTTTGTTCCATTCTCACTTTTTATGGTTTTTATCATGTTGTCAAATTGGGTTTGTATAAAAGTACCAAAATCCTGCAATTTTAGCAGTTTCAGATTTTTGTTTTAAAGGAAAAACCCAAGTGTAGCGTGAATGATCATCAACAATAGTGAGAAAATATTTATGTCCATGAACAAATGGAATGGAATATGGTCCCCACAAATCAGTATGTATTAGATCAAAACATTTAACAGAAACAGAATTACTAATAGGAAAGGGTAACTTTTTCTACTTAGACAAATGGAAAACATCACAAACATACCAATCATCTTGACTAAAGGAAACTTGCTCTTTATCACATCAAGACATTTGTTGAAAACATGACCAAGACGAAAATGCCAAAGAGCATCAATACCAATAGAGGCTAAACTAACAGTTGTGATACAGTAAGGGGTCTGAGTATGTGGGAAAGTATGGTAAGAAGGCACTCTCAGTGTGTAAAGACCATCCAGAATATACCAATCATCTTCAAGTTGTTCTTGTCCAGAATTTTACAGTGAATGGAACCAAAAGTGAGAACACATGAGAGGTCTTTAATCAATTTTGTAACAGATAAGAGGTTAAAATTAAAGCAAGGTATGTAAAGCACATTATGTAAAACATGAGTTTTGGTTAAAAAGACACTTCCAAAGTAATATGCAATAACCTTATTTCCATTTGGTAACGTAACATGTATGGGTTTGATTTGGTGATATGATGCAAAATGAGAAAGACAAAAACAAATATGGTCTGTTGCTCCGCTATCTAATATCCATGTGCTGAAAGGAAGGATTTTACCAGTACACGCAGGTGAACTGGAAGAACTGGAAGTTATTGGCCGTTATTAGACACCTGCGACTGCTGTAAAAGAGTTATTAGGCCTTGATACTGCACTTTGATGAAACCAAATTGTTGCCCCTGATTTTCCTTTAAGGGTTCAGATTCATCACTGTGGAAGGCTACATTGGCAAAAGAATGGTTGGTGTTCTGTTTTGTGAACTTAAAATGTGGGCAAAAGACATGTTTCTTGTAGCAGGAGTCCACAGTGTGGCCCATCTTACCACAATGATTGCACATCTTATTGTCATTACCACGACTGAGGTTTGCATTTCCTCTCCGCCATGACCACCAGAAAAACTATTTCCTCTTCCTCCGCTGTTTCCTTTACCACCAATAGCCATAATCTTGGAGTGTTCTATAATTTCACCAAACATTTGCCTTTCTTGCTGAACAACCAGAGAAAAGACACGATTCAGGGGTGGTAAGGGGTTCATTAACATGATTTGGGACTTCACAATGGAATACCCGTCATTCAACCCTTGAAGAAACTTAATCACTTGGTCCTGAGTTCTGTATTTCCCAGTGTTGACAGAGGCCTTGCAAGAGCTTTTAATGGCACAACTACAAATAGGGATTGGACGAAAAACCTCAAGTTCATCCCAGAGAGTTTTCAGTTCGATAAAATAATTGGTGACACTTAGGTCCCCTTGCTTGAGAGATATGATAGTGTCTTGAAGATCTGCAATGCAAAGCAAATCTCCCCGAGAAAACCTCTCTTCAAGATCAGACCAAATACTTGAAGCAGTGTCTCTCCATATGACACTCTGGGCAGTGCAAGGAGAAAGACATCGCAGAAGCCATGACACAACCATCATGTTTGCTCTCTCCCTGGGTATATATGACTAGCACGGACTGGAGGTGAGATGGTTCCATCAACAAAACCAAGCTTATTTTTAGAAACCAAGCTCATCTGCATTAATCGTTCGTGACCATTGGTGGTAATTGCGGCCTTCGAGAATGAAAGAAACAAGAACCAAAGATGGGTTTTCAAATTGGTTAAGATAATATGGTGATGAAGGGTCTTGAGATGGATCAATATCCATGATTGAATGTAGCAAACCAGAGCTCTGATAATCAGAGCTCTGATACCATATCAGAAAAGTTAAAAAGGAAATTAGTTCTAAAATAGTGTATCATATTTTCATTGTATTGAAAGCATAGCTGCAGGAGACAATAAATAGATACAGCCAAACACTAACCGAAAAAAGAAAATAGACACTTATGCTAACAGAAAAGAGAAAACAGAAATCGGTGCACTGCACCACTAATACAGCAGGGGAAAGCACAGCTGTCCCATAAAGCAAAACAGAATTAATTCAGCTCCCCTCTAGGTGACGTGTGTCTGTGTTATTTAATATTTGAGGTAAGAGTGAGAAATAGCATGTATCAAACACATAGCTCCCCGCAGTAATACTTAAAAATTGTCATCTGTAAAGCCAAATATAGGGAAAGAAAGCAAGGCTACAATGGGGCAAAAAGGACCTCATAATATAGAAATCTTTAGTTGCTGTGGCTCTAAGAATTGAGAAGAGACAACGTGAGTATCAGGATTAGAAGGAAACATAAACGAAGCATGAACTCAACAATATGTAAAACACGCTACCTGAAGATTTAAGTGTGCATGGATATCACTCAGCAATTTATAATATCCACTTTGGCAAAAGGGGATTTTTGAAGTAAGTATTCTACTATCCTGCCAACTCCATCATCGGATATGTTTGTCGAAGATTTCACTTTCAATTTCAATGACTTCAATTGAACAAAACAAGGAATTTGAGTTATCATTGAACCAGAAGTTGAGAGACCCTGCACAACGAGAGTTGATTGAAGACACACTTTGAAAGATAATTTGAAAAGCAAGATTGACTAACGGATAGAAATTTGGCACATGGAACATATTATGGGCAGTATCAAAAGTAAAATACAAAGGAAAAACAAAATAAAACTTACATGTAGAATCTTAAGGGTACTTGAAGAGAGTATCATTATCTTTACATAATCAGCAAGCACTTGCAGCAGACTTATAAGGGCTGAATAAGTCCGTTCAAAATGAGTATGAAAATAGGCTTCACAGTCAATGCTTACTTGTTCAAGAAAACAAAGTTTGCATGCAGAGAGTTGGTAAAGAGGATCACGCATCACAGTAAGATATCTAAGGTTTGGAGTAGAAAGCACAAATTTGTAAGGCGCTTCTTGAATGGTACTACCAATGGTCAAACTAGAAAGGTTGGAATTACATATACAGAGGAATTTCACACCTTGGTGCAAGTTAAAACGATCAAGAACCAAAGTATCTAACATGTGACAAGTTGAAAAGGGCTCAGCATAATCACTTTCACTTGCAGTAAAAGTGACGTGCTCAAGATGCAAGCTTTTCAATGCTGGCAAATGCAAGGAACTCGGAAGTTGGGTCATCCAAGGTACAGCCCAAATCGAAAGCTTGAGATATGTCAATGTTTTACAAGAAAAGACACAAGGGTGCAACCTAAAACCAAGTATAACACTTAAATTAACTTCAATTGTCAACTGCTGGACATCGTGTGACACAGCATACCCCATAATCCTATCCAGAAGTTCATGATCAATGCAGCCTTTACGCCTCAAATCTAGACTATGCAGTGAAATAGAGTTGTCTCGATTCGAAATAACCCAAGAAACAAATTTGCTGAAATGTGTAAGATTGGTAAAATCTGAGGAATTCAAAGCCAAATCACTTAGGTGTTTCCAAAGTTCGTTCCATCTCGAAGACAGGACACAAGTCTGAACAGCCTGTTTCATGCTCATAAATTTCATTATATGAAGTAAGACAAAGTTAGGCATGTCACTGAGCCTGTCCATGTCCTCTTTTTTATCTCCATCACTCTGCATTTTTCCGTCTTCAACTTCAATTTCCACTGTTGTCCCTTTTCCTTCAACCACACCTGATCTAAGAAATTCAAACATATCATAAATTCACTTCTCACAGTTACACCAAAAAATTGTCAACAAAAAAAAATAACTGTCAAATGCCAATACTAGGATTGGATCTAATGAAAGAAAACCTTTTTGAAGTCAAGTACAAAATTTTTTCCACTTTCAATTTCCAATAAGATATGAAGGTTTGGGTTTGACCCTTTAAGAATGATTGAATAAATACTATCCCAAATTATTGAGGAAGCAGGGAATATAAATACCTTAGGCAGTGATTGGGGATTCGATCATTCAAACTGCAACTTTCCCTGGCACTTCAAGTTTCGCCTTAAATCCTAAAAGCGTTTTTCTTTGGGTTCTGAATCGATAGAAGAATGTGTGGCGCGATATCTTTGCCATGAGAGGGTGCGCGTGTTCGATGTAGATATTTTTGTTTAGACAGGATTTTTTGTTCTTTGTATTTTATTAAGAGAGGGAAAAACACATGAGACAAAAACATTAATAAAAAAAGGTTTGAATAAATAAATAAGTACAAAATTAAAAGCAAAATATTTATTATTATCGTAAAAAGAAAAAAAAGGTAGTAAAAGAGAAGAAAAAGAGGAAAAAAGAAATGAGATAAATGAAAAGTATAAGTTATTTTTATAGAACAAAAAAAAAGTATGAAGGAGAATGAATTAAAAATTATATTAAAAAATTATTATTAGTACTTGTATTATTCTGTTAACAAATTATATGGGACTAAATCTAATATAGAATAAAAGTTTTTTTTTGGAATAACTAGAAATGTACTTCCTTTTTCATTTGATTTCACTGAACATAACAATAAATAAATAAAAATTATAAATATATTCTTATTTTTAATTTTGAATAAAAAATTTAAATAAATTCTTATTATAAATATATATATATAATATCAATTTCATATGTTTTTTTTTCATTCACACTTCTTGTATATATATATTAAATAGTTTTGAGGAGCTGTCAAAATATGTAACCTGGCTCAATCCGGTCCGACTCACCACGGGTTTGTCACTTAGTGAGTCAACCTAACCCGACTCACTTATTAGCGAGCTGAAAAAATTCGAACTCGGCCCGACCTACCACGATTTGGTGAGTTAAACGGGTGAGTATTACTCCCTCCACCAACCCCATCTTCTCCCTCCACCTCTCCCATTTTTTCTAAATTTCAATCCTACCCTTTTTACTTTTACTTTTATTCATTTTACTTTTTATTTTTAAAAACCCTAATCCCCTTTCACTTTCACTCTTTTTCTCATACACAAGCCTCCCCACCCACTTTCACTTTCTCTCTTTCTTTTCAATTTCCACATCCCTTAACATCATTCTCAATTTCTGTCTTTTCTTCATTCTTTATTCTTGAAAGCTTAGTTACATTATATTATATATGGTTTGATCACTTTTGTCATATTTTTTAAAAAGTAATGGAAAGAAGTTGACAGTTTGAATAATAAATTTCATGTGGTAGTTCATCAACATATGTGGATGTGAGGATTTCTCAATGTGGTGTAAATTCAATAAACTAATTCTGATATTCAAAGTCACAGGGTATATATAGTGGTGACGTAGAGAAGGTGAAGAGGACTCGTGACACTGTTAGCGAAGAAGATTGTGGGGATTAATTAGATTATGTGTTATCGAATGTAGAAATTGAAAAGAAAGAGAGAAAGTGAAAGTGGGGGTGGGGGGTGGAGGCTTGCCTCTCAGAGCAAGAGTGAAAGTGAAAGGGGATTAGGGTTTTAAAAAATAAAAAGTAAAATAGATAAAGGTAGAAGTAAAAAGAGTAAGATTGGAATTTAGAAAAAATTGGAGGGTGGAGGGAGAAGATGGGGTGGTGAAGGGAGTAACACTCTAAACGGGTTGGCTCACTGGCTCATTTAATTATAAGTTTTTTCTAAAATAAAAAAATTAAAATGTTTTTTGATTTAAATCTAAATAAACGTCACACTAAAATGATCTTAAACTCCAAAAACAATTCAAAATAAAAAAGTATCGTAATAAAAAACATGTACAAGAGACAAACAAATAAGTTTTTAATATTGATAATTTTTGTATCACTTGTGCATTTATAATATTAGAGTCTTGAATAAATAAATTTATAATATTTTTCTCAATTGAAACATCTTTTTCTTTATCACTATCTACAATATAATAAAAAAATGCTAACTAATAATATTGAAACAACAAATAATAAATAATTAAATTAGGTGGGTTGGTGAGCCAACCTGGCTCACACGGGTTCAATCCGGTGAGCCGAGTTGAAAATTAACCCGCATAAAAAAAATTACATTTTTTTCAAACCCAATCCAGCTCAAACTCATGATGAGTCGGATTGACTCGCGGGTTACAACCTATTTTTGACAGCAGTAATATTTTATATAGAAATATTAACATATTTATCTATATATAGTAACATGCATAATAATAAGAACAGATTTAAAATATCAATTTGTAAGATGAATTTTTTTTATCTAAGTTGAAACACCTAAATTTAAGAGGATTCACTTTACTAATTTAAGATATTACATAGTTTATAAAATAACATAAATCAAGATATAAATATATAAAATATATTTATAAATTCTTCATGAAAACAAAACAAAATTGTTGAAAGATAAATAATACTTATTAATTATAAGGATTTGTATAATAAAAAAACATATACTTAAATAATAATTATCCTTTAGAAAGACCATTTGTAATCTAATCGTTTCATAACTTTCTTACATACACTATTATTTGTTCACGCATAACATACTACATTGCAAGTGAACAAATCACAACACAATGTAAACTAGGGTAAGTTAGTATAATTATAACAATTCATATTATTCAAATTAAAGTATGATATAGTCAAATTCATTTTTCTTCAAATCAATTATCAATCAAATGTCCACAAATCATATCCAAAATGGCTCATACAACACTGACATTTGACTCCACTTTCGAGAATCTTAATTTTTCCAAGATGACTCATAATAAGAAAACACGATGGTGTCCTATGCTAGGTAAGTCGTAATGATAAGACGAGATAATGATAATTCATTCCAATCAATATCTTTTTCCAATTATTTTTTTCCCCCTAATGTTGGAAAACCTTACTCATCAAAATGACAATCAACAAATAAAACTGTAAATAAGCCTCCTATTAAGGGTTGAAGATATTTTATTATTGATGGAGAATCAAATCCAACGTATATTCTCAATCTTCTCTAAGGACTCATCATATTCTCTTTTGGTGGGGAAATTGAAACCTATGTAACACACCTAAAAATTATTAAATGAGAAATATTATGTTATTAATAAAAAACCATTTGCATAATAGAGTATTTGTGATAATGTGTTGACTTGATGCGAATTACTATTGTAGCATGCAAAATTACATATCTCAATCCCAAGTAGCCATTAGAAGATTAGCTCTCATAAGTAATGGTCTTGCAACCAATTTTAAATGTTTTATTAATTATTCTGCAAGTCTATTTTAAGTATAAATATGTGTTACTGGATGTTCAACTTCAATTTCAATTGACATACAATACTCATGAAAATCATGAGATGTAAATTCACCAGCATTATCAAGATGGATTTTCTTAATCGGATAATTTGGGAATGGGCTCTTAACTTAATTAATTGTGATAATAACTTTGTAATTGCTCGACTGCAAATTGATAATAAACAAATGTGACCATCTAGTTGATGAATCAATTAAAATAATGAAATATCTAAATGATCCATGTTGAATATAGTGAAAACTATGTATGAAATTAATCTCTCTTATGTTGAATATACACATAGGGTATTCTATTTGTAATAGAAGAAATATATGCTAAATCCAAAATACAAATAAGAAAAAAATAACAAACTAACTAAAGATAAAAGATAAAGATAAGATAAAAATAATAAATCTAACAATCCACATGATGGGTGTATTGGACCGCAAATATCACCTTGTATTTGTTCTAAAAATGAGATTGACTCATTTCTAATTTTTTTCTAGTGATGGTCTTGTCAACAACTTTCCTTATGAACTTGCAATACATGAGATCATTAGACTGAAGAAAATTTTGACTTTTAAGTGGGTGTCAATATGAGTTTTCGACTATTTTTTGCATCATTGTAGATGTAGGATGACCCAAACAATCATGCTAAACAAGAAATTCATTTTAATTCGAAAGCTTTTGGCTTACAATGCCATGCATTTCAATTGTACTATTATATGTCTAGTACAAGCCATAAGAGAAGACTGATAATTTCTCCGATACACATTTTTTATTTAACTCAATTGTATTGATATAAAGATATTTCATATCTCATTCATTGTTTGTCTCAATATAGTATCCATTTAGACTAATATCCTTGAAACTTAACAAGTTCCTATTATACTTTTTTGTAGAAGTATAATAGCTCTTTTAGAGTCTTCAAATATATTTGTAATATCATAAACAATGTTTACTGTTGAGAATAGTACGAGTTGTTGCATTATCAGCAAGACACAATCTAATAGTCTATACAAAGTTATTATATACCATATATATAATTAAATTTTAATGGACTTATTAACCTCAACTCGTTGCAGGTATTGCTCATCTTGATATTGGTGTTAATATATACATATACATGTACATATATATATATATATATATGTATATGTATATATAATTGTAGAGAAATCTTTTAGTGATGAATATTTTAATTTAGTTTCATTATAATTTAATTTATGGTGAATTTTTTAATGGTACTTTTACTATATATTGGTTTAAAATATGTATATCTAACATTGGTATTAAGTATAGGTATAAGAATAAACTTTTTTATTTTGTATTACAAAATGTATATGTAAACTGAGGGTATAATGAACATTTATTATTATATAGATCTTATATAGTAATTGTTATAAAATGTAAATGGAGATATTCAAATACCAATATTATACATAATATATATGTTACAAATGAATATTTAAGTTAATGATATATTAAAATATACATATCATGTGTATGAATGTGAAATATGATTTTGATATGAATTTGTGATTTTAAATTTTGTTATATTATACGTATGTAAAGGTTAAAAGATTTTCAAAGACGATGTTTTATACTTAACTTTAATATTATATGATAATTTATAACTTGCTTGATTAAGTTTAGTAATACCAATAAGTTGAAGTTATTAAGTTTATTAAAATTTAATTATATATATATATTAGTTTTAATTATATATATATGATCATAAAAGTAATTAAATTATATAAATAGTTGTAACAAATCAGTCAATTTTACTAATAAAAGTAATTAAATTATATAAATAATTGTAATAAATCAGTGAATTTTACTAATAAATGTAACAAATAATTGGACAACCATTAATTCCTAACAAAAAAAAATAAAAACAGAAAAAAGGGACAATCTCGGAGTTGAGATAATTTCAACATGGAAAAAGCGAAAAAAATTAGATTCCTTGATAGAAAACACGGTTTTGTTAAAAAGCACTTTTTTTGGTAACTTCTCACAGCTTAAAGCTCTCGTTGTTCTCCTCTCTTCTCTTCTCCAAGGTACCACACTTTCACCTGCTATCTGTTTCCCTATAAAATGAATTTTCTTTGTTAGTTTTCTTTTCGTTTTTCTTTTGTTGGATGGGTTGAACTCCTTTAGTAGCTCGCAACTTCATTCATTTCAATGCACAGTTTTCAAAAAGAGTTTTCCAAGGTTATGTTTGGTAGGGATTCCTTTTTGTTTCCCTTTATTCAAATTATTCCTCACAATTAAAACTGTTAATCAGCTGTGAACGGTGAACTGTTTACATTTGATGACAAAGTCTTTTCGCATTAATTTGTGGATTTTCAATTTGGTTGTGAAATTGGCCAGAGTCAGGGTTTTGAACATTTTGATTGTAAATGAAATTGCCGTCCTTCGGCGAACTCGCACTGTTTTGTCTAGTTGTTTTGGCATATTCTTTGACTTGTTTAGGAGGGTGTTTCTATGTGATTTTCCATGCTTTGGTATTTATCTTTTTGAAAATTTTCCCTTTTTATTGTTTGTGGTCTTTGAAGTTCAATAACCTACTGTAATAACCTCGTATGTTTTTCCCAGTTGATCACGCGACTTGAGGATTCCTTGCATACATCTGGTGTTTGAAGAGCTCATCCGTCTACCACAATGAAGTAATGCAATCAAAAATATATATGTTAATTTGCTTATATAGTTTGTGACAAGAAAATTCTTAATCTCACTGAAATTGAATTGTCCTGCTTATTGCATATTATATATCATGGAAAGATAAAATGAAGAATCTCTTCTCCTGGGATAATGTAACCTGACCATGGAAGTTTTACGAGGATAATAATACTTTCTGATGTGGTAAAATTTTTAGACTCAATTGATGAATGTGTGACAGTTATTCAGGGCTAATAATTCCTTAACAGTTGTGGATTGAGAGAGTCTCTCTGGCTTGGGGAAAATTATTCCTTTCTCATGTTTCTTTTCTTTACAGATACTAATAATAAAACACAGTATTCAGATAGTTTTATTTCTTTCCTATCAATATGAACTTTTGGAAGCAGTTAAACCCATGTTTCAAAATGTGATATTGTTAAAACAGAGTCAAATACTCAGTTCGTGTATTTTTGTGCTTTCTACTTTATTTTTTGGTTGATTAGAAAAGAAGCCTAGATATATTAAAGGGAACACATCATAAATAAAAAATAAGAAGGTAGACTATGTTAAGCTATAGCACAAGTTGTGGGCACTTGTCCTTTTCTTAGGCCTAAAGTACTAGGGAGGTGGCTTAATTTCCCTGGGACATTTATTTATGAAGTTGGAGGAAAAGAGACACTTTTTGGTTCAATATTATTTATAGACTGTGTATGTTTCATTTTTGTTAGAATACAGCCTAATGGATATTTATCCCAAAGCAAATATTTTCCTTTCATCTTTTCTTTTTCGTAATACATGCAGTGACTACCCAATGGGTAACCAGACACAGCCTATGTTAACTTAGAATGAGGTTGTATAACGTTTCAAAATCATTAGTTTTTTGGTCTTGAATTTTTGATAAACAGAAAGTTCAAGGTCCATAGAAATAATGTTGTGTTGATTGTGAAGCCTGGACTGGACTGATAGGGTTGCTCCCCTGGTTTTAGAGTTGTTTAGAAGTCACTTTGGGTATTATAAGTTTGTGATTGGGTTGTTAATAGTTGTTCCTGTGGTGCCCTAAGCCTATTTTTATGCAAATTATTTTCAAGGTAAAAAGTGCTTTTTTCTATCAGTGCTTCAGTTCAGATGATTAATTAATCGTGTCATTTTTTATGTTTGGTATGATGGTGATAGTACCTCCAATAAATAATGTTATAGGAGGAGGAGAAGATTGGACCACAGGGAATGAATGGGCCTTATTCAATGTTTTACAGAATATTAACTGTATTTAGGTAAGTTAGAGGGTAAGTTGTTATTGAAAAGAAGAGAAACCAAGGGAAACCAAGAGAAAATGGAACCTTGTATTTTAGGAATTCATTACATGGGAGAGCTTTGGGTTCCTGGAGTGTACTATCTTGAGACTTATAAAAGAAATCTATTTCTATTTAAGTATTTCACCAGATTGTTGGTATAATGTGGCAACCAAGATGGCTTCAGGCGGATCATAATAATCAGTGTTGAATTATACTGTTGTGGTAGATGCAACTGCTCAATTGGAAAACGTTCTATTTAGGATAATTTGATGGTGAAGGAAATACCGTGAAAGGCCAGGAGAAGTTAGCCATTGTTGACATTCATAGAGAAGGATGGAAATGTGAATAGGAGACAACAAGACAATCTTTCCTGCCATTTTTCAATATTTTTCAGTGTCATATAGACAGTTTGAATGGAAAATGCATTAGTAGGAATGTAGATGAAAAATAAAAACAACCTATCTTAAGTGATCTTGAATTTGTTACCATACTATTCTAAACATTGCAAACCTCCTTTTACCTTCAGGTTCTTCTTTATGTGTTTCTGAATTAAATCAGTAGATTGAGATTGAACTTTACCCCTGGTCCAGTGTTATTTACACGCAGTAACAGAATGACCAACTACAGAAAAGTAATGGTATTATAACCCTTGCAAAGGAGAGATTATGCTAAATGACATTCTGTACCAGCTACAGATTCTTTATGTTTAATTTCATATTCTTGGGAATGTTATTGTTTAAGCAACAATATTAGGTGGAGGCTTATGATTAGATCTCTAACAAATGGAAATAATTTTCCAATGACTCTCGAGTCTGTTTTATTTATTTATTTGTTTATTTTTATACTTTACTGATAAAGCCTATTCAAAGGCAAAATTAATGGGATGGTAGATAAACATTGTTTGCATCGAACTAACATCAAATTAAAGAAAAAAAAGGGACTGACATTTCTTTTTTATTGTCTAAGAAATCTTCTCGATCAGACTTGAAGTTTAAATAGATATTGCATGCCTGTTGAGTGAATGTGTGCTTTATTGATTGAAAGATGAAAATATTTGATGGAATATTGGTACATCCACCCTTTATCTACTCACAATATTTTCTAATAACTATTCCAAAGATCTTCTTATCTGTACACAGTCCCGCTTTCAATCTCATGATCTTACCCATTCTTATTGCTATGAATCTTGCTTTTGATATCTTGTTGTAGAGGACGTGTAAGGTGGGATGAGGCTAATATTGGAGAAATTGAGGCAAACAAACCTGTGAGGCAAAAAATTACTGAGCCCAAGACTCCGTATCATCCTATGATTGATGATGACAGTATGTAAAGATCACTTAAACTTCATGTTTCTATTTTTATGGCTGCATGTTAGGCCTTTTATACAAATAATTTATTGATTTTATTTTAAGATGTATATATGATTTCTAACTATGATCTTGCTTTTACTTTTCTTGTATTGGATATTCAGTATTTTAAAACGGTTTTATTTCATAGCTAAATTCAAACATCTATCTGGACCTCAACAAGGTCTGGGTTGTAAATATAAAACATACAGTAACCCAATTTTGTTGATAGAGTACGTGGTTATGGTCATTTTGAAATTTTATTCTCAGGCTTGCCCTTGTGCCTTAGTTTAAAAGCCAATACATGTGCAGCAACTTTTCTCTGAAAGAACCTACTTTTTTTAGGTTCTTTATCACCTGTACGAGGAAGCTTTGATGCATGTATTGATGATAAAAATCGCTCAATGCATGCTGAAGCAATATGGACTGCTCTGAATGATGTAGCCTCCAGTAGTAGAAGAGGCACTGGTCAATCTGGTGGTTGGACGTCATCTGAGGACGAGTCTGAGGCAATGGAGCAAGATGACGATGGTATGGTACCATTATTTGACTTTCATTTGTTGTTTTATGGTATCATGTTTTTTTCTTTTTTAATTTTTTTTTTATATTGATTGTTACTCTTGATGGGTGCTTGTGCTTCTCCTTTATGAGAAATTTAGTTTCAATGATTGATTTCTAATTCAAACAATTGAAATTTTTGAATAATTATGTAGTGTTATCTTGATTTGCGTATTTTAACATGTAAGGATTATGAAGTTGAGATGTCAGGTTTCCTTTAGATCTGACGTTTATTATTTTATTCCTGTCTAGATAATATTGGAACCAAGGGTTCTGACAGACATTGTGGAATAGAGCTATAAATGAATTTGGTTGATGCTGCTTGTGTTTTTATTTTGTGCTGTTTTGTTTTAATATCATAAATATGTATATAAAGTCGCTTATTACTGCTATACCTTTTTCTAATATTTCTAAATCAGAAACTATACGTATGTAAACTTAATATTATTAGAAAATGGGTGACATAATGTCATTTTGTCCTGGAAAAGTGGCAAATTGTGTTGTAACTTGGGTCTGTAGAAGTGTATGTTTTCTTAACTTGTTCTCCAAAAGTTTTAACTTTCTAGTAAGTTTTGTATTCACTGTGAGCAAACAGTTTCATCTTACAATGACACTAATTCATATAACACGTCTTTCAGGAACCAAACCAATACAAGATTACAAGTTGTTACTTTCATGGACCATATATATAATAATAACTTCAATTGGTTAACTCTACATTTTATGGAAGCCAACTTTTACAAATGCTTTTATATGAATGAGTCATTTCTGGGTTGAACATGGCAGGATTAATTATTTCTTATGCATACCATTCTCACTGTCGGATCTTGAAGGTTTTTTATCTTCATTGATGATGACTAACTAGCTAATTGATCATGTTCTGCCCAAACTTGATAACTACTTCTGATACGTTGGCCTGGCCAAAATGTTGGACTTAGTGATGGTTGCTATAGTATCCAATCATTATACTCTTTTAAATTTCAGTAAATTGTGTGGTCATGAGTTAGGATCTATTTATAGTAAAAACTGCAAAAAGTATTGGAATCTTGTCATTTGTTTCTATCATGAAGGGAGTTTATTCCATTTTGATGAACATGAAAGTTTTTTTCCCTTTTTTCTCCGAGTAATTTAGTGAGTTGATTTGCTGTAGTGTATTATTCTTCTAGTAACCTAACTTGACTTTTCCTGGGTTGGCTATACTGTTAGATTCTGAAACAGATAGAAGCATGAGTTTTAAAGAACACAGAAAGGCCCACTATGATGAATTTCTTAAAGTCAGAGAGCTGCGACAGAAGGGTTCTCTTGAGGATGAAAGTGATGAAGATAATAATTCTGAACGTTGTAAGGCGGAGAAATGTGAATCTTCTTCACTGAGTGATAGTGTTAAAGAGATGGAGATTAAGGGAAAGAAGTCTTCAACGCCTCCAGCCAATGGTTCTTAGACAGTTATCTACAAATAAAACCCTGTCTTTTCGTTAGTTTATTTTGTGGGTGGAGATAAAGCTAGATGATTCCACTGTATTCTTGTATCATTGTATGTAAATAGTTTCTTTGTTGACCTTGTTTATTATGCTCCGTTTACACTTTTTGTACTTGGTTTGTGCTTTAGCATTTTCGATGAATTTGGTCCTGGTTTTTATGAGTAATTGAAGTTGGATTGTGAAAGGGAGGATATATCTCAAAGTTAACAATATTGCATTTCTTATTTCTGTGTTTTTGTTGCAGCTTGTGTGGGAGATTTATGCTCCAATTTATAAATCTATATCAGATTTGGAAAACGAGTATTGATCATATTGAATTTTTGTATCTTGCATATATGTAAGCATGTGGTTAAATTACATATGAAAATATGGTTAATTATGCCCCCAATTATAATTGTATATAAATACAATTATGTATAATATGATTAGTAGAATTATGAGATTATTGAAATGTTTAACAGTGATTAATTGTGTTGTGGGCAGTTAATATTAAACTGCATTGATAAATATATAAAATTATACAAGTATTTTTAATTACTTGAGATATAGTTGTGAAAATTTTGATATGTAGGAAGTAATAGGAAACATTTATAAATTTATTTAGTCATGAAACATTGGGTGGATCGAAGTTACTCTCCAAATTTAGATGAAACCCTCCCAAGTTGTATGAGATACTCATTATTATGCATATATCAAAATAAGATATATAGCATTTTGGACTTATAAGAAAAGAATACATTTTTTTTTTATAATTTAAAATTAATTTATAGATTTTTTTCTCATTAAATTTATTTAAACTTGACCTATGAAATTATATTCATTAGTCCAAAATTCACTTTCCACGTCATACATTTTACATCAAATTACAAAAAGAAGAACAATAAAAAAAATGTGTTGTAATACTTTTGTAAATAAGTATAATTATTTTGCATTGGAGACATTAAAGTCTTGTATAAGATTCAATATTTAGGTTAAAATCATATACACTCTTATGTAAATATCAAGTTTTGTGTTGGACTTAAGTGTCCTATATAAATATTTTTGCATTACGACATTGTGTTTCTTCTTCCTAACACTTTTAAGGCGTGATTCACTTCCTTTTCATTTTCTTGATCGACAAATTTGTGTAAGTTTAAAAGGTAAATTTTTCAATCTGAATCAACGGGTGTTTTGTGAAGATGAATATTTTTTTATATTATATTTAGGGATGACAAAAAAAAATATGCAGATATGGATATCTGCGGATAAAATATGAATATGTGACAAAGAGTTACTATCTACAGATATTTATTATCCCTAGATAACAAGTAGTGGGTATTTTAAAACCCTCTTCTAAACGGGTCGAGTGTGAGTATTAAACTATCCACGTATCCATTACACGCAAAAAATAATTAAAAAGATATTAATTTTTATTTTTTAAATTAAATTTAATTAAAATAAAATTAATTTATATTTTATTAGGTTAAATAAATTTAATTAAAATTAAAATTTAATTTATATTTAATTTAATTTATATTATATTATATTATATTTTTTTTTATAATTTTATTTAAATTTTATTTAAAAAATATATAAAATATATTTTTTAATTTTTTGTGGATATCTACGAGTAGTAACGGTTTTAAAATATCCTTGAGTATGTTCTAAACAAATACTCGTACAGGTAACAGACGAGTTGTAAATCGATTTTTTTTTCATGGATTGGATTGTATATAAACACTATCCGTGTTCGAACCGACCTTATCATCCCTAATTCTATTAAAGCATAGATCCAAGTATGTCATTGATGTAACTTTTCTATATTTCTGCTGTATAATTGAAACTGACATCATGTATGAGTTTTATGAGTTAGGTTGGAGGCTTACAAACACAAGATGACACTGTTACCACCTGTCTTCACTAAAGAGAGTCATCAACAAGGTCACTAACATATCATGACGCACAATTACGTTTATGTTGAAATTAATTAGATATGATAATGTAATATATATTAAAAAATATATAATAATTCTTAAAAACATGATAAATATATAATTATTATTGTATAAATCCAAATTAAAATAATATATATTAAAATTGTTAACATAATAAATTATAAATTATTTTCATCATAAAAATATTATTGTTTTATAAATTAGATATTTCATTAATAAATATTGATATAATATAATAAAATATTAGATAGAGGTTATATGTCAGACAACATAAGAAGTTACTACTTCACCATTTGAAAATATACTACAACATTCATACATTTTTTATCATCTAATTGAGCCATTGAGAAAAAAAAAATATATAAATGAAGAGAAAAAAACCAGAAAAATGGAATTTTATATGGAACTTTATCATATGTCCAATATAAATTCATTTCTGGCATTTATGTAACACTTTTAATGTAATTAATCCTAAATATTTAATGTCAAGATACCCTAATATTAGGATTTCTTGTTCCACCCGACACGTGTCATTGGTAAATGTTAAAAAAATTAATTAGGGAGGAAATTTCGATATGTCCATCTTTGGCTTATAACTTATAGGTGTATGTGTGCATAAATTAGCATAATCCATATTATTGCGTAAATTTGTGCAAATATAACTATGTTAATGTTTGCATTGGTCATTTCATGTGAAATATCACCAAATATGTTTGATAACTTGGGATGACTTTGTTGTCCTTTTCATCACATGATATTTTACCTTTCTAGTATATAATTTTTTTATGTTTGTATATACGGATGAGAATATCCCAAGTACTCATCTACGAGTATACTGTTTTTAGTAAAAAAATAAATTAAAAAGGAAAAATCATGGCCTAGGTCCATGACTTCAGTGCAAATAATGAGTGTAATGAAAAAGTTAGAGTCACGACTGTGGTTGATGACTTCTATATAGGGTCATTCATATCTTATATGACTTCTATATAATAAAAGTCATATATGTGATGCACAACTTATATTCAAATAAAATTTTCAACATGGTGCAACTTCACTGCAAGCTAAAACCATTGACGTGTTTTTGAGTATTTTTTATTTTATTCAATAGGTGATTTCCTTACATTGATTATTACTAAATTCAAGTTCAAAGTTTTAGAAAGTATAAATGGTAGAATATATACGTGGATGAATTTAAAGCTTGAGCACATTTAATTATACACTTAGCTTTTGTGTCTAAGAGACCTTTACTAGTTTATCTTAGGCTTAATTACCTACTTAGTCCCCATGTTAGGAAGTAATTTTCTGTTTAGTACCCAGTTTTAAAAATGTAGGCATTTGGTACCTATGTTTTGAAATTTGTATCAATTCAATCCTATCCAGTTAACGGCGTTATAATTGATGCGAGAAATTAAGAACGTTAATAGCCTGGGTGGAATAACTATCAAATGTTTGAATGCATCTTCATTAACGTTCTTAATTTCTCGCATCAATTATAACGCCGTTAACTGGATAGGATTGAATTGATACAAATTTCAAAACATAGGTACCAAATGCCTACATTTTTAAAACCGGGTACTAAACAGAAAATTACCTCTTAACATGGGAACTAAGTAGGTAATTAAGCCTTTATCTTAATATCAATCGAAACTTTTTCTTTCAATTATCTATGCTTGACTATTGTCTCCCAAGTTTGTGTCTAATTCATTCTCAACAAGTTCCCATTAGGTGTGTTGTAAGTTATAATGAGTTTGTATCTCTCTAAAATTTTATTTTTGACTCGTAAGATGTTTGTAATTTTTTACATATGTTGTAGATTTTTTTAAAGTGATACTTAATCAACAACTTACGTGTGATATCATTGAATCTCCAATATAAACATGTGGCTAAGCTTATATGGTAATGCAATGAATAATTAATATATATGTCTTTAACGACATGTACTTTGGGTTATTAGATATTTGAAGATTTATAAAAAGAAAAAGAGAAGATATAAGAATTTTTATATAGATTCAATTCTAATGAACTTATATCTAGTTTGTTTAGTAATCTTAGATAGAAATTCCACTAAAGATCAAAAGTTTCAAATTACAAACATACCTACAAAATCCTAAAATCAATATCTCAACAAAATTTTGAAGAAACCTTTCAAAAAAACAAAAGATTAGGGATGCTTTACACAATCACTATAACCTTACAAAGAATAGGTAATACTTCACACAATCACCACAATCTTCTACACAAAAGTGAATAATAATATAAGGAATGAAATTATAGAACAAAGATACAAGAAATATATCACTTGTATGAAGCTATTATAATCAAAACCTATAGCCAAGAGAAAACTACTTCAATCTTTTAATCTGTTTGAATAAAAACGTTTTCTACAAAGATGAAATGCTTAAAACTCTCTCATATACTTCCGGTTGATCTTATAGGATTTCAAAGTGTTAAAATAAAAAGAGAGAAGATGCAATATTTAAAGAAAAATTAAGTAACGGTCAAGATCAATCGATTATATTAATGACTTAATCGATTAGTATGCATTAATCACATTTTTAAAACTTGCCAGATTAATCGATTATATAAGTGACTTAATCGACTTAAATTGTCAGGTTTTACATTTATCTTTTGAATTTGATTAAGAACATGTCTAGATTTAGATTAATCAATTATTATCTTATTAAGATATATTAAGAGGGTTTTTTCTTGGCTTTGCAAACATATGTTAAAACACATAAGACTAGTGTTGATCTATTTAAAAACAAACACCTCTCCTTGGACATCATTAAAAACAACTAATTGAATCTTTTTCTTGATATCCTAACACATGCAGGTGTAACTATTAAATCTATGGTGGTGAGCTTAATAAAGTTATAGTAATTCTGCTACTCTGAAAAAATATGTTAGACATTGAAATTTTTGAATTAGACCATACTACTTTAAAATTAGATGGTGTTTTTCGTAATAGTTTAAGGAGTTGGTTTACTTTTAGATATACTTCATGTGCTTTGCTATTATTTTCGTACACATTTGACATGGGTTAGAACTTATTTATTTTAGAAATGTTTTTGCTAGTATCAACCCAAAATATGAACCATCGTTATAATATGTATGCTCAATTTTCATACTAACAAATTTCTTGCGCCTATAACATTTTTTCATTACACAATTAAATCAATCTCTACATTTACTTATTAACCCTTTCCCTACTTGATCTATCTCTACATATAAAACATCATTAACTTACCCTTTACATTGCGATAATTTAGGTTTCAACAATACCATAAATAGGAAATGTTGATGTGAAATGTTTAACATAATTCTCCAATTCAAGAAATTGGGTTCGAGCAAACTAACTATTTGGATGACACTACTATATGCCATAACATATTTAACATATTATACATGACTAATGCATATATTTATTGTTACTTAATGATTTTTTATTTTTTATATTAGAGCATGGGCAACCCCTATCATACAACCATTCTTATCAACATGGTGAATCTTTTTCCCATGTTAGTATTCAATCAACTCTAATGATTGAATTATATGAACCATCATTATAATATGTCTGCTCATTTTTCATACAATAATAAAATTTCTTGCAACCACAACATTTTTTTTTCTATCAGACGACTTTGAGAATGAAACCAATCTCTGCATTTACTTATTAACCCTTTCTCTACACTAATTTATCTCTTCTAGATATAAAACATGATTAACTTACCCTTTACACTATATGTACTTTCTAGAAAAATTCTATAGCAGAATACAACACCAAAATTCCTATTACACTGGAAACAAATTTTGTCTTTGGTTTGTAATCCCGGTGTCACTTCTCATTTGCTTCCCACACCTTATCAATTTTATCAATTTTTTTTTTCTGCAGCTCATCAGAGCTTCCAGAAAATGTTTTTCAGAATAAGAGTGGATGAATGTTTTCCTGAAAAGTGGACCAGTGCCTTCCAGAAAAATATTTTCAAAATTGATGATTTAGTGTGTTACAGAAAATAAATATAGAATGATGGGGTGCAGTGCTCAAATTTGATGGGTGCATGAAGAAACAGACCTTTGATATACAATGTAATATCTAAACCTAAAGTTTCAGAAATGTCATGCTTGGTATTTTTCCTGGTGGAAAATTTGCCTTTATCGACTTGTAGAATCAGGAGGGTTGTAAAATTATTGAAGTGAAGGAAGCTAAGTCATCCTTTGTGCAGAAAAGAAAACTTCCCTTGAGAGAGATTTCACCCAATTTTGGAAAATAGAATTAGAAAGATCACTTAATCAAACATTACGTACATATGATTTACACGTAAAAATTGACGACAACAAATAGTTGCAATAACAAAATAACAATAACTAGATAAACCGACCTATTATAACCCTAGATTTTGCTATGAATGTTGAGAATATAGTCCCTTATTTTTCTTTCAAGTTACTATGTTTATGTTTATCTTTAACATCAACTTATGCATGGTAGGACGCAAATGCTATGATAGGAAATTTTCTATGACTGGTCAACCCTGCAGTTTCAGTCACGTCGAGTGTCTGATCTCCCACTACTCCACTTGGCACTTCCCAATTAAACTGATGAACAAGGTTTGCTATGACCAACTCAATCACATTCATGGCAAACATTATTCCTGGACAACCCCTTCTTCCTGCTCCAAATGGTATCACTTCAAAATCATGTCCTTTCACATCTATTGAACTCTTTAAGAATCTTTCTGCTTCAAACTCTTCAGGATTTTCCCAGTAACAAGGATCTCTTGCTATTGCCCATGCATTCACTATTATTTCTGTGCCTGCTGCAATGTCATAGTCCATCACTTTGGCATCTTCCATGGATTCCCTTGGAAGCAAAAGGGGAACTGGGGGATGTAATCGAAAACTTTCTTTAATCACTGCTTTCAAATAAGGCATGCTGTTTAAATCTTCCTCAGTTATGCGAGTTCTACCATTAACCACATTCCTTATCTCATCTTTTAGCTTCTGCATCACATTTGGGTGCCTCAAGAGTTCTGTCATTATCCATCCTAGGATTGTGGAGCTAGTTTCAGTGCCTGCGACAAACATATCCTAAAACAAATACCATCAACTGTCAATATTAAAGTGTAATGCAAATTCTAGAAGAATGTAGAAGCTCCTTAAATAGAAGAATTGAAATGTAATACAAGTTCTAGAATATTCTAGAAAAACCTAAGATAGGAAGAAAAATCAAGAATATTCTACATAGGTAAAAATCTAGAACATTCCACATAAGTTGTGGCTAGTATGTTCTAGAATAATCTATGGGTCTATAAATACCCATGAACTCTACCATTTGATGTATGTAGCCAACATCTACCATTTGTATGAGCTAACATCTACTACAACTAAAGACAACTACAACACTTCTTTCAACTACTACTTCTACATTCTACTATCTCTACATTTTCTCTACCACATCAACTACTCCTTTCACAACCTTCAAAATACTAACAGTGGTACCAGAGCTACGTTCGGTCATCTACTGGGCGTAGATAAAATTTTCAACTACCTCAAACAAAACTATAACTCATTCTACTACTTCCAAATATATTCTCAACACATGGCTACTACTAATCAAACATCATCAATTCCAGTACCTATTTTCAAAGGAGAAAATTATGATTTTTGGAGTGTCAAAATGAAGACATTCTTCCGCTCTCAAGATTTATGGGATATCATAGAAGAGGGATTCAATATTCCAGAAGACACCTCTACTCTTACTGCAGCTCAAAAGAAGGAGTTGAAAGAAAACAAGCAGAAGGATTCAAGGGCTTTATTTGTTCTTCAACAAGCAGTTGATGAGACAATTTTTCCAAGGATAATTGGTGCCACAAGTGCAAAACAAGCTTGGAATACAATACAAGAGGAGTTTCAAGGAAGTGACGAGGTACGCAATATTAAACTTCATTCTCTAAGACGAGAGTTTGAATTATTAAGAATGAAAGAATCTGAGACCATTAAAGACTACTATTCTAGAATAAAAGAAATAGTTAGTCAGATGAGAGCCTATGGGGAAAATATTCTTGACAAAAAGATCGTTGAGAAAATTTTAATTTCTATTCCCCAAAAGTATGATGCAATCGCAACCGCGATTGAACAAACAAAAGATTTGGCTACATTGTCAGTCACACAACTAATGGGCTCTCTTGAAGCTTATGAACAAAGATTGAAAAGGCATGAAGAAGACTCGGTTGAAAATGCCTTTCAATCAAAACTAAAATTACGGTCTCAGAATAAAGAATATGAAGGAAATAAAAGTAGAGAAGAAATTTCTAGAAATAAAGAAAATCCTAGAAGCTTCTCGAAGACTCGTCAAGAAAAATATCCTCCATGTGGCATATGTAAAAAGACAAGTCACTTGGAAAAAGATTGTTGGCATCATGGAAAACCTCAATGCCACTATTGCAAGAAATTTGGTCACGTAGAAAAGTATTGTCGTAATAAAAATAAGTATCAAGCAAACTTTGCGGAAGAAGATAATCAAGAGAAACTCTTATTCTACGCCAATCAAGAATCTTCTGGTAGAGAAGGAAGTTGGTACTTGGATAGTGGATGCAGCAATCACATGGCGAAAGATCAAAGCATCTTCAAAGACATTGATAAATCTGTCAATGTCAAAGTTCGGCTAGGAAATGGCACCACAGTGGAGTCTCGAGGCAAAGGAACTGTCATGGTGGAGACAAAGAAAGGTACGAAATTCATCAAGGATGTTTTACTAGTTCCAAATCTTAAAGAAAATCTTTTAAGTATTGGCCAAATGATGGAGAATGGATATTCTCTTCATTTTGAGAAAGATACATGCAAAATTTATGACAATAAAATGATAGAAATTGGCCAAGTAAAAATGGAGAAGAGAAATAGAAGCTTTCCTATAAGCTTCAAACCTGGAACTAATATTGCCATGAAGGTAGAAGTTGATGACTCATGGCTTTGGCATAGGAGATTTGGCCACTTCAACACACATGCCTTAAAACTTCTATATACGAAAAACATGATGAGAGATCTTCCATGCTTGAAGGAGAATAATGAATCATGTGAAGGATGTCTCCTAGGAAAACAACATCGATTACCATTCTCGACAGACAAAGCATGGAGAGCAAAAGACTTATTGGAGTTGATTCATACCGATGTTTGCGGACCGATGAGAACACCTTCACATCATAACAACAGGTATTTCATCCTCTTCATCGATGACTTCTCTAGAATGACATGGGTCTATTTCTTAAAGGCAAAGTCAGAAGTTTTTGGAGTATTCAAGAAATTCAAGGCCCTTGTTGAGAAGCAAAGTGGAAAACAGCTAAAAATACTTAGAAGTGATCGTGGCAAGGAGTACACATCTCACGAGTTTGACAAATTCTGTGAAGATGAAGGCATAGAGCGACAACTTACAGTCGCATATACTCCACAACAAAATGGCGTGTCAGAGAGAAAGAATCGCACAGTTATGGAGATGGCAAGATCAATGCTGAAAGAGAAAAGTATGCCTAAAACTTTTTGGGCTGAAGCAGTTTACACTGCAGTTTATATTCTAAACAGATGTCCAACTAAAGCAGTCCAAGACAAGACTCCGATTGAAGCTTGGAGTGGGAGAAAGCCATCGGCTAAACACCTACGAGTATTTGGGTCTATTTGCTACATACATGTTCCTGATCAAAGGAGGCACAAGCTTGAAGACAAAACTATACGAGGAATATTTTTGGGATATAGCACACAGTCAAAAGGCTATCGAGTTTACAACCTACAAACAAAAAAGCTCATCATCAGTCGAGATGTTGAAGTTGATGAAAATGCTTCTTGGAATTGGGAAGAAGAAAAAGTTGTTACAAGCAACATTTTACTTCCAGTGCAACAATCTCAAGAAGAAACTCAAGAAGAGGTAGAAAATTCAGGTATGTTTTCTCCACCTCCACAACAAGATTCTTCACCTGAATCTAGTCCAAGAAGAGTAAGATCTTTGGTAGACATATATGAAACTTGCAATATGGCCGTGATTGAGCCTAACTGTTATGAAGAAGCATCAAAGCAAGAAGTATGGGTCAAGGCTATGGAAGAAGAGATTAAAATGATTGAGAAGAATAACACTTGGGAACTCGTAAATTGCCCTCATGGAAAAGACATCATTGGAGTCAAATGGATATATAAAACAAAGCTCAATCCTGATGGAACTATACAAAAGCATAAAGCAAGATTGGTTGCCAAAGGCTACTCACAGCAACCAGGAATAGACTACAATGAGACATTTGCTCCAGTTGCTCGCTTAGATACAATTAGAGTTTTAATAGCTCTTGCAGCACAAAAAGGATGGAACATCTATCAATTGGATGTCAAGTCAGCCTTTCTAAATGGGGTGCTCGAAGAAGAGATTTATGTTGAACAACCACAGGGCTTCATCAACGAAGGCAATGAAGGCAAAGTACTAAGACTTAAAAAAGCATTATATGGCCTGAAGTAAGCTCCTCGAGCATGGTATAGCAAGATTGATAAATACTTCATCGATCAAGGATTCAGGAGGAGTAAGAGTGAGCCAACACTATATATTAAGGCACAAGGTCAGTACCATCTCATTGTCTCTATATATGTCGATGATCTTATCTATACAGGAAACAATATAGAGATGATGATAGAATTTAAAGAAGACATGATGAAGACATTTGAAATGACTGACCTTGGCTTGATGAACTATTTCCTCGGTATAGAGGTGAAACAAGAAAAGGAAGGTATATTTATCTCTCAAAAGAAATATATTGAAGCTCTATTAAAGAAGTTCAAGATGAATGGTTGTAAACCTGTCACTACTCCACTGGTGGTAAATGAGAAGCTACAAAAAGATGATGGAGCACAAGAGGTAGATGCATCATGCTACAGAAGCTTAATTGGAAGTCTTCTCTATCTCACAGCCACACGACCAGACATTATGTATGCTACAAGTCTTCTATCAAGATTCATGCAAAAGCCAAGTCAGATTCATTATGGAGTAGGAAAAAGAATTTTAAGATATCTACAAGGCACAAAGGAGTTTGGTATATGGTACAAAACCATGACTAACTCAAGGATGATTGGCTACACAGATAGTGATTGGGCAGGATCAGTGGACGACATGAAGAGTACGTCAGGATATGCTTTCTCACTAGGATCGGGTATTTTATCTTGGGCATCAAAGAAGCAAGCAACCGTGGCACAATCAACAGCAGAAGCAGAGTATGTAGCAGCTGCTGAAACCACAAGTCAAGCAATATGGCTAAGAAGAATACTTGAAGAAATGGGTGAACCACAAGATGGACCGACTATTATCTATTGCGATAACAAATCGGCAATAGCAATAGCAAAAAATCCAGTCCATCATCAAAGAACAAAACATATAGCCATTAAATATCACTTCATTCGAGATGAAGAGACAACTAAACAAATTCGACTCGAGTATTGTCCAACAGAAGACCAAATTGCAGATATATTTACGAAGGCATTACCAAGACCAAGATTTGAACTACTGCGCACAATGCTTGGAGTTACCAAATTTGCATTAAGGAGGAGTATTAAAGTGTAATGCAAATTCTAGAAGAATGTAGAAGCTCCTTAAATAGAAGAATTGAAATGTAATACAAGTTCTAGAATATTCTAGAAAAACCTAAGATAGGAAGAAAAATCAAGAATATTCTACATAGGTAAAAATCTAGAACATTCCACATAAGTTGTGGCTAGTATGTTCTAGAATAATCTATGGGTCTATAAATACCCATGAACTCTACCATTTGATGTATGTAGCCAACATCTACCATTTGTATGAGCTAACATCTACTACAACTAAAGACAACTACAACACTTCTTTCAACTACTACTTCTACATTCTACTATCTCTACATTTTCTCTACCACATCAACTACTCCTTTCACAACCTTCAAAATACTAACAGTCAATTTCATTGTCTACCTTCAAATTTCATGCAGGAGATATTCAGCAAAATGAATTAATCAGTATATCAATTAAAGAGGTTATTTCTAATATTTTATGAATGTTGGAAATACAAAATTAATGAATAAACCTCTAGATTGATTTTTAAGATAGGTAATCCCACAGCTTATCTTAAGACTTTCACCAATCCTTTGCTTTAGTCCTTATTTGATTTGTGAAATCTCTCTTAGTTCTAGTCTTTTCTCAGATCATCTTTGATATTAAGGATTGAACTAAATGATGTTTAAGAAAAGTAAAGATTTTATGAGATAGATATCACATTGTATGAATCTTACGTACCAGGATTATAGCCTTTATGACTGTTTTATCAATCTGGAAATCCAAGGCGTTTGTCTTTTGGATCCTCAGCAAAATGTCCACCAAATCATTATGTTCGTCGTCATCATCACCATGCACATCATGCCCTCTTCTACTTACATGCTCATCAACAACTTCATCAAAAAATTCATCAAGCTGTTTAGCCAATCTCTTTGCCCTACCATACATTCCATTAACTCTTCCTACCCAATCAAGCCAAGGTATACAATCCCCTATAACTGGAGCACCCAACAGTTTCATCATCTCATTCATTGGCTCCCAAAACTTACTCCCTTCTCCTCTGCTGTATCTCCTTCCGATAGCAGCTCTGCACACTATGTCATTTGTGACGGTAGAAAATAAATCAGTTAAATTCACAGGCGTCACAGAACAACAACACTGCTTAATCTTATCCATCATTATGGAGATTTCCTCTTCTCTCACTGCACCGAAGGATTGAACCTTTTTTGCACTGAGAAGATGCAAGACACAAATACTCCTTATCTGCCTCCAGTAGTTGCCATATGGAGCAGATGCCACATCTTTGGAATCGTACAAGAAGATATCAAACATCTTACGATGTGGTCTATTGGAGAAAACAAGGTCATGGGTTTTCATAACCTCACGAGCTGCCTCGGCCGTTGAGACAACAAGAACTGGCACCTTTCCAAAGTGAAGTAACATTAAAGGGCCATAGGTTTGAGCAAAGGAATGGAGAGTGCGGTGAGTGAGAGTGCCAAGTTGGTGGAGATTTCCTATTATTGGAAGCTTTGGAGGAGATGGTGGTAAGGTTTTTCTGGCCATTGCAGAATTGAAATTATGACTGCATTTGATGACAGTCCGTAAAAAGAAGATGATTAAGGTAGCGATTGGAAGGAAAAACCAGATTGAAGAGTTTTCACGCAGAGAAGTTGACATTGTGTACTGTGCTTTCTTTAATTTGATGTCTAATAAGCAATGCAGAGAATGAGGTATTTATAAGCGTCGGAAGTCATCAACATTAATAAAATACGTGTATTTGAGAAAAATACGTATACGTTTCATTATTTAGACACGCTAGCTCAACATGCATGCAATTTCTTATTGTTGAATCCAGGGATGATTAATATGCTACTTAAACGACCTAATTTTCTCTTACGACATGAAATAAATTAAAATTGAAGTTTATGTTTGACAAGTAATTTGAGGGATTATCGGATGAGATACAATACTAATTAATATACATAAGTGAAAATTTTATATAAATAATTAAGCTTTATGGTAATCAATGTGGGATATTACTCATACTGGATTCTCAAGAATATTGTATAAGTAAAATTATATGCTTCAAGATTAAATATATGATGGTGTTTAACATTAATCAACGTTTTTAAATACATGGGAAAGATTCTTACTCATCAATTTTTCATTCTCTCATTTATTATAATATTATTGAAAACTTTTTAAATTTTGTTGAGTAACAGTGCTTATCAATTTGCCAAAAGAAAAAGAAAGACAGAAAGAAAGTAACGTAAAGAAGAATGATATGCTATCCTAATTTTGTACACTTATATTTTAACACGTGTTTTCATTATTAATTTATATCTGAATACGTGGTGATTATGAAAGTATATATGTACGAAGATTACGTCTCTAGATTTTGTTTCCATTGACAGCACGCATGCAGTACTTGTGTTCCGTAATATTTAGAGATTAAGTTTAGAAAATTCTTCAAGGTTCTAGATATTAAAATGCTCTTCAATTAGAACTCTATTTTTGTTTCATTTGGTTCAAAAACCCCCAAAAGTTGGAACCTAGACTTTTCTAGAATTGATGTACCAAAATCAGATGACACTAAATTTTATCTTAAGAGTAGAAAACAATAGTACGAGGCATTAACCATGTGTAAATGAAATATATGTGTTACTTCTTGCAAATTTCTTCACTTTATCATTTTGTATTGTTTGAACTTTGGATATGCTATGCATTGACTTTCACTGCCGTCCAGGGTAAGATCATCTTATGATAATAATCTGATTTCATATTATAAATTTCAACAAGGCCTTTTTTTTTTCTTTCCAATAATGACTTTTAAACTTAAAAATGAAACATTGTTATTTAAGTCTCTATTTAAATTTTAGTTATATTTTTTAACAGGTTTAATAAAAAAAAATTATACCTTTTTAACTCCCGATCAAAGACTAAATTCAAATTATTTTTTTTAAGAAACCAAATATAAACAGGAACCATTTTAAAAACAATCAAATTTTTTTAGATAAAAACTATATTTATGCTTTTATAGAGATGTAGATGGATGAAAGTTTTTTCATATAATTATTGTGTAGTTGTTGGTGTATCGGATAATCTTCCCAATGTGATTAATTGAACTGAACTTATCCATTTGAAAGGTTTTAAAAATGATAGCTATCTGGTATGTGATTATTCTCTAAGGTTTTTACTTGATCTAATATTTTTATTTGGCTTTTTAGTTGGTTTGGTGGCTTCTAATTATTTATTTCCTTATTTGTATTTGATTTCAAAGGAAGGGAAGATGAATCAGAACTCTAAACCAAGTCAAACTATATGAATCTTGATATTTCAGCTATCACTAGTACAAAAATTGCTTTTTAACTCGCGGTATAGGCATCGGTTTAGGAAAAACCGAAGTATATCAAAACGCAGTGGCATTTTTGTAGTTTAGGTAAACTTATACGTTTCGGTTCAAGGGAACCCGAAACATATAAGTAATATTACCTCGGTTCATAGCAAAACCGAGGCCTGAAAGTTGCCTGACACGTCTGACTGCAGTGAGCCTATGGTTTCGGTTCAGTAAGAACCGGTGTAAATCCATGTTTATGCCTCGGTTTAGGCGGAAACCGAGGCATATAACTATTTCATTTTTTTTAGGACTATATGCCTCGGTGGAGAGTGAACCGGTGCCAAAAAAATTACCCTAGATATGATGTTTGATTTCCCATTTCCCATTTCACGTTTCACTTTCACTTTCACTTTCCCTCATCCCCTCCCTCCTCTCCAGCAACCCCTCCCTCCTCTCCTGCAACCTCCCATTCTCAAGTCCCCTCTCCCTCAACTCCATCATTCTCTCACTAGACCAGATGGCTTCTCCCTCTGCATCCCCAGGACGGTGCAGCGACGGTGCGGCGAGGCGAACCGAGATGAGATTTGACGAGACGAGGCGAGACGAGGCGAGACGAGACGGTGCTGCGACGGTGTGGCGACGGTGCGGCGAGGACAGATCTCGCGACGGTGCGACGAGGACAGATCTCGCGACTGTGCGGCGAGGCGAGACGGTGCGACGAGGCGAGACGATGCGGCGAGGCGAGACGACTCGCGACGGTGCGACGAGGCGAGAAAGCTCTGACGACGCGGGGAGGCGAGAGAGAACGCGACGGCGCGGCGAGGGAGCTCGCGACGGTGTGCGAGACAGCCCGCGACGGCGGCTGCGATGGCGGAAACCCTGTTCTGCGTTTTTTGGTTTTTGATTTTTGGTTTTTGGTTCTGTTTATTTGCAGGTGGATGGCTCAATGGATCTCTGGTTTTTTGTTTTTGGTTTGGATATCTGATTTTGGTTTGGATCTCCCGTCTACTCTCTCTGCTTTCTATTCCCCCTTCTTCTGAGTTTGACAAATTTTGTTCAAAGACCATGGATATGAAAAACATTGCAGACAAGAGAAAGAAATTTAACCACAAAAAGAAAATAAACAAACATAAGAACACTGATCTCGGTTGAAAATAAAAAAATTAAAAAACTCTACTGCCTCGGTTGTTTGTGAACCGAGTCAGAATCTGAATCCTTTTGATTCGGTTCAGGACCGAGCCAAAAAATCCATTTTTTTTACCTCGTCTGAATATGCACCGGTTGTAAAACCGGTGTCTTTAAGTGAAAATAACCGAGGCGGTATACCTTAATTGTACTAGTGTATGTTTACACTTCAAAATTCATTAATTATTTGTGATTATATAAAAAATTGTTAAAAATAAAATAAAATAAAATAAAAGAATACAAAACATATATTTCAAACTTCATTAATCATTTGTTATTATATAAAAAATTATTAAAAATAAAATAAAATAAAAGAATACAAAACATAGAGACTAACCATACATCTATATCAAAAATTACACTTTTATACAAACTAAATACATATACAAATAAAAATCTAAACAAATACATGAAGGTAAAATATTAAACAATTTATATTGTTTTCTATGAATCAAATCTAAATTAACTAACTTACCATTACAATGATTTTCCTCACAAAAAAACATAAAAAACTTTGAACTGCATTTACTTACAAAAAATGCAAACACTCACGTCACACTAGTACACAAACAGGAAATGGCACCGGTTGCTTTGGTTTATAGGCACCGGTTCTATAACCGAGGCATATTCAGACGAGGTAAAAAGGGGTACGTTTTATGCCTCGGTTTTAAACCGGTTCAATAAAAATGGGATTATGCCTCGGTTTTTTACTTAACCGAGGCAGTAACGTATTTTTTTTTCAACAATTCTGATTCACATGGAACGATCCCCAAACTGGTAAACATCCATCCTCATCTCCTTAACATTCTTTGTTGACCACTGCTACCTTCAAGCTTTCCTTCCTAATTACCACGCTGTTCAGTTCTAATCACCATGCTGTTCAGTTCTCCGGTCAGAAATACCTTCAAGCTTTCCTTCCTAATCACCACGCTGTTCAGTTCTCCGGTCAGAAAGCAAAGTAGCACTTTTCCCTTCTTCCTTGGATGGTCGTGCCCGTGCACTTCACCCTCAAACCCAAACCCTCAAACACCCAAATCCCAACCTCAAAGAACCGCTGGATCCCCCTCCCTGCCCTCGACGGGAACCGTAAGAAGGCACGCCCTCAAGAACCGCAAGGAGCCTCTCAAGAACCGAACCGCCTCTCATGAACCAGTAGCAAAACTTTGAAAAGGCCAATTAAAATTCTAATCCAGCAAAACAATCATTCATACACAGATTCATACACAGTCCAAGTAAAAAAAAAATTAACAGGGAGAGACGAGAATGAGGAAGCGGAGCGAGATCGCGTCCGGTGGCGGAGTGAGATCGCGTCCGGAGGCGGAGTGAGATCGCGTCCGGTGGCGGTTCCGACTGCTCTTGGGTTTGATGGATCGAGGCAGAAAGAGAGAAAAAAGAAGATGGAGTTTGAACCCTTTCAGAAACGTCACTGTTGCAGAAACGCCATCGCAGCAGGACGCCTTCGCCGCCACAACGTCGCCACCCCGCACTCGACTGTGGGCTTCGTCGCTCCCCAATGGATGAAGCTGGTGACGAGAGGCTCGCCCGGATGAACCACGCCGCCAATAACCAGAGGGAGCTCGACGGATCTGGATGCAGCGAGGAGGAAGCAACAGCTTGGATGCAGCGAGAGAGAAGAAAAGTCGAGAACTTTTTTGGATCTGGATGCAGCGAGAGAGAAGATGCAACGGAGAGAAGAAAGTGGAGACTTTAACCGTGCAGCAGAGGGAAGAAAGTGGAGACCTTTAACCGTGCAACAGAGAGAAGAAAGTCGAGACCTTTAATCTTTTTTGGAGCTTGGATGCAGTAGAGAGAAGAAAATTAGTACGCAGGTAACTGAAATTGACTATAAGGCACCGGTTGCTGGCCACCCGAGGCAGTAAAGCCTTCTAATTGACTATATGGCACCGGTTGCTGGCCACCCGAGGCAGTAAAGCCTTCTAATTGACTATATGGCACCGGTTGCTGGTCACCCGAGGCAGTAAAGCCTTCTAAAAAAGCTGTCACTCTGAATTGCAATGTACGAAGCAAGAGTATACACTTCGGTTCTTGTGTGACCCGAGGCAGTATCACCCTTCCACCACGGGTTACAATTTAACAGACGCGTATAATTTTTTAAGCTTCGGTTCTAACATAACCGAAGCATATACGGCGCTTTCGTAACTGCTTTTTTTACTAGTGTCATCTCCCATTAAGACTCCAAGAAACTACTCAATAATCTAAAAAATCATGTCGGACTAAAGAATTTTCATTCTTCAACCAAAGCCTCTAAAAGCTCTCCCTCGAAGGATGTTTCCAAAACATAAATGATTCGTATAGAGTCAACATAAATAAAAATTTGCAACGTTATAAAAATTGAACAAATATCCACATATATTCACACCGACTTCTCCAAAAATACCACATAAAGTCAAATAAGGACAACCCTTAAATGCACCCTCAATATTTACCTTGAACCAATTAGTAGATAGAAATTGATATATTATGTCTAAAAATGAAGCCACCTTATCTTCTCTACTTTGAATATTGAAAAATTCCAACACAAAAAAAATGAGAGATATTATTCCTCATATGTTTCTTATATTTAATCCTAGTGCACTAACTTCTTAATTTAAGAAGTAGCATAAAGATAAACAATTGGATCCTAAAATATACTATTGTTTCTCATCCTCCAAAGCATCTAGATAATAGCAATAATGACAACCACTTTAACCACTTTAAACAAATGACTAAAAACTTTAAAAACTAAACAACCAAATTCAAATAAGAAAACTCCAAATCCTAAAAAGCTTCTTTCAACTATTCCACAATAGCATAACAATCAATCAATGAAATAATAAATGAGAAAAATTCCAAATTATTTCCCCACAAAGAACATATAAAGCATAAAACTACTCTTTTTTGAACTTCCAAATCTATAGTCAAACAATCATACAACAACTTTCAAAAAAACCAAAGTTTTAGTTAGTGACAGATCATCCAACTACACATTCCATAGCAAAAGAGTAAAATTTTTTAGCTACTTTTTGTGAAATCACACTAATATTATTCAGAATGCATAATATTTTATATAATTACTTAGCAAGACGACCAAATTTGAAAAGGAAAAAATTATACTAGAGAACGTGACAAAACTAAGATATAAAGATATTTATATGAATTGAAATTATAGTATTAAAAAATTATAGTATAGGGCTGAACCCAGTGCTAGGGGGTTGTCAGATGATGAATGACATTCTGATGTCCTATTAACTCCACAAAATAGTGGTAGTGAGGAGGACACTGAAGATAGACCAGAGCCCGGTTCTTTTCCTACATATGAGAAACAAAAGTCAATGGCAGATTACAAATGGGAAGTTGAGACTTTATTTACAGATAAGGATGACTTTAAGACCCATAAAATTTCATACCTTCTTGGTTCACAAGATCCACATATGAAGAGGTTTATGCCTCTATTATTTATCCTGTCAATAGGCAGTTGCTATGGGAAAGAACAAGCTATGTTGATGTCCTGCCACCAATTATTCAAAAGTTTCCTGGGAGACCAAAGAAAAAAAGAAAGTTGGAGGCGTGAGAGTTAACAAAGAATGCCACCCAAATGAGTGTTGGTGGCCATAGAAAAAAATATACCATCTGTCGTCAAGTGGGACACAACAAAAAGAACTGCCCCTTACATCCGGACATCACACAACCAACATGTCCCTTAACCTAACAGCAAACTTTTCCCGAATCCTCGCGACCACCACAACCTACTCAGGAGTCCATTCCACATTCAACACCACCAATCTTGAGGAAGAAGTTAGATTTCAGAAGAAAAGTTTAGATCAACTTTGGATGTATTTTGAACTTATAAAAAACTCCTGAACTATGTAGTATGTTGATGCAATTGTATTTTGATGAACTAATTTACTTATGCATATTCACAACTGATGTGATCAAGTTTTATTATTTACTTTGATTGTCATGTGATCAACTTTTATTATGTAATTTCTAGGTGCACTTTAGTTATGTAGTCATGACAAACACTTGTGTTAGTATATTATGGCCGAGATGTTACATGTGTTCATATTCATTTGGGACCAAAAGTAATAGTTTTAAATTCAAAAGAGGACCATATTGGACATTTTAAAATGAAAGCGATACTAAATTTAACATTTCACATGAACACCTTCACATTACATTGACCTTCACCTTCACATTATATGAACATAAACAACATAAACATTCACCTACACTTCAACCTAAACATTGTCACAGTGTTCAGCGCAATAACAACACACATAACTCCAAGTAACAATTTTATCCTTTTCTGCAACTTTCGAACTAAAATTTCCAGCTTACATATCCCCCTCCTTTGTTTGACAATTTCACCATCTCTTTTGTCATTATTTTCTTCATTACACCACTTGAAAAAGTTACAGTACATCCCTCTTGAAGATCCACCCTGTTATGCATGATAACAGTTGAAAAACTATTATTTTTAGACTTAAATTTGACCTTAAAGACAACCTTTATGACTTAGAAACTAGCTTGGAATCATGTTTTTGTTGAAGTTTTGGAAATAAGAGAGTTGGACAGGTTTTATGCTTGATTTCCTCGCTTTTGTAGGTTTTAAGATGAATTGAGTGAAAGAAGTGAAGGAGCTAGGAGTTGGACTTAGAAAAGGAAGAAAAAGTGCATAAAAGGGAGAAGCCGCAAGTACCGCTCAGCACCATTTACCGCTGAGCAACACTTTGAAGACCCGCAAACACCGCTAAGGGGCAAAACTGCAGTTGAGGGGCAGAATAGAAGTCACACACTTACCGCTGAGCGGCACTTACCGCCGAGCGGCATTTACCGCTGAGCGACATTCTTATGGGTTTGGGCTTACTTTTCCGTAATCTTTAGAATACTATATAAGGTTTTAGTTAACCTAGGTCAAGCATCTTTGGCTGGAACGAAACAGAAAGACATTCTTTCACCCCTTGGAGGAGGATTTGGATGCTACAACTTCTTTCTCACCTTTCTAGGGTTTTATCTTTCACTCCTTCATTGTATTTCATCTAGTTTCACCATGAATATGGTGAACTAAACTTTTATTAACATTGGAGAGTCAATGTAATCCTTTAAAGCTCTCATGTATTGAATTTGTTCTTCAAGATCTTTTAAAGATACATGCTTTCTTTCATTAATTGTTAGGGTTTTTCCTCTTTGCTCTAAGCTTGCATTGTTTAACTCATTCGATGTCATGATTATTGATTTTGTCGATATGGACACATACGGGAAAATCTAGATCTGGGGAATATCTCTCAATAGTAGTATAAACCTAGACATATGAGTATGATAGTTGGTTGCCTTTAAGCTTCTGTGCTTTATAATGCATGAGTAATTGCTAGGGAGACAAGACACTGTAAACTAATGATTATGATCAGGCTTTCTTCGCCGAGACATCGGGTTTAAGGTAATTTAGAAAGTGACATTAACAATTAATGAAGAAAGATGAATTCTAGAATACACGAGAGTGGATAGGATGAAATTGATAAACCCCAACAACATATTCATTCATATATTTCATACCACGTGTTTTGTTTTTTCTTGCTCATTGATCAATTCATGCATTCATATTTACTTTTTAGTATTTTGCATTTAAACCTACAATATTTTGCTCACAAGTCTTAGATAGTCAACCAATCACATAACTGTCTAGGCCGTGAGTCCTTTGGGAGAACGATACTTGGTCTTACCAGTTTTATTACTTGATACGATTCGGTTACACTTTCCGAGGGATTAACAATGCACCAAATAAGCCACCAAAATTGGTTTTAACTCATCAATCTATGAACAAATAAATTCCAAATAAAGTGACAAAGGTATTCAAAAAACCTTGTAATGAGGACATCCCTAAAATTGTTTGTCAGCATTATGTGGAGTTCTTGCCACTTTGCTCACAGCATAATCACCATTTGCAACGAGGGATTATCCCACCTCCCCTCCAACCACCATCATTTTTGCAGATTGCGAATTTCTTTCCCACCCTGTTTTGGCACAAGAAGAACAACCTTGGGAAGGAGTCATTTCTATCTACCCACAACCATTGTGCTAAAAAAAGGGAACAACTTCCACGAACCCTAATCACCCCTTTTATTAGACACAATAACCTCAACTTTAAATATTTCCACCAGTTCACTTCATTTCACATTGTCACGTAATCATCAAACATAACAGCTTACTCAGGTTTAGCCACGGTGGCATCTGCACTATTAGGTTTTTAACAGCGTCAGCGAAAAAGACAGTATTAAACATTTTTAAACGAAATATGGAGCTTTACTGAACTTTTTCAAAAGGTAGGATCAGTTTGAACCAAACCCCAAAACTAGGGATCAAAATGATGTATTAAATCTTTTAAAAACTAAATATATAGAGGGCACGACTGTTGCTAGCAAGAAATTATATTATAAAAATTAATTAAATTTTTTTGTATATTTAAATATTAAATTAAAAGTGACGATTCTGTCATATTATTTCGGGCGCAAAAATAAAACTACATAAATAAAAGAGTTTCTTTTAGGTGGATGGTACCGTCCTTATTTTGCTTCCATGAGCGTCCTTTTTCTCTTCTGGGTGGTTTTAAGTGCGACTCTATTGTGTTTCTTGTAGTGATTAATTTTTTTACAGTTTTCATTGTGTGTAATTTTAGTATAATATCATGTAATCAAATTTATAATGTTAAATATTTTTTTAAATTTGAACTACATACATAATTAAAAAGAATAATAACAAAATATTAAAAAAATGATACAATAATTAGTTATCTTTATAAAACTAAAATAAGTAATAAGTAAGAATAAATGAGGAGAAATTAATTAAAAATAATAAAGAAATATATTTAAATACAAAAAATATTATTATAAAGAAAATTAAGTAAACAATAACAAATTACTAAGTAGTTTATAACCTAAAAAATACTTAAAAATTATTTTAAATATCAAACATTTTTGTATTAGTTAAACTAATTCATTATAAATCGCTAAATAGATTGGTAGTCAATTTATTTGTGTTACAAAACAGTCTCAAAGTCAATTGTTTCCATACGACTAAGGTGAGACAATTCAAGTATATATTTTTACCATCGTTTCAGTTCCTTTATTGTGAATGCAACATCCATGTATAATTACTCATAGCTTGAGTTGCTTTCTTGTCTATTAGGTTATTTAGTTCTTTCAAACCTCTGAACAATCCCAAGTATCAAGGAAATAAAACTAAAGTCACCATATTTTTTTGGAGTACAAGCATGGATAAATGATAAACATCAATGATTTTATTCTTTAACATTTTTTGTTTATTCTGATAATGCAGAATTACTGATAAGACAGCCTCTTATTTTGTTTATGCTTGCAATGTTATTTGGAAGACTTCAGATGAGGAGATGCAAGTGCCAGAAGAGGTAGTTTTCTATGAACAGTCAATCCAGTTGTTTCAGACAAGCAAAATGTCTGGTCCCCCACCACTCCAGCAGGCACAGTCCAATCAAACTGCTGCACAGTGTTTGCAAGAACCAACTCATTCACAACCATGGCAAAAGCTATTCCTGGACAACCCCTTCTTCCTGCTCCAAATGGAATCAATTCGAAATCATGCCCTTTGATATCTATCGAACTCTTCAAGAATCTCTCTGGTTGAAACTGAAGAGGTTGATCCCAATAGGAAGGGTCTGTGGAAATTGCCCAAGCATTGACCAGTACCTGTGTGCCAACTGCAATATCATAACCCATCACTTTGGTGTCTTGCATGGATTCCCTTGGAATCAGTATAGGAGATGGTGGATGCAATCTCAGAATCTCTTTAATCACTGCTTTCAAGTATGGCATCTCATTCAAATCCTCCTCAGTTACATGAGTCTTTGCCCTAGCCACACTTCTCACCTCATCTTGTAGTTTCTGCATCGCATTTGGGTGTCTCAACAGCTCTGTCATAGCCCATTCTAACACTGCAAGGGTGGTATCAGTTCCTGCACCAAACATATCCTGAAATCAAACAATCAAACATCAATATATGATTCATAATTAATGGTTATTTTGGAACCTGAAAATCTGATTATGTACTACAAGAAACTATTCTGTATTCTTTTTACAAACTTATTCCATGTTAGTATAAATCACTGCCTTTCAGGTTCTATTTCTGTTTGTAATAAATCAGTTCTTATAATTTTTTATGTATATTTGTCTCAAATAGAAAATAGTATTGAATATCTTAATGTATTATTACAATTAATAATATATAAAAATAAATACTTTCTTAAATTGATAATACAAACAAATACTTGCTGTATAAATCACTTCCTTTTTATGTTCTAATTTTGTTTGTAATAAATTAATCCCCTGTAATTTTTTATGTATATTTGTGCCAACTGAGTTTTCAAGCTATATGATTTTGTGTAAGGAACAATGATCAGGTGAATTAATTTACACTTTCATATACATTTTAAAGATAAAGAATGAATTTTGTATTTTAAAATATATAAAAAATTAAAATCAAATAAAGGAGAATAATACTTTGACAACATTTTTATACAACATTTTAACATTATCTATGTGACATTATGTAATTAGTTCATATTAGTGTTTATGATAATTATTATTGATTGAAGAATAATTTTGAACCAATCACATAATTATATGTAGATGATATATATTAAAATGTTATAAAAAAATGTTGTAAAAATATCACTATTTTCAAATAAATATAAAAAATTTATTTTGCGACTTAGTCTCTATCCTACTCATTGAGTCCAACTCTTATCCTCATTGATCAATGCAACTTTTGTTGGACAAGCTTTTCATAACAGATAGCACAGTACAGTTCTTTAGTTTTGTGGATGAAACTCGACCAGATAATGTAGTAGGTATGAAGTCCAAAACAAAAAATAAAAAAAATGTAATTTTGGTAAGAAAGGATTCCTATTTTTGGGTACTATATTTTTATTTTGCAGTTAATTTTAAAATTCAAAAGTATCATTAATTGATTTGTATTGTTTTCTGGTTGAGTATCCATCTAATCTTACAATTATTCATATTTATTGTAAAGTTGAAATAAAAATAAAATATAAAAAATTTAAATAACTTATAAATATCTTATATATGACCAACTTTTATTTTTTAATATCTAACTCTTTTTTACTTCAAATTAGATATCTATAAATTAAAAAAATATTTAAGGCTTTGCTGTTTATTCGTATTAGATCTATTATATATGTATATGATATGTTGAAGGATTTCTTTGATGTTTTTTTTTCCACTAACACGATAATCACCATATAATAAAAAATATATCAATTTTATTGTGACAAAAAATAAAGTTTAGAAAACAAAATAAAAATATTTTAGAGATAATTTAAAATTATAAAATGAAATATAAATAAATATTTTTTTGAGTGACTAAAGTCCAATATTTATAAATTTCAAGTATCCAATTTTAAAAGAAATTTTAATAGAAAAACTTTTGTATAATTTAACACTACAATTAATCTATTCAAATTAATCATACCACACTCTTTTGTATCCTCTATCATTCATCATCTCTTCAAATTAGTGAGAAAAATGTGTAATAAGGAGTATAGTTATAATAATAATCTTTTTCGTATATAATACATAAAACTAAAACACAAAGCATGATAGATAGATACTCTTACCATGATCAAAGCCTTCATGACAGTCCTATCAACCTGGAAATCTGTTGTGGAGCTTGTTTTCTGAATCTCCAGCAAGATATCGACAAAATCATTCTGCATATCACCACCATTAACAACATCACCATCATGATTTCTCATACGAACATGTTCATCAACAACCTCATCCAAAAATTCATCAAGCTGTTTAGCCACACTCTTTGCCCTACCATACATTCCATTAACTCTTCCAACCCAATCAAGCCAAGGTATATAATCCCCTATAACAGAAGCCCCCAAAAACTCTTCCAACATGCTCATTGGCCCCCTAAGAACACTCCCTTCATATCTTCTTCCTATAACACTCCTACACACTATATCATTCGTCACATCAGAGAACAAATCAGTTAAGTTCACTGCCTTCAGAGAACCACAGCTCTCCATAACTTTCTCTACCATTATCATAGCTTCCTCTTCCCTCACTCTACGAAAGCGCTGAACTTTTTTCCCACTCAGCAGATGCAACACACAGATACTCTTCACCTGCCTCCAGTAGTGCCCATATGGAGCAGATGCCACATCTCTCGAACCATACCAGAAGATATCAAACATCTTACGATGTGGTCTGTTACAGAAAACGTGGTCTTGGTTTTTCAGAATCTCACGTGCTGCTTCGGCGTTTGAGACCACAAGAACTGGCACCTTCCCAAAGTGGAGCACCATCAAAGGGCCATAGGTTTGGGCAAAGGATTGGAGAGTGTGGTGAGTGAGGTTGCCAAGTTGGTGGAGATTTCCTATTACTGGAAGCTTCGGTGGAGATGGTGGTAAGTTTTTTGCTGATTTTGAGTTGAGTTTGGATAGAAGATTGAATATGGTGGGAAAGGCTAGTGAGATGAAGAAAGCTAGCATGGGAATGATGAACCACGGGGAGATGGTTCCATTCAGAAAATTCATCATTGGCTTCTGCTTCAAGATTGTGATCACTCGTGGATTTTGTAATAATGTGCTGGTAATGTGTCGGTTTGTTTATGTGTATCACAATGGTTGGTTCTTTCGTGACAGAACTTGCACAGCAAAAGTCATGATGTGAAGTTCAATAAAGAAACTGGGGACCATTTGAGACCATATATGTACCCATCAATGTTTTTCCTCTTAAAAGGAATAATTATCTGTTAATAATTTTGTGTATAATCATACTTTCACATCATATCTTCTTTTTTATAACATTTTAACACCACGTGTTTTTTTTTGTTATTTTTAATTATTATAATTAATTATAAATAATAATTTAAGATCAACGTAATAATTCATAAATAATATTAAAATATTATCAAAATATCGTGTATTACTTAATTGTAACCAATCAGAAAAAAGTTATACAAATGCTACTTTACTAAATATTTTGCTGAACTAAATTAATATTGTTTTATCAGATCTTGATATATATATATATATCAACAGTACTCATTTAATTTTCATTTAGACTTATATATTTTACCCTACTTACTACGTAACCCATCTTTTACACATATTTGATAATTTAAATTTAGATTATGTAAGATAATGCGACCTCATTTTTATTTGAAGAAAGTTATTGGCACCGTTTCGTTATCATTTGAAAACTTTTGTAAAAATAAAATGATTTTAGTGAAAATTTAACTTTTACATTTTTTAAAGAAAAAGATAGTGAGAAATAGTATTAAATGAGGATAAGAAAATTTCCGGCATCAAATACCTTTTTTTTAATTTATTTACTGAGATAGAAAATATAGTGAAACAGTTGTAAGAGAACATCCAACGTGAACAGGGCCTCGTGTAACACATTTGTAGTCGCGTTAAACACATGTAGTGTACTCTTGATCATGAAACAACATTTAATATTAAAATAGAAACAAAAAAGGGTTAAATATGTTTTTATCCCTTAATTTTTAGTGAAAATTGGAATTAGTCCCACCACAAAAGTTTGGACTAATTTAGTCTCCAAACTTTACAAATGTGTGAATTTAGTCCTTTTAACCAAATTCTGTTAATTTTATTTGATGTTTCAAACACATTTCTCAAATGTGTCAAATGGTATAAACAACTCAAATGTTATCATGAAACACACTTGAAACATCAAATAAACTTAACAAAATTTAGTTAAAAGGACTAAATTCACACATTTTTAAAGTTTGGGATTAAATTAAGCCAAAGGGACTAATTCCAAATTTCACTAAAAGTTAAGGGATCAAAAACATATTTAACCCAATAAAAAATTTTGATACAGATTTTTTTTAGAACATTTTGATATAGTACATTACATGTATATTTTTTTTACTAATTTATTATTTATTTATTATTATACTGATATATTCTAAATTCAATAAAAGAGTAATACATATACTGTGTCAAAATGTTAAAATATTGTAAAAAAATATGTATTGATGTATTATTGTTCTAAAAATAGACACTCACAACACCACGGCTTAATAAACACTGAATGGGACTTAAAAAAATTAACCATAAGGAATTAATGTTATAATTTCATAGTATGAACTAATTTTATGGTTATACAATATGTTACATATACAACATAAATTGGATACTATTGATTAATTAACGTTACCTTCTATTTAAGGTTAACTATTTGACCAATCTTAAAACTGAATTCCTTTTAAGGGAAAGTTTAGCTTTCAATATCAAAATTTGTGATTCATATGTTATTTCGGCCACTATGTTTGACTTTTTCTAATAACATAACTAAATTTATTCAACAACATCAAAATTTGTGATTCACGTGTGTTATTATATTAATTTATTTTTTAGTTAGAATAATTTAAAGAATAATTTTAATATAAAGATTTTAATGTAATATTATTAAAATATAAATGTATTAAAGTTATGAAAATTATTTTAGAGTTATTAAAATCAATTTTTTATTTTCTTTCTCTTTTTAAAAAAAGATATTTTAGTATTTTATTAAAGTTTGTAAAATATCATAAGTGAAAAACATTTTGATAAAAATGTGAATGTCACTACGGTAAAAATTAATATTAGCGATGGTCAAAATCTGATGGTAATATATAATATCATCGATAAACTAAAATTATCGACAGTCAAAGATTCGTGGTTGTCGATAAATTTTATCGACGAATTTTTTGATCAACGAAAAATTCTGTTGGTAATTACCGACGAGAAATATCGTCTTCAAATCCACTCTTATTCCTCTTTCTTTTATTTTTATCTATCTAGCTAAAGAACACATTTTAAAAAATAAATAACGCCAAACAATGCAGGGTGTGCGATGGTAGTGACAAACATTGACTTTGTTCAGACTTCGAGTGAACAACGACGACGTTGTGCGGTGGAGACAATGTTTGGTTGTATAATTTTGTGAAAGAAGAGGAATAGAGGCACTACACTTTTCATGCACGTGCTAAAGAAGAAAAAGTTGGAGTGGAAGACCTCGAATGTGTAGACAGAGACGGAGGCAGTGGAGATGGAGATAATGGCCTAACTTAACGGAGATGGAGGCAGCTTGGGCTTGTAATTACGGTGGTAAGATGGGGAAGTAGGAGAAAAATGAGGTTTCATCGTGTAAATATGAGCAAAACATTCGAGTGAGAGAAAATAAATAACCTTTTTATCTCACGGACAGAGAGGAAAAATGGATATGAAAATTTTCGCTCGTTTTATCAGCAGATTTATCGACGGATTTTTCGTCAATAAATGAAATATATATTACTGATGAATTGATTGATGATTTTTGTCATAATGATTCCATTGGTAAAAGAATTCAAAATTCGTCAGTAATTTAAAAAAATTTGTAATTACATTCTTAAAAAAACAAAAAGAAAATTATTTTGAATGAAGAAATCTTTTCATTAAACCATTAAAGAAAAGGAAGAGAAAGAAAAATTTGATAAAAAAACTTTGTAATAAATCCAAGTAAATTCTTAATCCTTTTTAATAATATAGTTGTGAAAATTATAAATCCTAAATGTTTATCTGTAAAAGAGTAGTTTCTTGATTAGAAAATTAAACTGTATAATAGTTTACATTGGTATCAGATAAATGTCAGGAATCTATGATTCTCTCCAAAAGTTATTTTTTTCTAAATTATAGAAACTTTAATTTAAAATTATGAAATTTAGGATTGTTTTTGTTTCTGGAAGTTAATTGGTTTTCGCTGCACCATGTGGATTGTAATCTGCATAGCATGTAAGGATTCATGAATTTCTGTTGTGCCGTGAATTGAAAGTTATGTTCGGTGATTGAAATGCAAATGTGAATTAAAGTTTTCAGCGTACCGAATGCTTTTAATTTGAAAAATGTATCCATTGACACTCATGGCATAAATGCTTATGAATTATATACGTAATTGCTAATTTCACTTGGATTAAGAAAAATTCAATTAAGTTGAATTTCAGATCACTTGGAATCCTTATCGAAATTAAAAGTTTTGGTAATTCCGCTATTTTTAACTTGATTACACATGATAAGATATTGTCCGCTTTAGGCCAAGCCCTCACGGGTTTGCTTTTGGTACCACTCCAAAAGGCCTTATTTCACTCAATGTGAGACTTTGTTTGCACTTCAACAAAAACCACATTTTTAGTTTGTATATAACACATTTTTTATAAACATATGCTCCTAATTTGCAGGTTCACATTTGATGGAATTATCTTTCAAACTTCTGCAATTGATTCTCGGTAGGATGTCCTTTGAAATATTCCAAAATAATGACTTATTTGACATTTCAGTTATTGTAAGTGTGCTTCTATAATATTTCTGTTTGGTACTTAATTTGTTTTCATTTTTATTAACTAATCTTGCATCATGGTAAATAAACATATATAATGTCTTTGGTGAAACAATATTTTTGACACGTTCCTCTACAGGTGGCAGCAATAGCAAGGCAATTTGCTGTCTTGCACAATTCCTTGAAATTTGAAGCTCTCCACTTGCTGAATGCCATTCAAACCTCAAAAGATTCGGTATGTGATCTTGTCTTACTCTATTTTCCTTCTGGCGTAGTGATATTCTAGTATACATGAAGATAAAATCTACTTAAATTGATATGGCCCTGGAATTTGGTTTATTTAGAGTTATTTCTTTCCTGATATTTTATCAAGTTACTTCTAGATAAGAAATTACATGCTATATATTCTCCATATTCTAGTCATCCATCTGCAGTGTAAATGATAATAATATTATATAAAGTTTCCGAAACCCTGAATTCTTCCTGTTATAATATTATTATAACAAAGATACAATTATTAATTTTATACTATAACCAAAACATTCAATTTAATTAATTTAGTTGTGCTATTGTTCTTTCATAATATAACCATAATCACTTTATTAGTTAGTGAATTTAACAAGTTTGTAAAGCTGAATTAAAAGTTCAACCAAAAGTTAAGCATTACATCTTTTATAACGCGAATTAAAAAATTATTAAATACTTATTTAATTATTCATTACAATATTGTTTTAACTTATTATTTTATTTGTAGGTTTTTAATGATTCATCCGGAATGGAAGGTTCAGACATGGAACACATTAGAACTAAATAGGTTTCTTTTATTTTAAGTGTTAATAAATTGTAAGAACTTGACTTCAATTTAGTAATATATGTAGGATAATGTAATATTTGGATTGAATATATAATTTTATGTACAAATAATGTATTAAATATTATTACACAATTTAATGTGTGAAATGAATTTGATTTTTTTTGTTCAATTGAATCTCTTCATTAACTCAATATATTGATTGGATGAGATCATAATACATGAAAATTGATTGTAAATTGATTGAATGTTAAATGTAAATAAGTAATTTGTTTTTTTTTTTAAATAATTTTTCGGTGATTTTGGAAAACCCCTAATAATTACTGGCACTTTCGCAAAAACCCTGCAAGTACCGGCGGTTTTGGAAACCTCCAGTAATTACCGGCGGTTTTCAAAAAATCGCCGGTAATTATTAGTGACGCTGGTTTTCCTAGTGATTTTCATAACTGCCGGAAACGTATTTAAGGTGAGTTAAAACCCCGGTGTAACGTAAAACAAAAATCCTGGTAAAATTGGACATTTTTGTAGTGAAGTTTTCCTTAAAAATGCATTGAATTTATTTTACAATATTTATCACCATTTAAAATATAAAATTTTGATATTTTAAATATATTTTTACTTCTTAAAAGTTCATATCAATTTGGATTTTAATTTTACTTTTAACTTTAATACATTTTTATTTCCAAATTTTATTAATAAATGGATGTATTTGCTTAATTAAAAAAATTATTAATGTGACAAACAATATTACATGTATGTCTATAGATAATGTCATTTGATGTAACGTCAGCAAATCTTTTAATAAGTTATTTAAAGACAAAAACTATATTTATACATTTTTAAAGTTTAAAAACATAAACAACTATTAAAATTTAATTCATTATCAAAATTTAATTTCACAGTGTAATTTAAAAATAAAAAAGATAACTCTGTATTAAGATTAGATAGAACAAAGACACAATCAGCAAAAAGAGACAAAGGAAGGCTATTAATTAATCACAACAATGAGAATATATTCTCTTATTAAGTTACCATCTTTAACGTTGACTTCTTATTATGCATGGGAGGCAAATGCCATGAGAGGAAATTTTCTATGACTGGTCAACCCTGCAGTTTCAGTCACGTCGAGTGTCTGATCTCCCACTACTCCACTTGGCACTTCCCAATTAAACTGATGAACAAGGTTTGCTATGACCAACTCAATCACATTCATGGCAAACATTATTCCTGGACAACCCCTTCTTCCTGCTCCAAATGGTATCACTTCAAAATCATGTCCTTTCACATCTATTGAACTCTTTAAGAATCTTTCTGCTTCAAACTCTTCAGGATTTTCCCAGTAACAAGGATCTCTTGCTATTGCCCATGCATTCACTATTACTTGTGTGCCTGCTGCAATGTCATAGTTCATCACTTTGGCATCTTCCATGGATTCCCTTGGAACCAACAACGGACCTGGGGGATGCAATCGAAAACTTTCTTTAATCACTGCTTTCAAATAAGGCATGCTGCTTAAATCTTCCTCAGTTATGCGAGTTCTACCACTAACCACATTCCTTATCTCATCTTTTAGCTTCTGCATCACATTTGGGTGCCTCAAGAGTTCTGTCATCATCCATCCCAGGATTGAGGAGCTGGTATCAGTACCTGCCACAAACATATCCTGAAACAAATACCCATCAACTGTCAATTTCATTGTCTAGCTTCAAATTCCATGAAGGACATATTCAACAAAATGGATTTGCCAGTATATATTAAAGATGTTATATAGCTTTTATCAGAGAGATATTCGAAGACTTGGTTTTTGACTCTGCTATAGACTGTACCATGAAGTGAAATTCAAGTAAAATTTCCTAAACAAGAAGTAAAACCTAACGAAAAGGACATTAATAAACAAAACCCAAATGAATTCACCAATTAGTATGCCAGTTAAAGAGATATATTTTCTAATATTGTATGAATGTTGGGGATACAAAATTAAAGAGTAAACCACTTTTGACTTCTAAGATTTGTAAAGTCAGTCACCTTATCTTAAACCGTTCTCACCATCTTTGACTTTAGGTATTGAAAATGATGCTTCAGAAAAGTAAAGATTTTCGTAAGTTAGAGAGTGAGTAGTTGTCTGTTAGAGAATATTAGGAACAATTAATAATGGGGATAGCACGTTATACTAATCTTACTTACCAAGATCAAAGCCTTTATGGTTGTTCTATCAATCTGAAACCCCATTCTGTTTTTCTTTTGGAGCCTCAACAAAATGTCCACCAGATCATTCTCCTCTTCTTCTTCTTCTTCATCATCATCATCACCATGCACATCATGCCCTCTTCTACTTACATGCTCATCAACAACTTCATCGAAAAATTCATCAAGCTCTTTAGCCACTCTCTTTGCCCTATCATACATTCCATTAACTCTTCCCACCCAATCAAGCCAAGGTATGTAGTCCCCTATAAATGGAGCACCGAACAGCTCCATCATTTCATTCAGTGGCTCCCAAAGCTGTCTCCGTCCTTCTCCACTGTATCTCCTTCCGAGAGCAGCTCTACACACTATGTCATTCGTGACTGTAGAAAATAATTCAGTTAAATTCACAGGAATCAAAGAAGAACAACACTGTTTAATCTCTTTCATCATTATGGTGATTTCCTCCTCTCTGACTGCACCAAAGGATTGAACCTTTTTTGCACTGAGAATATGCAAGACACAAATACTCCTTATCTGCCTCCAGTATTTTCCGTAGGGAGCGGATGCCACATCTTTGGAATCATATATGATGATATCAGACATCTTACGATGTGGTCTGTTACAGAAAACGTGGTCTTGGTTTTTCAGAATCTCACGTGCTGCTTCATTATTTGAGACCACAAGAACTGGCACCTTCCCAAAGTGAAGCAACATCAAAGGGCCATAGGTTTGAGCAAAGGATTGGAGAGTGCGGTGAATGTGGTTGCCAAGTTGGTGTAGGTTTCCTATTATTGGAAGCTTTGGAGGAGATGGTGGTAAGTTTTTTCCTGATTTGGAGTTGAGTTTGGGTAGAAGATTGAATATGGTGTGAAAGGCTAGTGAGATGAAGCATGCTAGCATGGGAATGAAGAACCACAAGGAAATGATTCCATTCAGAAAAGTCGTCATTGGCTTCTGCTTCAAATGATCACTCGTGGATTTCGCAATTTTGTGTTGGTTTATTTATGGTATGTGGATGATTGATTTACACAAGACAGATGATGGGACCAGAAGTGTTGAACAAAGAATCTGGACCATAATAATTATGAGAAAATAAAATATTTCCACAATGTAATACATTAAATCAGTAAAAATATTACTAAGCAATGTAATTTTTTCAATACAAGGTGAAAGCATATTAATGACGGATTGTTCAATTATTGAATCAGAGTCTCACAATAAAACAAAAATATTGGTAGTTGAAGGTGATATCGGTTGCCTCTACAGGATACTAGATTGTGGTTGTTTGATAGAATTCACTTCACATATGATATTATTGATATTAATAATCAATTTATTTAATTTTCTTTCATGGTTAATGGTGTTAAATTATAGGTTGTTGGAGGATATGGCGTAACTACTTATACGGTTTGTCTTTATGGTTTAGTCCACATTTAAATGTATTTATGAGCTTGTTTTGGTTCCATCCTCTAGCTTCTACTTGATAAAACTTTCAGAGAGGTATACATCATATTCACAGAAGACTCGATAGAGTTTTTTTTTTTCGTAATTTTTCTTGCCTTAAGAATTGGTCCTCATATCCTATTAAGGTTTTGACACCTACAATGATTGTATATTATACGTGACAAGATAACAGTGTACGTGGAAGTTCGCAACAGTGAAATGATTCATGTACAAGTAGTTAGAGATCACATATGTATATTTTCTTTAATGTTTTGCAGACACTATTCCAGAATTACCTTTATACAACTATATATTACATCAATTTAATTAATAAAAAATGTTATAAAATTAAAAGAGATAACAATTTTGTAATAAAGAACATATATTACATAAGTTTATATATTATTCGAGGTGCTACATTTTTTATATAAGAAGCTCTAGCTGTTATGCAGTTGTTATGCAGTTGTTTATTTAAAGGAAGGACTTTCAGATATTCTAGTTGGACAAGTGGTTTCTTAGAGTCTTAGAAAAATATGACATCAGTTATATTTGTAAACGTGAGTTTTTCATGTTTTTAATGAACAAAATCATTACGCTCATAAGTTAAGTAATTTAGTTTTTATTCATAAAAAAATGATATATAATTTAATATTTTACCTCTATGTATTTATTTATATTTTTCCATAATAAATATAATTAATTTTTCTATTTTTCGTGAAGTCTAAATCATAGTTTAAGAATTACATTGTATTTTGCATTCCTCTATTTTATTGTTTTATTAATAAATTTCCATGATTGATGACTTTTTATACCAACCACTAGTTTTTGATAAAAAATATTTACTTTATAATGGAGATATAAGTAAATGTAATTTTTTTAATATTTTAGATTGTGGGAAAGTGTTTTATTTTAACAAATATATCGGTACTAAAATTAAGAAAGATGATATTATATATTTTTAATTTAGTTTTTTTTTTAAGTTAATACATAGCTAATTTGAAAAGTGTAGTCAAAATATTTAAGCCCATAAAAATATTAATGACTAATAACAATATTTTACTTAAGTCTTTACTGAAGAAAACAAAATCGGTTAAATATGTTTTTCATCCCTTAAATATCATAGGATTTTGGTTTTAGTTCATATTCGAAACTTTTATTCCTTTTAGTCCTCTTAGTTTTGAAACTATTATAAATAGTCCTTGATCAACGCGAAAAAAAAACCTAAAATCATTGTCCCGATCAAACGAATCAAGAGAGAAGTGTGCCTCATGTTGTCGCGAGATGAAAACAGCAAACACGTCACTGTTTTCACAAGCTCTGAATGATCTTGTTGTCGCCGTCATCGTCACCACTACGAGTCGTCGCCACCATGAGGCGTCGTTGTTGCATGAATCAAGAGACACCTGTGAGCCACCATGAAACTCCCATGGGTCGCGCCTCCTTACCACTTAACGTTGTGCAATCGTGAGCAGGGAAGGTAACTAGAACGCGAACCAAAGGGTTGCGCCACTACCTACGCCTTCACGAGTTGTTCCAAGGATAAGAAGAACCCTCTAGAGATGGTTCCTCCACAACACCAAAGAAGAAGAAGAAACCAAAAACATTGACAACACTAGAGAAAAAGAAGGAAACTATAAACATTGGGGACCTTTCTTAGGGTTATAAATTTGGGGCTTTTTCCAAATTTAGAGTTTCTAAACAATAGGGTTCTTAGGGTTCAGATTGGGGATTTTTCTCCATTTTAGATTACCAGAAACAATTAAGGTTCTTAATAGGGTTTTTTATTTGATTTTCTGATATGGGAGAACATCAATTAGGGGATACTATTATCATAATCCAAATCACTCATATATAACATTCATTAATGGACGAAGAATTTAATGCAGGCTATGAGCAATTAAATGAAAACCCCCTAATTTTATAGCCATAATTTCTCATAAAATTGGAAAGATCAAATTAAATTAGGACTCAAGCTCGATTAATCATAAACTAACATGTGCTCCAAGTTGAGATTTACATACAGATTAATAAGTATTAAATCCTATAATCAGAATAGTTCTTAATATCCTTTATAACAGAAAACGGAAAAGTACATGAAGAATTGGTCATTGAGAACAATTAATGAATAAGAACAATTAATGAACTCGTAGATTGGTATCTGATATTGAGTAAAGCAACTTAGGTTTCTTCTTAGTTTTCTCCTCTAATAGGGATGAACAGAAAGAAATAGAAATAATGAGTGTGCTCAAAGATCGAGACCATGACCACTTTATGTAACCTCTTACGGTTATTTTTCCTAAGTTTCAATAATTATAATTTGGTCCCTTCAAAAAATTAAAATTATTGTTGGTTTCTATAGAATAAACCTTTCATGACATATATGTCCTTAGCCACATTTACTTAATTAGATCACTTTATAATTGACTAATAAAATACAATGACTCAAACACATTTAATAATTTATTATATATATATATATATATATATATATATATATATATATATATATATATATATATATATATATATATTGTTGGAAGCCTAATTTACAATATAAAGTAAATGCACGATTTTAAAAAGTATTATATTATATTATATAGTAATTATAAAAATTTATCTATATACAAAGTAAATGTAATCATCATTTTCCAAGTTCATTCTATAATATTGAAATAGGCAAGTATCCAAATTTGAGATTCACATAAACTAATCTTATAGGCAATTTATTTAAAATCTAAAATATCATAAACTCGTGTCTGTATTAATTTTAGGTATCAGGATCAAAGCCTTAATGGTTGTTTTATAGATGGGTATCCTACAACATTTGTCCTTTGGATCCACAACAAAATAGTTGCGTTGGTCTTCACCAATAATATCATCATGATCTTTCTTACTAACATGCTCCTCAACAACGTCATCAAAAAAATCATCAAGTTGTTTAGCCACTCTTTTTCCCCTACCATACATTCAATTAACTCTTCCCACCAAATGAGGCCAAGGTATGCAGTCCACTATAACTAGAGCACCCATCAGCTTCATCATCTCATCCTTTGGCTTCCAAAACTTACTCCCCTTCTCCTCAACTGTATCTCTTTCCAAGAGCAGCTCTGCGCACTATGTCATTTATGACTGTAGAAAATAAATCACTTAAATTCACAAGCATCATAGAACAACAACACTGCTTAATCTTATCCATCATTATGGAGATTTCCTTTTCTCTCAGTGCACCAAAGGATTGAACCTTTTTTTGCACTAAGAAGATGCAAGAGACAAATACTGCTTATCTGCCTCTAGTAGTTGCCGCGGTGTCGTTATAGTATATTGTTCTGGGACAATTTTCTGTTTTTCAGGTGTCGTTTTATTGCAACAATAAATTAATTTTTTTAAAAAAACACTCAATAAACGTCAGTTAATGCCATGTCCGATGTCTATTGACGTCTATCAATGCACAAACCGACGTCCAATGAGTTATAGTGAACAAAACGTTTCAGGGCCTACAGACGTCGGATGTAGCCATATCCGACGTCAATATACATGTCTGTTATACCCAACATCCGACATCTATATAGACGTTTGGTATATGTCATCCGACGTCTATATAGACGTCTGGTATACCCCACCCGACGTCTAGTATACCTTGTCTGACGTCTGATTAACGTCATCCACAAAGACGTCGGATATGGATCTGACGTTAAAAGGCCAAAATAACAGACGTCTAAAGCCAATTCTGCACTAGTGGGTTTATATACACATAAGATACCTCTATTGGTAAGAGGCCTTTTGAAGTAGTGCCAAAAGCAAATCCGTGAGGACTTCACCTAAAGCGGACAATATCTTACCATTGTGGAGATCTATGTGTATGTTGAATCTCCCTATAGATGTTACATCTTTGGATTCGTAAAAGAAGATATCAAACATCTTATGATGTGTTTTATATGAGAAAACAAGGTCATTGGTTTTGAAAACCTCGCGAGCTGCCTCGGCCGTTGAGACCACAAGAATTGACACCTTTCCAAAGTGAAGTAACATTGAAGAGCCATAGGTTTAAGCAAAGGAATGGAGAGTGTGATGAGTGAGAGTTCCAAGTTGGTGGAGATTTTCTATTATTGGAACCTTTGGAGGAGATGGTGGTGAGGTTTTTCTGGCCATTGCAGAATTGAAATTATGATTGCATTTAATGACAATACGTAAAAAGAGGATGATTAAGGTAGCCATTGGGAGGAAAAATCAGATTCAAGAGTTTTCATGTAGAACAGTGGACGTTGTGTACTGTGTTTTCTTTAATTTACTGTCAAATTAGTATGTGATGCAGATAATGAGGTATTTACGAGTGTTTAAAGCAGACCAAAAGAAGGTAGAAGTTATGTGGAGTTGACCAGCTCCTCTGAAATTGCTAAGGCTTTAAGGGGATTTCTAAGGTTAACTGAATATTATAGAAGATTTACGTAAGGGTTTGGTAAGATTGTCTAACCACCCACACAATTTTTAACTAAGGAGGGCTTTCGTTGGGTAACCTAGGCTCAAGATGTGTTTGACATTTGAAAGGTGTTGTTTCCTAATTGTCAGTGTTGGCAGTTTTGGATTTTTCAAAATCCTTCGCCTTGGAAATGAATGCCTTTAGCAAAGGATTGGGGTCTATTTTATTACAGGAAAGTTGACCCTAGCCTTTTGGAGCCAAACCCTGTTTGAGAGAGCCCAACAAAAGTCGATGTATGAGCGTTAGCTAATGGCAATAGTCCAGGTACTCTAGAAATGGAAGCACTACCTAACGGGTAACCATTTTGTTATATTAACAGACTAAAAGAGTATAAGATTTCCCACTGACGAAAGGTTGTTGGCAGAGAAATAGTTCAAATAGGCCTCTAAACTCATTGGGTATGACTTCGAGGTCCATTTCAAACCTGGCAAGGAGAATCAAGTGGTTGATGCTTTGTCCGCAAAGATTATTTTTTGGTTGTGTCTATGTTTCACTCTAATGAATGGAAGTCCTAGGAAACAAAAGTCCAACAGGATGCTAAACTGGTCTCTCTAATCCAAGAGTTAGTACTCAATTCTAATGCTCGTGTGCGTTATGAGTTAAAGAAGGGGAAATTATTCTACCACGGAAAATTAGTGTTACCCAGGAATTTTTCCCACATTCCTGGCATCATCAAAAAGATGCACGAGTCTCCTTTCAAAGGCCATAGTGGGTACTTTCGAACATTTAAAAGGATAATTGGAGTCCTTTACTGGAAAGGCATGAAAAAGGATGTCGAAGAGTTTGTCATGCAATGTGTTAGTGTAACAAAATAGAAACATTAGCTCCTATAGGTATGTTACAACCACTGCCAATTCCTACTCAAGTTTGGTCAGATATTTTTATGGACTTCATAGGAGGGTTACCCAAGGTATAGAGGAAAGATATTATTTTGGTTATGGTGGATAAACTCACCAAATATGCCAACTTCTTGGCCTTGACTCACTGTTTCACAACAGCCGAGGTGGCTTAGTAGTTCATTAATAAAGTAATGAAACTTCATGGATTCCTTTCCACAATAGCTTCAGATAGAGACAACTTATTTAAGAGTAATTTCTCGTGTGAGTTATTTAAACAAGCCGACACCAAGGTGAAGTTTAGCACAACACACCATCCAGCCTAGGAAATGGCTGCAGTGCTATAGGGTGAATTTTGGTTCAATACCAACTATAGTGCTTCTACAAAGATGTCCCCCTTCAAAGCTCTATATGGTCGTGACCCTTCCTTGCTTTTAAAGGGTACTATTATTCCATCTAAGGTGAAAAATGTTAATCAACTATAACATGAATAGGATGTGCTATTAAAGGAGTTAAAGGGAAACATATGAAAAGCCTAAGAGCAAAATCGCACAATAAGCATAGGAGGAATGTGGAGTTTCAAATAGGTCATTAGGTTTATCATAAATTACAACCTTATCGATTGAGATCTTTAGCTCGCAAACCTAATGAAAAACTCAGCCCTAAGTTCTATGGCCCTTACAAAGTGATAGAATGCATAGAAGTAGTTGCTTACAAGTTGGACCTTCTTGCTCACAGCAGAATCCATCAAGTCTTCCATGTATCTCTCCTCAAGCGTGCATTCAAACCCACCAATTCTGTTGAAGCCCTCCCAGCTACACTCAATGAAGAGTTAATCTTATACATTTAACTAGAAGCCCTATTGGATACACAAACCATAAAAGATGGCGACATAAAAGTTTTAATCAAAGGCAACATCTTCCAACCATTGAAAATAGTTGGAAAGCAACAACCACCTTCAGTAAGGAGAACAAGTTGAAACTTCGCAGAGGGGTATTAATTGGTTTAGTGGCAAGGTGTATGTTAGAAGTAATAAAATTAGAAGATTGTTACACTACAAAAAAAAAACTTGATTTATTGAAAAAACAAATCCGTCGATAAACACCAATATTTGTTGATAATGTTAATTTTTGACGAATTATCGAATGGCAAAAATCTATCGATAAATACCTTATCAGAAATATTTACCGACATATCATAACTGTCGATAAATACCAATGACTTGTCTGTCCGTAATTACCGACGGGTATAGACCATAGATAATTATTGAAGGACAAAGGTTATCGTTGATTACTGACAACATATGACTGTTGGTAATTACCTAGGACCAAGATTCATCGGTATTGAGGTGACAAAATGGGTTACATTACCGACGACCTTCGTCTTTCGATAATTACCAACGACCATGATCCATCGGTAATGACGTAACAAAATGAGTTACATTACCAACTGAATAATCTGTCAGGAAGTGCATCGGTTAAGTTCAAGACAGATTCATTGCAATGGGCAACATTCTCTATCTACCACAATGAACCTGTCAATAATACAATCAAATGCAGATTGATGTCATTCATACAATACATACAAATATCGCAATTTAAACAATGCAATCATCAATCATAAATCACTAGTGCAAAAAGGACTTTAGACGTCTGTTATTTTGGGCTTTTAACGTCTTATCTCTGTCCGACGTCTATATGAGTGACGTTAATGAGACGTCAGACCCTTTAGGTCAGACGTCTCTATAGACGTCGGACCTATATAGGTCCGACGTCTATATAGATGTCCGATCCATACAGGTTAGATGTCTCTATATGAATGTATTGTACATTTTTTTATTGGATGATTTTAAAAACGTAGTGGAGGGAATTGGAGGAGTACAAAACACAAGAAATCGCCGCCATAGAACGCCGCCTAAAGACACGAGAATAACTGCACCAAAACCCAACGAAAACGCATTTTAATCGGTTCAAATGAAAGATAATGCATCAAAAGTGATGTAATCGGAGTAAAATTAATTTAAAACGGTGCAAAAGTGAGAAAACGAACCTGAAAAACGTAACTCGTAGAGAGAAATCGCGACGAAGATGATGAACAATGAGTGCGCGTAACGGCTGTCTCGCGTTCACGGTGTTTTAATGCCAAAATTTAGATGTCGGTTCCCCAATTAATAGACGTCTAAAGTGCTTCAAAAGTCGGAGTGGCGGGATCAGACGTCTAAATGGAGTCAAAAAGTGACTTTTTAAATTTCTGGATTTAGGGTTTAGACGACGGTTCCCCCAATTAAAAGACGTGTAAAGTGCTTCAGAAGTCGGAGTGGAGGGATCAGACGTCTAAATGGAGTCAAAAAGTGACTTTTTAAATTTCTGGATTTAGGATTTAGACGTCGGTTCCCTCCATAACAGACGTATAAATAGAATAAAAAATTATTTTCTTTTTAACTTTTTCGTTTAGTTTTGGCGTCTATTCGGGGGAGCCGACGTATATGAGTATTTAAACGTCGAGCCCTTCCATAACCGACATCTAAATAGTTGTTTTATTTACGAAAAATGTCATAGTTATAGTGAATGAAATTCATAGCATTAAATATCATAGTTATAGTGTCATTCAGTTGGAGAAAAAATAAATAAGTCTTCAAGTAAATGTTTGGTAAACTACAAAATATCCTAATAATCATAATAGTCATCCGAATCATTATGTTTTTCTTCGTGCCGTTGAAGTTGTTGTTAGATAGGTGGTTGTTGAAGGAGAAATGGTTGCACTCATGGACTAGATTGGAAGACGTTGTTGTTGGGATAGTGATGGGGTGAACTGAATTTGTCCTTTTCGTGACAATTCACACACTGGTTGGGTTAGTACTTTTTCTCACTCACACCTTCACCTTTTGTCTTTCATTATTCAATTTTCATATTCGAAATCACCAAAGTTTCAATTAGTTTCTTCATGTGTTCTTATTTTTAGAGGTTTACTTAATACATCATATGAATAAATATACAAATCAATATATAAATAAAATATAATTAAACCATTAATGTCTTCAATGCAATTAGATGTATTTCGTTTCTAAAACTGTGGTAGAGCAAGAAAGATAGAAATTTGAGAAAGAGAAAGGAATGGACTTCATCACTATCCTTCCAATCGTGGCCTCTTTCTACTCCCATCGATGTCATCTAGCATCATCACCGCACTTTTCTCAATCCTGGACATTTATGGCTAAACCAAACAGCTAGTGCAAATTCGCAACAAAGGTTGAATTTCAAATTACCTTGATAACTATATTTGATCCAACAAATGCTTCAATCTTTTTCTAGTCACGGTCAAATATGCATCAAGAACCAAAGAAACAAAATTATATATGTTATTATTACAATTTACAAATTAAAGAACTTGATACTTTTCAGGTGTACTTGGTTGGAGAGATGTATTGTGTTTACAATAGAAATACAAGTAAAGAAATGGGGGAATACATTAATAGAACTAAATATCTGCTGCCAAGCCTAAATTCCTCACCAAGCCTGCATACATTAATAGAATTAAATATCTACATTAAATATCAAATACAAGTCTGCATAATAATTTTTTACTATTATTGTCCTCACCAAGCCTAAACTTCTTGTCACTAGTAAAACTGAGAAACAACTAAAAAGCCTTTTCAAAACAGAGAAACAACTTGGCACTGCACCACCTTATCTTTAGTATTCCAGCAACTACTTAATTCTCTAAAAAGGCATGTTACATACACTCTCACGTAAGGGACAATCTAGTTTCCCTCCAAATGAGAAACTCTTAACCAATTATGACTAGCCATAAAAATTAAAAGAATCACCCCATGCTGCCTAACAGTTTTTGTTATAAGAACCTTTTAAAAAATCTCCTCTTGCCGCAACCAAAACCTATTTTATGTTTCCTACTTCCTACCCTCATTGAGACACACTATAAGTCAACAAAAGCAACTCCATTCAGCTTAATCATACATAATTCATGTGAACCATATCATGGAAGTTCACTAATTCAAGTACAACCCCTTCTCATGGGTCTTTACAACATGAAACTATAATCATAAACTTATAAAATCTGGTCCTACTTCGTTCAACAAAAATGCAATCAGATTTTGGCATTTCTAAGGTAAATTGGACACTTATGTTGGTCAACATATACCATAACAAGTCCATATAAAACTGCTTTTAACTTTCCAATTCTGGTTGCAATAATTGGCTGCACTAAAACTGCCCAGAAGAGCCACCTTTTCACAATAAGTGTCGTCCAACAATTGATGGCAATCAAAACCTTCTCCAAACTTCAGTTTTCTCACATCTAAGATCCATCATCTTTCAAGCTTCATCCAAGAGAAAAATGATGTAGCAAACTTTATTGGTTTAGCCAACAAACCAGTAAATTCTCAACGCATCCAAGAAAAGAAAACATACGCATCTCTTACATTAGCTATAGGTTTGAAATAGTTATATCTAGCCAAGGAATTCTCCCAATGTAAACTTAATTCCAGCAAAGAAATTCAACTCCATTACTGCCTATTTTGGTACGAGCTCCTGTCCCAAGTTATTTATATGAAATTGGACCCTCACCAGGCCGAAACAGTGCACCAAATCAAGCAAAAGAAATCTGAATTCTCACTAAACAAATATATATCTATATGGACAACGGAATACCTTCATGTAGTCTTATAGGGTTTGATATGAAATAATATCCAATATTTCCTCTACTAGAAAGAAAAAAAAATCACTCTCTTTAGTTATAATTAAATATCCTTCTAATAAGAAAATATATAAAAAATTAACTGAGAGAGGAAATATGAAAAAGTGAGTCTTATTCTCTATAATAAAAGGTTAAATCACTTCTGTAATTCCTATTTCTATTTGGATTTTCTCAAATAGATTTTTTTTATTTTTTTTCTCCAATTGCATCTCTAAATGTAAAAAATTGAAGCAATTGGCTCTTTGCCATTAAATTGGGTTAACATAGTTAACTTTCAGGTGATGTGTGAGTGTGAGATGAAATTATTAAAGGACGTGGCACATTTAGAACAGATTACGTGGATTATATAATTAAAAAATAAAAAAAAATCTGAGAATTGAAACCCAAATTAGGGTTCATCATCTTCAACCCTAGCGATTGATACTCAGGGTTCATCACGAAATTAGGGTTCATATGAAACCCAACAAGTTTTTGAAATATGAAATTATGCACCCCCAAATTAGGGTTTATCAAAATCAAATTAGGTTCAGGATTAAAGACGCAACAAGGTTTGTCAAATCGTGTAAACTCCCAAGTTCTCGTGGGATTGAACCGAAAATCGGTTAAATGACAGGTTCAACTATGTCATATCGTTCCAGAGGGCCACGTTATTGGGTATTTCGCCGGTGAACATGTTCTCTTGCATCTCAAGTTTCTGTAACTTCTTCAACCCAGTTATGCACGTGGGAACTTCACTGGTGAAGCGGTTCTTGCTGACATCAATCTCTAGAAGGTGAGTGAGTTTGCATATTTGTGTTGGGAATTTGCCAGAAAATTCCTTAGCAAATAAAATGAGTTTGGTGAATGTCGCAAAGATGGAAGCAAAGACAAAACCTTCAAACCTGTTGTTGGACATTTCAAGAAACTGAAACCTAGTAAGGGCCCAAAAAGTTGGAGGCACTTGGCCTGATAACTGGCTGTTATGGATCCCTCCACGGCGTTGTTGTCGCCCTCGGAGTCGTCCTCTTCCTCGTCCTCACCACCGATGCCAAGGACGACCACCTCTGCCACAACAACAAGAAGAAGAAAATCAAAACATAGTGAGGGTTCGTCGGAGGTTGCGAGTTTTGTCCATCTTTCCATTCTTCTTCATCCTAAATTTTGCAACAATAATAAATCTAGGAAGATCTGATGTCTCTTTTTCCCTCACCGTGAGGACATATGATTGAACCTCATTAAATAAAGTTTCCTCCTTGGAGTTATGGGTACTTCAATTCTTCATCCCCACTGATTTTTGGAACTGGGTGACTTTCCATGTCCCCTTTCCTTCCCTGTTCTTTGGTGGGTTCTTTATCCAATGCAGAATTTGTGATTTTGATCAATGATCACCTTTGAGTCGTAATTTTGATGTGTTTTGAGTTACTCTACAACTGAGATATTTCTGAGTATATTGGATTCGGCATATTGTGTACTGAATTTCCCCATCTTCTTATGATGTTCGTCTCAATTCTCAAATGTTCGGCATATTAAAGATGATGAACCCTAATTTGGGTTTCAATTCTCAGAAACTTTTTCTATTTGTTTTTTAATTATATATTTCACGTGCATATGCCACGTAATCTAACATAATGGCCACATATTTAAAATATTCCATGTCAAACCGACAACTTTATCTCCGTTAATCCAATTTAACGGTAGGGAGTCAATTGCTTCAATTTTTCACTTCTAGAAATCCAATTGGAGAAAAAAATAAGAAAGGGACCTATTTGAAAAAATCCAACAGAAATAGGGACTAAGAAAGTCAATTAACCATAATAAAACTAAAATTTATAACAGATAAACAAAAGTCTTCAAATATAAACCCCAACTATTGACAGTCCTTTATCCACTTAGTAGAACGACAGAAACCTCTTTCCATCATCTACTAGACCAACAAGAGTTGCTCAGCTTTTCCAAACCGCTTCAAGGCCAGCACTTCAGTGCCAAAAGATTGATCAAAAGATCAAAGAAGATAGCTTAAGCAACATGTTTTGTGGCATTGATGATCAATCTAGTCTTCGGCCTTGGTTGGAGCAACAACATTGCAATTGATCAATGTAGTAGTCCTTGTTACTCCATGTTTAATCATTGTCACCCACTTCTCTGGGATGAAAACATAACACTGGCACTCCATGGTAAATTAACCAAATGTTGAAATCATATATGGCATCAATGCACAAACTAAGTTACTAAAAAGGGAAGATGCAACTACTTGTTTCACTTATATTTCACCTTCAACAATCACGGTATAAATTAAGTATCTATTGTCAGAAACTTAGAATTCATGAGAAGGAAAAAACAAAAAAAAATTGTTTCTAGGTTCTAACTTCTGATACTAACGACTTCACTAGTGCAGAAAGGGGTTTTAACGTCTCCCAATAGACGTCCGTCCACAAAAGCCCCAACGTATATAATTGACCGGTGGCATATTAGTAAATAAGTGGAACTGTAGACGTCCGCCCTTGATCTAGCCGGACGTCTATAAGATTATAGACGTCCAGCGTTCCCAAACGGACGTTTAATAGGGTGAACAATTCAACCCCTGTCAGCCTTTGAACGTCCTTCCTTGATCGAGACGGACGTTTATAATGTTATGAACGTCCGTCCTTGGTGACGGACGTTTATAGGCTGAACAAGTGAACACGTGTCAGCCCTTTGAACGTCCGTCCTTGGTCGAGACGGACGTTTATAATGTTCTGAACGTCCGTCCTGGGTGACGGACGTTTAATAGGCTGAACTAGTAAACACCTATCAGCTCTTTGAACGTCCGTCCTTGCCCGCGACGGACGTTTATACTTGATTGAACGTCCGTCCCATGTGACGGACGTTTAATACGCAGACAACTAAACGTTTATAAGGTGAACAGTGAAAACCATGTGTTACCTTTGAACGTCCGTCCTTGGCCGAGACGGACGTTTATACTTGAGTGAACGTCCGTCCTAAGTGACGGACGTTTATTAGGCTGAACAGTGAAAACCATGTGCAGCCTTTGAACGTCCGTCCCTGCCCGAGACGGACGTTTAAACTTGAGTGAACGTCCGTCCTAAGTGACGGACGTTTATTAGGCTGAACAGTGAAAATCCATGTGCAGGCTTTGAACGTCCGTCCCTGGCCGAGACGGACGTTTATACTTGAGTGAACGTCCGTCCTAAGTGACGGACGTTTATTAGGCTGAACAGTGATGTCGCAACCGGAATCGCGACGGGACGACGATCCAAAAAAGAAACGGGTTTTGAAAAGAGATTTTGGAGTCGCCACCATAGTTTATTATGGAAAACTATGGAAAAACCTCAAAATGATAAAGCACGGTCCACGAAAACCATATTCTGGGTTCGGGAGTCGGTTACGTGTAGGGAAGGTGTTAGCACCCTACAACGCCTGCCCTAAGGCAGTACCTTTAACTAAATGCGCGAATATGATGTGGTTTTCAAAATGTTTAACTATCCCCTAAAATAAAATAAAAATAAACAAAATATATTTTTTAGTTTTTTGGGCCCGACAAGGATTGACCTTGCTCCTACGTATTCTCATTCAAAATGAGAAATCAGGGTTACGTAGTTCTAGCTGAAAGATTACTTGTAGCTGGGAATATTTTAGTATTTTTAATAAAGAAGGAAAAGGTTTTCTAGCACAAGGCCTACGCGAGCGGTCGCACGTGTGCTTAAAACCTTTTCAAATATTTTTATTTGATTTTGAACTTTTGTAAAAGGAAAAGGTTTTTTAGCACAAGGCCTACGCGAGCGGTCGCACGTGTGCTTAAAACCTTTTCAAATATTTTTATTTGATTTTGAACTTTTGTAAAAGGAAAAGGTTTTTTAGCACAAGGCCTACGCGAGCGGTCGCACGTGTGCTTAAAACCTTTTCAAATATTTTTATTTGATTTTTCACTTTTTGTAAAAGAAAAGGAAAAGATTTTCAGCACAAGGCCTACGCGAGCGGTCGCACGTGTGCTTAAAACCTTTTCAAAATATATTTATTTGATTTTTCACTTTTTGTAAAAGAAAAGGAAAAGATTTTCAGCACAAGGCCTACGCGAGCGGTCGCACGTGTGCTTAAACCTTTTCAAAATATTTTTATTTGATTTTTAACTTTTTGTAAAAGAAAAGGAAAAGATTTTCAGCACAAGGCCTACGCGAGCGGTCGCACGTGTGCTTAAACCTTTTCAAAATATTTTTATTTGATTTTTAACTTTTGTAAAAGAAAAGGAAAAGATTTTCAGCACAAGGCCTACGCGAGCGGTCGCACGTGTGCTTAAAACCTTTTCAAAATATATTTATTTGATTTTTAACTTTTGTAGAAGAAAAGGAAAAGATTTTCAGCACAAGGCCTACGCGAGCGGTCGCACGTGTGCTTAAAACCTTTTCAAAATATTTTTATTTGATTTTTAACTTTTGTAAAAGAAAAGGAAAAGGTTTTCAGCACAAGGCCTACGCGAGCGGTCGCACGTGTGCTTAAACCTTTTCAAAATACTTTTATTTGATTTTATTATTTATATATAATTTTCCTTCTTCTTTTTTATTTAAAGTGCAGTAAATAACCAAGATAAAAATAAAAGACAAGATCTAGGAGTGGGGTTATCATATAAGGGGTTACATACAGTAAAGACTAATAACTAAACAAATACTAATAAAAAATAAAGAAACAAAAGCATAAAAATGAAGCAAGAGAAACAGCCCAACAAGAATAGGGGTGTAGAGATTAAAAACCAGGGGTACGAAGAAATGAGGCTCCTTTGCTTGGGCCAATGCTGTCAGGAGTGTAAGAATGAGAAATGGGAGGTGCATCCCGAAATATATGTTCAAGCCCAATTCTCTTTGTTTTGTTTGCAAAAACAGAATGGGCTTAAGCCCAAATGGAATGAGGGTGTGAATGGAGTTACGCGTGGTGGCAGGCAGAGAGAATGTGGCCCAATACCTAGGCCCAAGGTCCATTTTTTTAGCTCAGAACACTTTAGGGGTTCTCACTTTCTCCATTCAAACATACAGCTCAGAACCTAGAGACCTAGAGTCTTTCTTCTAAATGAGGCAGCCAAAGGAGGGACCTCCGCCCGTTCATGCACACGCGCCATCGCCTCAGCCAAACCGACCGCCGCCAGCTGCAACCCAAGACGCTGCTAGTGCGCCGATCGTCGCCACAGACCCTACTGGCCGCCGCGCCAAGCTTTCTTCTCTCTTTCTCTTCTTCGCTCGCAAATAAGGAATCCCTTTTTTCTCTTCTCCGAGTTCGAGACCGCCGCCACCAACGATCACGAGTTTGACACTTGGGTGATGAACAGTTTGCCGATTAAGGAAAGCCCTAACAGAGAAAGAGTTTGTCGGCGTCACTGGAATCGCGCCAGAGAGGTTGTTGCGGGAGATTTCAAGTATCATACACGGTGGAGAGAGAAGAGTGAAGGAAGGAGAGAACCAGTGAATTGGTTGTTGTACAGGCTGTTTAGATTGGAGAGAGCGCTGAGGTCCGGGATGGTTCTCGTGAGCGAGTTGTTCTGTAAACCGAGGACTTGGAGCTGGTCGAGTTGCATGAGTATGTTTGGAGAAGAAACAATGATCGTCGAGAAGGTTGATAGGCGGGGAGGCGTTGACGGAGCGTACGGAGGGAACCCCAATGCAGAGAGTTCATGCATATATGTGGTCGACAATACCAGCTTCCATTAGAGAGATCGACTCGAACCTTTCGCTTCCGCCTCTTAAGTTCGACTCGATGGCCGCCACTAATCGTTGCGACGATTCTTTCTCTTCCCCCTCTGTTCCTGTGCTTTGATTAGGTTTGACTCTTGGGGTTTTTGGTGGTTGATGGGTGAAGTTAAACAGGATGTTCTTCTCTGTTTTTGTTTTTGAATCTAGGGGAAATAGGAGAGAAGTATGATAAGAAGGATGAGAATGGAGATTTGATTGAGATCAAGGTGGTGGAAAGGGTGTTGGCAGTAGCCGTGGGTGTCAAGATGGCTATGACGATGGGTGAATATGGATGATCGTTGATGATTGGGTCCGGGGATGAGGATGAAGGTTGGGAGTCAAAAAAGGAAAAGTTGTTGGGGTGGTTCCCGGTGTGTGAGGAGCAGAGGGGTGGAAAGCAAAAGGAAGTGTGTGTCCGTGTGTCTGTGAGGGAGGAACGAATTTTTTTCTTTTCTTCTTTTTAGAGATGGGGTCCACGTGATCTTGCCTCACTCCTTTTTTATTCTTTTGTTTTCTTCTTTTTTTTTTCTTTTTTTTTTTTTTAAAATACTCATATAGAAAATCAAATAAAACGAAATAAAATAATAATAAAAATAGAATTAAAATCATAAAAAACAGAAAATAAAATAAGGCAAAATCAAAAGAGATTCATTATTTAGTCAACCCGGACGAAATTGGGTGTTGACAGCTGCCCCTCTTTACTTAGATATTACTGGATAATATGAAAAGTTGATATTTTCGTATTATCGGAGTAAAAGCTAAGTAAAGAAAGAAACACAAATTTCGTCCGGATTTCCACAAGAGAAAGATGGAAGAATAAAAAACTTATCCAAGCAAATACGATAATTGAATTCAAAGAAAAATGTCTTGATGCAACACAGAGAGTTCGACCATTACCTCGCAGAGGGCCAAACTTCACAGAATAGAAATTTAAAAACCGACCATTGCCATGCAGAGGGCCGATAACAGAAAACTAAAACCTGGATTTGACCATTGCCTCGCAGAGGGCCAAACTCACATAACAGAAATTTAAAATCCGACCATTGCCATGCACAGGGTCGATAACAAAAAACTAAAACCTGGATTTGACCATTGCCTCGCAGAGGGCCAAACTCACAGAACAGAAATTTAAATCCGACCATTGCCATGCAGAGGGCCGATAACAGAAAACTAAAACCTGGATTTGACCATTGCCTCGCAGAGGGCCAAACTCACTGAACAGAAATTTAAATCCGACCATTACCATGCAGAGGGCCGATAACAGAAAACTAAAACCTGGATTTGACCATTGCCTCGCAGAGGGCCAAACTCACAGAACAGAAATTAAAATCCGACCATTGCCATGCAGAGGGCCGATAACAGAAAACTAAAACCTGGATTTGACCATTGCCTCGCAGAGGGCCAAACTCACAAAACAGAAATTTAAATCCGACCATTGCCATGCAGAGGGCCGATAACAGAAAACTAAAACCTGGATTTGACCATTGCCTCGCAGAGGGCCAAACTCACAGAACAGAAATTAAAATCTGACCATTGCCATGCAGAGGGCCGATAACAGAAAACTAAAACCTGGATTTGACCATTGCCTCGCAGAGGGCCAAACTCACAGAACAGAAATTAAAATCCGACCATTGCCATGCAGAGGGCCGATAACAGAAAACTAAAACCTGGATTTGACCATTGCCTCGCAGAGGGCCAAACTCACAGAACAGAAATTTAAATCCGACCATTGCCATGCAGAGGGCCGATAACAGAAAACTAAAACCTGGATTTGACCATTGCCTCGTAGAGGGCCAAACTCACAGAACAGAAATTTAAATCCGACCATTGCCATGCAGAGGGCCGATAACGAAGAAGAAAACTAAAGGTGCTAGATAAAACTGGGCTTGAAACGCCGAACCAAAACCGTGCTTGAGGGGAACGAGGTGTACAAACCTCGTGGAGGGTGTACCAACCCTGTGGATGAAGTTGATGAGGTGTAGCAACCTCGTGGAGGGTGTACCAACCCTATGGAAGTGAATGAGGTGTAATAACCTCGTGGAGGGTGTACCAACCCTGTGGATGAATGAATGAGGTGTAGCAACCTCGTGGAGGGTGTACCAACCCTATGGAAGTGAATGAGGTGTAATAACCTCGTGGAGGGTGTACCAACCCTATGGATGAATGATATGATCATTGGGTTCGACCATTGTCTTACAGAGGGCCGAAATGCAAAAAGGAAAACTTGAGGTTAGGGTGCCAGGCGAAACTGGGCTTGGGGGGCCAGTATGGGAACTGGGCTTTAGGACCTGGAAATTCTTGAAACTTGTGGTTTTGTGAAATGTTTTTTTTTTTTTTTTTTTTTTTTTTTTTTTTTTTTTTGTAATTTTTGACAAAAGTTTGATTTTTGAAAAGGCGTCAGTGATTATTCCCAAAGAAAGGATCCTGATATGAGGATAAAAGACACAAGGTGTAAAAAACCATTGTAGAATGCTGAACAGGGTGTAAAGATGTGTATTAAAACCCCAAATGAGAGAAAAAATTATCAACAAGAAACAACATGACTTGAAGATAAGACCATAATGTTATTCTTTTTGTATTTTTGAAGAAGGATTTGACAACCATTCATATGAATGAAGAGGGTTTTGATTTGAAAGATTTTCTTTTGATGGATGAATGCACACATATGGAAAACATTTGCTTTATTTTGTGTTTTGTCTCTCTTTTTTGCTTGAGTCATTCATCTTACTTGCAATCATCATCAAACTGATCTTTATTTTCAATGTTTTGTGAATTTGAGGAATGTCATACATTCGAGGTCTAATGTTTGATATGATTACATTCTGACTTTTTCTTTCGAGACATCGACGCACACATGCTTGAATTTACTGGCAAGTGAAGGATGTGAGCTATTTAAAATGGTTTGGAGAAGTCTGGGACAGCCACATAAGCACATCATTCCTTATACATTGCTTAAAGGAAACGAGACACCCAAAAGCTGCCCCAGTTTGGTGTTTGGGAAAATGAACATGGGGTATGGATCTTTGAAAATTCGGGTCAAAAATTCAAGTAAGATCCGCAAAGCTGCCCCAGTCTGGGATTATGTGTCAATGAGTTGCAAGGCGAAGAATTCGTGTGAGATTCACAAATCTGCCTCAGTTTTTTCGGGTATGGGTTCTTACCTGGAAGAGGTAGTGGGCATGAAAAGGATAAGCTAAAAGGATGACCCCAATTGGTCTGATTTTCTTTTGCATGCTTTTGCTTAGTTGGCAAAGAGATCCCTTCTTCCTGAGACATTACTTTTTTCTTTTTTTTTTTTTTTTTAAAGTTTTTGTTTTTGTTTTTTTTTGGACTCATTGTAAGTCATTTTGTCTTATCGCAAAATTAAGCTTTATGAAAATTTGAGCAAACATTATTCAATCTGCGTGGACTTTATTAGGCTTGTAATGTGGCTAGGGCTAGAAGGTATTGAAAGAGAAGATATAAAGGCCCAAATGAATGTTTGTCGGATACATTTTTTTTTTGAAACAAGGGTTGTCACCTAGCATTGTGTCAACTATTTGACCTTTTGAGCACTTTGTTTTTCTTGAACTCCATTTTTTTCATTTTTTTTTTATCATCACTTTGTGATTTTTTTGTTCTTTTTGCTTTTTCTTTGTTTACTCTTCTTGATGAAATTTCTTCGTTTGATCATTGAGTGCTCTTCATTTGCATCATGAGTTGACTCCTACCTGATGACAACCCTTGCTTGGGGATAATTTTGAAAAAGGATTTATTTTTGGCTCAAAACAGGGTGACAATGGATATATTTTGTTTTTTTTTTTTGGTAAAGAAAAAATGGCCACACATCATTTCAAATTCTGATTGCTTTCTTTTCAAAAGATTAATTCTACGACTAGATGACCTCAACATGAGTGATTTTTTCTTTTTCCTTCTTTCTAGACCGCCCTTTTGGGTTTTCAATCTAGTGGACTTATTCTCCTTTTGAAAATTCTTTTATTTGTCTCAATGGATTCAGGGACCACCCAACTAGGTCAAGCGAGGAAAATTTTGGCCAGGCCAATCTGCCCCAGTGTAAAGGCTTACATCATTACTAAAGGCAGTGACAGTGTTTGTTGGGGAACATCCTTTATTTTGGAACAGTGAAGGGTGAAGGTTTTCAAGCAAAATACGCACAAACGTCTCGGGAGAAAGCGTCAAATTGTTATTTTTTGATTAAACACTTGACCTTCGAAAAACTTGACATCCCAATTTTCCTTTTGATTATTCATCATTTTTTTTCTTTTCTATTTTCGAAAAACAAAAGTTTGACGATTTGCAAGAAAGATAAGTGACTCAAGATTGACTTTATTTCATTTTTTTTTTCAATTTTGTTTTCTTTTTTTTTTTTTTTTCGATACCCTCTCAGGACTCGATTTCCAGCACTACTTGGAGAAACCCTGTAGTGAATGCTTGCATCCAAAGTCATGGATGAAGACGTGATACCAATGAGCATACTTCTCCATAGGAAGACACCCCACAACATCAAATTCACTTGTACAATGACTTATGATTTCTTGTGTGGTCTTAAAGCCCACTTCATTTCCTCATGGCATTTGTAGAGGCATTCTCAAGCCTTGCCTCAATGTTGGATTGACTTTCTTCACAATTTAATCATCTTGAATGAATCAAAGTTTGCCTTTGCGCTTGAACCACCAGCATTTTTGGTGGAATGACCGATAGCCACTCCATGGTAATCACCTTTTGTGTATGATGTATCATGAGTCTTGAGGTATTGAGGCTTTAAAGGCTTCATGTAACAAGTAGAGACCAAGCCTTTTTATGTAGAGACTTGGAAGAAATGTTGCATAAGTCATATGGATAGGAGTGAAACTCATAGGCCTTTTCTCTTGATCAAACATTTTTCTACCTGACAGCTTGGTAGGAAGTTGAGTTTGGGTCTAGTCTCCAATCTTCCTCAAAACGGTTTCAAAGGGTAGGCCAACGGTATTTGAGCGGTGGGATATGATTGAGCTCTTTCTTCTCTCCTTATCCCAAGCTTAGACCAGACTTGTTCACATTTACTGCCATGGTAGGACCTTGAGTGATCTCTTCAGTCTTCACACAAATTTTAATTCTTTATTTGATCATCACCAAGTTTGTAAAGCTTATGGAGACACTGCTCACCACGGTCTCACAGAAGGGTGATTACAGAGTATTGAGGAATATGGGAACCATTTCCTTGTCACTCTAATGAAACTTCATTTGAGCAACGGTCTCTTTCCACCTTTGGCATATTCTTTGAACAATTTAGACTCCTTCATTAAGGTCTGCCGTTGTAATCTATCAGGTGCCACATCCCTGATATATTCGTACTACCTCAAGAAAGCATCTACCAGATTTCCCCAAGACCGGATGCACGAACATTCAAGGTGAGTGCCCCAGTTTGGTGGCACGCCAACCAAACTATCTTGGAAAAAATGAATTATGAACTTTTCAACATGCATGAACAACCATTTTCTTCCCATATGTCATGAGATGGATCTTAAGACAAGTGGTCCCTCTGGGTAATTTAAACCTTGGGAGGTATCACCACATTTGGGACTAAGCATAGCCTTACAACATTTGCAAACTTAGAGCTTCCTCCCCCTTCCATGACTCTTATCCTTTTTCCAGTATTTCAAATTTAAGCTTGTCAGCATCAACATCCACTGGTGCAACAACAATGAGGGAAAGATTTCAACTCGGGTTGCTTTGTCATTATCTTGCTCACAACACTAGGCTGAATCATTTCGTTAGGGACCATGAAAGTGCCCCAAGCTTCTTTACTCTTTCAACTACGTTATTTTTGGCCATTTGAATGCAAAGTTGTCCCGAGTCCACTCCCAAGGGTGGAGTGTAATTCAGGAAGAGGACATATCGAGGGAAAATTGGTGCCCCTAAAACACTGTGTTGTGGATGTGGTGTGGGCGAACCTCTAGGATTCGGCTCATTTGTCTCTTCAATTGTTGGATATCGACTTTCATCCCTTCCTGAACCTCTCCTTGGTTCTCCAAGATTTGGTAACTGGTTCGAGTCCTTTAGGGTATCTTGGATGTTTAACCGTATTTTGTTTTTTTTTTTTAGATGAAACAATTTAGGAAAATGAAAATGAAAATGAAAAGAAAAAGAAGAGACAATGTAGTTTAAATACTCTAGTCGGAAATTATAAAGCTGTGAAAATTTTGCCTTGGTATAATTTGGAAATTAACACGAAACGGAGTCCATAAGGCGGTTCATCATTCAGAAGTTCCCAAAACGTGAGACACAGGAAGTCTTGGTCAACCACCTCAGGCTTTAGCCATCACATTCTTCATTTCTCTTATCAGTTTCTTGCAGCAATTGAGGAATGTTTCAATCCCCTTAGGCGGGTTGATGATTGACATTACAGACTCAGCATCAGCTAAGAACTTAGGGACGTTTTCAATGACTTCATCGGCAAGGGAAGCTAGCTATGAGAGACTTCTCTTCCACTTCTTTGTAAGTTGTCCTTGTTCAATGACATACTCTTTCATCTGAATCATTTTTATGGATGTCTCCTTTTTAGCTTGATGCTAACATTCTTTTTCCAGTTTCTCAACTGCTGCTTTCATCCGCTGTTCAGCATTATGAAGTTGCCTTTCACAGTTTGGGTAAGGAGAAATTAACTTGAATTACAATTTGATTGTCTTAACCATCTCTACGATTCATTGGCCAAGGGAATCTTTATTAACCCCAGTGAAATGGTGTTTTAGCTACACATATACAACATAGAAGAGAGAAATGATGGATTGGGTGGTGGAAATTGGATTTTTTCCACCATGGAAGCCCCTTGGAGCAGCTGCAGCAGCGTCCCTGGTCTCCTCCCCATTCTAGATCCCCCTTTCCAACTGCCTCTGGATTCGGATATAAAGAAGGGTACAAGAATTGAGTCACGGGTCATCTCTGGACGAGCGTCCAAATTCTGGACAAGCGGCCCAATTCTGGACGAGCGTCCAATTTTCTGGACGAGCGATACAATTCTGGACGAGCGTCCAATTTTCTGGACGAGCGACCCAATTCTGGACGAGCGTTGGACGAGCGCTGGACGAGCATTCTCTTGGTGACGAGCGTCCACTTGCTGGACTAACGTGCTTCTGCTGGACGAACGTGGACGAGCGTCCCAATGGACGAACGTCTCAATTCTGAACGAGCGACTGGATTCTGGACGAGCGTCCACTTGTACGAGCGTTCTGGACGAGCGGCCTGCAACGAGCGTCCTCTTCCCCGACTGGACGAGCGTTCCTGGACGAGCGTCCCATTTCTGGACGAACGTGCAGACGAATGTGGACGAACGTCCTCTTCTGGACGAGCGCTGTGTTCGGCGAGCATCCGTGTGCGAGCGTTGGATGTCTGGACGAGCGTCCACTATCTGATCGAACGTTTTCTGCTACACGAGCGTCCACTTTCATTGTCAACGAGCGTCCGCTCGCCATGAAACGAGCGTCCGCTCGCTAAGTGACGAGCGTCCTGCACGAGCTCCCTTTCTGAACAAGCGTTAACATGTCTGGACGAGCGTCTAGGACGAGCGTCCACTTGTGCGAGCGTTCTGGACGAGCGGCTTGCAACGAGCGTCCTCTTCCCCGACTGGACGAGCGTTCCTGGACGAGCGTCCCATTTCTGGACGAACGTGCAGACGAATGTGGACGAACGTCCTCTTCTGGACGAGCGCTGTGTTCGGCGAGCGTCCGTGTGTGAGCGTTGGATGTCTGGACGAGCGTCCACTATCTGATCGAACGTTTTCTGCTACACGAGCGTCCACTTTCATTGTCAACGAGCGTCCGCTCGCCATGAAACGAGCGTCCGCTCGCTAAGTGACGAGCGTCCTGCACGAGCTCCCTTTCTGAACGAGCGTTAACATGTCTGGACGAGCGTCTAGGACGAGCGTCCACTTGTGCGAGCGTTCTGGACGAGCGGCTTGCAACGAGCGTCCTCTTCCCCGACTGGACGAGCGTTCCTGGACGAGCGTCCCATTTCTAGACGAACGTGCAGACGAATGTGGACGAACGTCCTCTTCTGGACGAGCGCTGTCTTTTGAGAGCTGGACGAACGTTCACTTGGCGTCACCCTTGCGCCAAGCGTTTCTGCATGTGTGACGAGCGTTTCTGCGTGCCTTGTTGATTCATCTCTATAATTTTGTTGGAGACTCTTCCAAGCTCATTTTTAACTCGTGCAAATGATATATAATTTGCGATCTATGCTGCCAAGGGACACACCATTTAAATTGTTCTTTGTTTAAACTTGTACAAAGTTGCGCCCATTCATTTGCCCCTTTCACATTTGGTTTATACTGCCATAGCTCAAACATGGGACAGGTGGCCTTTAAGGCGTCCTCAGTCACACGGGAGATGAACACAACATAGCACTTTCCCTCCCTTCAACTCATAACAATGATTAAGGGTCCCATGAACTTCAGCCAAGATGGTAGCGACTGGATTCTCACAGCGCTCTTCGTATCCCACGAATGCATTCATAGCGGCATAGTCGACGAGGTTCTTGACATTTAGGAGAAAGCGTGACACCATAGAGGAGAAGAGCTAATACATTCGTAAACATTTCCCAATTTTCCTCTTAAGCCAAATGATGTAGGTATTCCTATAAGTATCTTTGAGGAAGGCCCCTCACTTTGCCCTTGATTGAACTCGCTTTCCAACTTCATTAGGTGTATTTTCCTGATCCTCGCTCACTGCAAGACAAGGATATACTGCTCAAAGTAGTTGTATGGAGTTTTTTCCAAATTTAAGACTTGCTCGAATTCTTCCACTGATGGCACTAGTTGGAAATCTTGGAAAGTGAAGCACCTCAATGGTGGTTCATAAGATTGGGCTAAAAGAGTAATGGCCGGTGTTTGAACTTCCACCTCTAACAGGCTCAACAAATTCCCATACTCCTTCCTGAATGCATCCTTTTGGGTTGTCTCCATTTTCTTCAGCGGTTCTCTCAGGCCATCCATATTACCCTCCTTTACTTCCATGGCTATCCTTTCCTTTAAAATGTCTGAACTTGAACCCCCCTTGACTTCAGATCTCATGTTAATTTCCATTTTATCTCAAAGGCTTAGTCACAAATTTATAATTTTCTGACTAGAACCAGTGACAAGACCATAAAAATGCATGAGAAAAAGAAAGAAATAAAAGAAAAAGGTGTATAAAAAAGGTATAAAGATATGTACAAGGTGCTTGATTTTATTAAGCAAAAATGAGGGTTATAAGACTGCACACATCTCCCTTTGTGCCCTAATGAAGGTCGAACACTTAAGATCTAAGGTTAAGTATATGGAATCTCACAAGGATGGTTACCTGAACCTAAAGATCAACGGTCACTAGAGCTATGGCCCCCTTTATAGTATCTCCACAACAGTCGAGTAATCAACTAGGTGTGGAAACACATATGAAGAGAACAGACTCTAGCTGGAGTTCTCACGATAGCCAAACAGGAAGTACATCCCAGAGTGACACCGCTACACAACTCCTCTAATTCTAAGTTACGCTCGGACCCGGGTATAGGGCCCCACTCATGATATGCCGAAAGTGCGTGTGTGAAGGGAGAATGCAATGCATACCCAAACCCTCACCTGCAAAACAACTAGAAAAATTCCCAGGCAGATATAAACATGGTTTCTACCCTAGGGTTCAATATTCAACAGTTATTGCAGTTATTCCAAATATCGAGCATAAAATAGAAAAAAGGGAAAGAAAAACACAAAGCAAAACCACATCAAATTCGCGCATCTAATTAAATGGCTCGACTCTCTAACAGTCCCCAGTGGAGTCGCCATCTGTCGCAACCGGAATCGCGACGGGACGACGATCCAAAAAAGAAACGGGTTTTGAAAAGAGATTTTGGAGTCGCCACCATAGTTTATTATGGAAAACTATGGAAAAACCTCAAAATGATAAAGCACGGTCCACGAAAACCATATTCTGGGTTCGGGAGTCGGTTACGTGTAGGGAAGGTGTTAGCACCCTACAACGCCTGCCCTAAGGCAGTACCTTTAACTAAATGCGCGAATATGATGTGGTTTTCAAAATGTTTAACTATCCCCTAAAATAAAATAAAAATAAACAAAATATATTTTTTAGTTTTTTGGGCCCGACAAGGATTGACCTTGCTCCTACGTATTCTCATTCAAAATGAGAAATCAGGGTTACGTAGTTCTAGCTGAAAGATTACTTGTAGCTGGGAATATTTTAGTATTTTTAATAAAGAAGGAAAAGGTTTTCTAGCACAAGGCCTACGCGAGCGGTCGCACGTGTGCTTAAAACCTTTTCAAATATTTTTATTTGATTTTGAACTTTTGTAAAAGGAAAAGGTTTTTTAGCACAAGGCCTACGCGAGCGGTCGCACGTGTGCTTAAAACCTTTTCAAATATTTTTATTTGATTTTGAACTTTTGTAAAAGGAAAAGGTTTTTTAGCACAAGGCCTACGCGAGCGGTCGCACGTGTGCTTAAAACCTTTTCAAATATTTTTATTTGATTTTTCACTTTTTGTAAAAGAAAAGGAAAAGATTTTCAGCACAAGGCCTACGCGAGCGGTCGCACGTGTGCTTAAAACCTTTTCAAAATATATTTATTTGATTTTTCACTTTTTGTAAAAGAAAAGGAAAAGATTTTCAGCACAAGGCCTACGCGAGCGGTCGCACGTGTGCTTAAACCTTTTCAAAATATTTTTATTTGATTTTTAACTTTTTGTAAAAGAAAAGGAAAAGATTTTCAGCACAAGGCCTACGCGAGCGGTCGCACGTGTGCTTAAACCTTTTCAAAATATTTTTATTTGATTTTTAACTTTTGTAAAAGAAAAGGAAAAGATTTTCAGCACAAGGCCTACGCGAGCGGTCGCACGTGTGCTTAAAACCTTTTCAAAATATATTTATTTGATTTTTAACTTTTGTAGAAGAAAAGGAAAAGATTTTCAGCACAAGGCCTACGCGAGCGGTCGCACGTGTGCTTAAAACCTTTTCAAAATATTTTTATTTGATTTTTAACTTTTGTAAAAGAAAAGGAAAAGGTTTTCAGCACAAGGCCTACGCGAGCGGTCGCACGTGTGCTTAAACCTTTTCAAAATACTTTTATTTGATTTTATTATTTATATATAATTTTCCTTCTTCTTTTTTATTTAAAGTGCAGTAAATAACCAAGATAAAAATAAAAGACAAGATCTAGGAGTGGGGTTATCATATAAGGGGTTACATACAGTAAAGACTAATAACTAAACAAATACTAATAAAAAATAAAGAAACAAAAGCATAAAAATGAAGCAAGAGAAACAGCCCAACAAGAATAGGGGTGTAGAGATTAAAAACCAGGGGTACGAAGAAATGAGGCTCCTTTGCTTGGGCCAATGCTGTCAGGAGTGTAAGAATGAGAAATGGGAGGTGCATCCCGAAATATATGTTCAAGCCCAATTCTCTTTGTTTTGTTTGCAAAAACAGAATGGGCTTAAGCCCAAATGGAATGAGGGTGTGAATGGAGTTACGCGTGGTGGCAGGCAGAGAGAATGTGGCCCAATACCTAGGCCCAAGGTCCATTTTTTTAGCTCAGAACACTTTAGGGGTTCTCACTTTCTCCATTCAAACATACAGCTCAGAACCTAGAGACCTAGAGTCTTTCTTCTAAATGAGGCAGCCAAAGGAGGGACCTCCGCCCGTTCATGCACACGCGCCACCGCCTCAGCCAAACCGACCGCCGCCAGCTGCAACCCAAGACGCTGCTAGTGCGCCGATCGTCGCCACAGACCCTACTGGCCGCCGCGCCAAGCTTTCTTCTCTCTTTCTCTTCTTCGCTCGCAAATAAGGAATCCCTTTTTTCTCTTCTCCGAGTTCGAGACCGCCGCCACCAACGATCACGAGTTTGACACTTGGGTGATGAACAGTTTGCCGATTAAGGAAAGCCCTAACAGAGAAAGAGTTTGTCGGCGTCACTGGAATCGCGCCAGAGAGGTTGTTGCGGGAGATTTCAAGTATCATACACGGTGGAGAGAGAAGAGTGAAGGAAGGAGAGAACCAGTGAATTGGTTGTTGTACAGGCTGTTTAGATTGGAGAGAGCGCTGAGGTCCGGGATGGTTCTCGTGAGCGAGTTGTTCTGTAAACCGAGGACTTGGAGCTGGTCGAGTTGCATGAGTATGTTTGGAGAAGAAACAATGATCGTCGAGAAGGTTGATAGGCGGGGAGGCGTTGACGGAGCGTACGGAGGGAACCCCAATGCAGAGAGTTCATGCATATATGTGGTCGACAATACCAGCTTCCATTAGAGAGATCGACTCGAACCTTTCGCTTCCGCCTCTTAAGTTCGACTCGATGGCCGCCACTAATCGTTGCGACGATTCTTTCTCTTCCCCCTCTGTTCCTGTGCTTTGATTAGGTTTGACTCTTGGGGTTTTTGGTGGTTGATGGGTGAAGTTAAACAGGATGTTCTTCTCTGTTTTTGTTTTTGAATCTAGGGGAAATAGGAGAGAAGTATGATAAGAAGGATGAGAATGGAGATTTGATTGAGATCAAGGTGGTGGAAAGGGTGTTGGCAGTAGCCGTGGGTGTCAAGATGGCTATGACGATGGGTGAATATGGATGATCGTTGATGATTGGGTCCGGGGATGAGGATGAAGGTTGGGAGTCAAAAAAGGAAAAGTTGTTGGGGTGGTTCCCGGTGTGTGAGGAGCAGAGGGGTGGAAAGCAAAAGGAAGTGTGTGTCCGTGTGTCTGTGAGGGAGGAACGAATTTTTTTCTTTTCTTCTTTTTAGAGATGGGGTCCACGTGATCTTGCCTCACTCCTTTTTTATTCTTTTGTTTTCTTCTTTTTTTTTTTCTTTTTTTTTTTTTTTAAAATACTCATATAGAAAATCAAATAAAACGAAATAAAATAATAATAAAAATAGAATTAAAATCATAAAAAACAGAAAATAAAATAAGGCAAAATCAAAAGAGATTCATTATTTAGTCAACCCGGACGAAATTGGGTGTTGACAAGTGAAAATCCATGTGCAGCCTTTGAACGTCCGTCCCTGGCCGAGACGGACGTTTATACTTGAGTGAACGTCCGTCCTAAGTGACGGACGTTTATTAGGCTGAACAGTGAAAACCATGTGCAGCCTTTGAACGTCCGTCCCTGGCCGAGACGGACGTTTATACTATAGCGAACGTCCGTCCTCGGAGACGGACGTTAAAAGGCTGAACGTTTATAGCTGAACGTTTTCAAGTACCCATTGCAGCCCTTAAACGTCCGTGTCAGGGGGACGGACGTCTACGAGGCTGAATGTTTCAATTTCCCAAGTAGGGACCTTACACGTCCGTTTTGGGAGGGCTCGGACGTCTATAATATTATAGACGTCCGTGCCCGCATAACGGACGTTTAATGTACTGACAGGGTGGTTGGATATTTAATTCTCTTCAGGTCCTGAAACGTCTGTGTTTCAGCGGGCACGGACGTCTATAATATTATAGACGTCCGAGCCCGTATACCGGACGTTTAATGTACTGACAGGGTGGTTGGATATTTAATTCTCTTCAGGTCCTGAGACGTCCAATATGCGGGGCCGGACGTTTATAATATTATAGACGTCCGGGCCCTCTTAGGACTGACGTTGAGGGCCTGCCATGGGGAGTTGAAACGTTCAGTTGTTCAATATAATAGACGTCAGCCCCCCAAAACGGACGTTTATCATATTACAGACGTCGGCGCAACCAAGGACTGACGTTTAAACCCACCCGCGAATATCATTTTTAAATCCTCAAAGACGTCACATTAGTGACGAACCGGACGTCTATAATATTATAGACGTCCGTCCACAAGCTCGCCGGACGTCTAAGAGTATAATATCGTGCTCCCGCGAACCCGTGACCAGTTAACGTTTGGAAACGCACTGTTCATCGTCTTCCTCCGCAAAACGCTGCTGCGCCATTGATTTCCAGGTGAGTTTTCTCGTTTTTGGACCGTTTAAATTCATTTTCAATCCGATTACATTGCTCTGTGATGAAATACCTTTGATTTGAACCGATTAAAAATCGTTTTCGGTCCGTTTTTTTGCAGACTCTTGCGTGTTCTTGGAGGCTTCTTTGACTGTTTTTGGACTGCATTTTAGGCCGTTCACTCCTCCGTTTTCATCCTTTTCATTTCGAATCTACTTTTCAGGTTAGCTTGTTGGTTGAAAATTTTTTGTATGCATGTAATTGAGTTTTGTGAATGCACGTTTTTTACTGTAAAATGTGACTGCGTAATTGGCTTTTGAATATATCTGTATTAGTTGTGTATTATATAAGTATCAAATCATTGAGTGGCACTTAGTTCCCGTTTGAAATTTAAGACAAACGATTAATCTTTTAATCGTTTGTGTTAAATTTTGAATTGTCCGATTGGACAGTTTGAGAAAATTAATTTCCATAATTTGCAATTCCATGTCATTTGGAGTTTAAGGATAAGATTGATAAAATTTCGGTTCAGTACTTGTGTTGTTCTCCGGATGCATATTTGATTGTGGTCATCGTTGACTACTCTCATTTCATGGGAATGTGGCTTCTATGTGATGTGTTGGATTAAGACCATCATTCGAGCAGTCATTACAGATGACTGGAATGAGGTAATGATGTATACCTTCAATACATTACAAATCATATTCATCTTCAACTATATATGAAACAATAATGAATCTTTGTTGAATTTTGCAGCGCTTCAAGACTACATCGCCTATTACAGAAGACACAATTAAACAGATAAGGCAGGAGTGGACCGCTTATCTTCTGCAAAGATGGAGTTAGGAATAGTTATATTTCTTGTTGAACATTGTTTAGTTTTTTAGTTTAAGTTTTATGTTGATAGTTTGGTAGTGGATTGAACTCCACATTAAGTAGAACTTTGTTTATATAAAACGCATTTTTATATTATTGCAAAATTGTTCTGGGACATTTTTCTGCTTTTCAGGTGTGGTTTTATTGAAAAAATAAACTAATTTTTAAAAAAAAAAACGCCCAGTAGACGTCCGTTAGTGCACAGTCGGACGTCTATAGACGTCTGTCAGTGCACACACGGACGTCCACCCCCGAGCTCCTACCTAAAACATTTCAGCAAGGTATACGTCAGGGGGGAGGAGGCGGACGTATATATAGACGTCCGTCCAGACACAACGGACGTTTATATAGGCGTCCGTCCAGACACAACGGACGTTCATGTAGACGTCCCTCCTGACACAACGGACGTTCATGTCGACGTCCGTCATGACACAACGGACGTTTATGTAGACGTCCGTGCTGACACAACGGACGTTTACAGAGACGTCCGTCCTGCCACAACGGACGTCTGAGCGACGTCACCCACATAAACGTCGGGCGTACGGCGGACGTCAAAAGGCCAAAATATCGGACGTTAAAACCCCTTTCTGCACTAGTGCTTAGACAGTACTATCTTGGTTCGGAGAGGAAAAAAAGGCACAAAAGTATAACACCAAAATCAATTTCTAACCTCATAAAAACATAACACGAAAATACTCACGTTTTGTCCTTTTCAGAAATTACATCATGAGATTCACAATCAAGCCGAAAATTATCAGCAATACAAGCCCCATGCAACCCAAACATACAACCCAGGTTAATTTTTTAAGGTTCAGCGAAAGTGAAATTGGGGTAAAAAATTCTCACATTTTGATGGACAATCTGTCCGTAAATAAAATAGTACAATTTATCAATAATTTTATCGATAATGCTCATTTACCGACGACTTTAAATTTGCTGATAATAATTCATCGGTTAAATTTTACTACAGTGTTATAACCTTATGCAGTTGGGTGGTGTAACAAACTATTATATATATAGTCCGGGATGGGATTTATGTAGGCAGTTTTGAGTATTATGTAAAGGAAAAATTACGACAAGCAGATCCTCTTGAATGACAGGAAAAATTGTACACGATCGTTCCTGTTCTTACCATATATACTGGTAGAATAGTACTGTTTAATTTCTTAATAAACATCCAAGAATCTGTCTTCAACTTCTCTAATAAATCCTGAGTACATATCAACGTACATATGATTTACACGTACGAATTGAAGACAACAAAGAGTTGCAATAACAAAATAAGAATAACTAGATAAACTAACCTATTATAACCCTAGATTTTATTATAAATGTTGAGAATATAGTCCCTTATTTTTCTTTCCAGTACTATGTTTATCTTTGACATCAACTTATGCATGGTAGGAGGCAAATGCTATGAGAGGAAATTTTCTATGACTGGTCAACCCTGCAGATTCACTCATGTCGAGTGTCTGATCCCCCACTACTCCACTTGGCACTTCCCAATTAAACTGATGAACAAGGTTTGCTATGACCAACTCAATCACATTCATGGCAAACATTATTCCTGGACAACCCCTTCTTCCTGCTCCAAATGGTATCACTTCAAAATCATGTCCTTTCACATCTATTGAACTCTTTAAGAATCTTTCTGCTTCAAACTCTTCAGGATTTTCCCAGTAACAAGGATCTCTTGCTATTGCCCATGCATTCACTATTACTTGTGTCCCTGCTGCAATGTCATACTCCATCACTTTGGCATCTTCCATGGATTCCCTTGGCATCAACAAGGGAACTGTGGGATGTAATCGAAAACTTTCTTTAATCACTGCTTTCAAATAAGGCATGCTGCTTAAATCTTCCTCAGTTATGCGAGTTCTATCACTAACCACATTCCTTATCTCATCTTTAAGCTTCTGCATCACACTTGGGTGCCTCAAGAGTTCTGTCATTATCCATCCCAGGATTGAGGAGCTGGTATCAGTACCTGCCACAAACATATCCTGAAACAATACCCACCAACTGTCAATTTCACTGTCTACCTTCAAATTCCATGAAGGACATATTCAACAAAATGAACTCACCAGTATAAAGAGGTTATTTCTAATATTTTATGAATGTTGGAAATACAAAATTAATGAATAAACCTCTGGATTGATGTTTAAGATTTGTAAACTTCCGACAGCTTATCTTAAGACTTTTCTCACATCTTCTTTGATATTAAGGATTGAACTAAATGATGTTTAAGAAAAGTAAAGATTTTATGAAGTTAGAGTGGTTGTATATTAAGAACTTATACAGATAGATACCACATTGTATTAATCTTACGTACCAGGATTATAGCCTTAATGGTTGTTTTATCAATCTGGAACCCCAAGGCGTTTGTCTTTTGGATCCTCAGCAAAATGTCCACCAAATCATTCTGTTCATCATCATCATCATTATCATCATGCACATCATGCCCTCTTCTGCTTACATGTTCATCAACAACTTCATCAAAAAATTCATCAAGCTGTTTAGCCACTCTCTTTGCCCTACCATACATTCCATTAACTCTTCCCACCCAATCAAGCCAAGGTATACAGTCCCCTATAACTAGATCACCCAACATCTTCATCATCTCATTCATTGGCTCCCAAAACTTACTCCCTTCTCCTCCACTGTATCTCCTTCCGAGAGCAGCTCTGCTCACTATGTCATTTGTGACTGTTGAAAATAAATCAGTTAAATTCACAGGCGTCACAGAACAGCAACACTGTTTAATCTTATCCATCGTTGTGGAGATTTCCTCTTCTCTCACTGCACCGAAGGATTGAACCTTTTTTGCACTGAGAAGATGCAAGACACAAATACTCCTTATCTGCCTCCAGTAGTTGCCATATGGAGCAGATGACACATCTTTGGAATCGTAAAAGAAGATATCAAACATCTTACGATGTGGTCTGTTGGAGAAAATAAGGTCATGGGTTTTCATAACCTCACGAGCTGCCTCCGCCGTTGAGACCACAAGAACTGGCAGCTTTCCAAAGTGAAGTAACATTAAAGGGCCATAGGTTTGAGCAAAGGAATGGAGAGTGCGGTGAGTGAGAATGCCAAGTTGGTGGAGATTTCCTATTATTGGAAGCTTTTGAGGAGATGGTGGTGAGGTTTTTCTGGCGATTGTAGTGATGGAATTGTTATTCCATTTGCATAAAAAATTTAGAACAGTACGTAAAACAAAGAGGATAATGAAGGTAGCCAATAGGAGGAACAACCAGTGTGAAGAGTTTTCATGCATAGAGGTCGACATTTTGTTTAGTTTGATGCTTAATTATCAATGCGGATTGAGGTATTTATATCTGTTACAAGCCATCACCATAACTTACGTGTTTGTGGAGAATTTGTTCAAGAAACACGTTTCATGATTATGGGTGCAATACTTATTTTATTGTTCAATTCATAGTACTAATTGATGTTTGAATACAACCAGATCTGAATCATGGTCGACATCGTACTAACTTACAGACACATGCTTGAAACAGAAATACAGTTCTTTCTGTCCAATCAATTTCATTTATTTATCCTACCTTTGTTGTCTAAAATAAATATTTAACGAGTAATTTAGTCATTAGTTATTTGATTAATCATAGTTTTTATATTTATTTTTTAGTAAATTAAGTTTTTATTTTAAAAAAACTTAGCATTATATCTTTTCTTAAATATAGGTATGTCACACTCAAAATCTCAATTATATTTTATTTTAAAAATTTTCTAATTTTTAAACATAATACTTTTTAATTAAAAAATTATTTATATTTTGACATAAACTTAAATTTTTGTAGGTGTCAATTTCAGAGAAAATGAACACCAATTTAGCAACAACAAAAAAATAATTTTTTTTTTCAAAAATACAACTCAATTGAACCATTATAATAAAAAAAATTAATTAATTAAAAAAATATATAGAAAACAAAACAATAAAAAGCCTAAATAATAATAATCCATTAGCTTTTTTACGCCAAATAAGTGATACTTAATTATCATAAATGAATTGTGAAGGAAAATTTACATGTTTATAGTTTATAAATACAAATATAATAAACATTGATATTTTTCTTGATAGAAATAAACATTGATAAACAAAAATAATACATTTTTTTATTTTATTCATAAAAACAAACATCGATTATTTTTCTTTTAATCAAAACTGATGTACTAAAGCACATCCAAAAATAATATAAAGAGAAAAAGGTACAAATTACGTAGAAATATAAATTGATATCGTTTTGTCAAATTTTCTTTAAATTAAAATTTTAATTTTATTGATTAAAATATATTTATAAGTTTATATTTTATCTTTAATTAGCTTTAATACAGTATTATAGATAAACTATAACAATTATATGTTTTATTTTAATTATTGTATTTCTTTTGTATATTCGTATGTTACTGTTAATATCAATATTATAAGTCACTAGTGCAGTAAGGAGAAACGATAGCGGTTATTTTTGCTTATAGGCAGCGGTTCTACAACCGAGGCATATATAGGTGAGGCAAAAAATGGTAGGTTTCTTGCCTCGGTTAATAACCGAGGTCAAAAGCGGTCGGATTATGCCTCGGTTCTTAGGTAACCGAGGCAGTAGGGTGTTTTTTTTTTAGACTTTAGGCTTCGATTCGTACTGAACCAAACAGTTCTCGTCCTCGCCGAACGGTGCTCGTCCTCGCTGAACGGTTCTCGATCTCGCCGAGCCCTAGCCGCGTCATCTCCTCCATTGACGCATCAACCATGGAACTCTCGCTTCGCACGTAAGCGCCTCTCCCAGCAGGTTCGTGAACCCAAGTGCGACCTCACCATCGCCACTGCATCGTGCCATCCCCACCGTGAAGCATCACCACCACTGTCATGCTACAAAGCCTACTTCAGGCCGTCGCCGCCGTAAAAATCGCGACACTCAACGCGAGAACTTGCAACCACCACATCTCCATCTGGGATGCCATAAAACCTGCAAACCACAAGAACCAAAAATCTGTAGAAGGACCACGAGCTTAAATCGCAAACCCACAAGCTTCGCGCCGCCATGAGTATTTTCCCCTCTCTGCAATACCAACCTAGAACCAGTGAGAAAGGGGGAAAAAGATAAAATGGCAGAGAGAAGAGATTGGAAATAGAATCAAACCTCCTTTGCCGCGAATTAGAACGGAGAGAACAAGAGGAAGAAGAACCCTAGGTTGGAGAGAAGAACTTCTTTGGAGGCGCGAAAGGGAAGAGGAAGAACACTACGCCAGAAAATGCGTTCGCTTTTAGTTTACGCAAGGGCTATTACCTCGGTTAAGTAAAATACCGAGACCGAATGGTACTATTGCCTCTGTCCCTAGACAACCGAGACATATTAGTGGACAAAATTAACTTGGAATGTTAGGTTATTGCCATGGTTCATAGCAGAAGCGTAATCGAATGGTCTTATTGCCTTTGTCCCAGACAACTGAGGCATATTAGTGGAAAAAATTAACTTGGAATGTTCGGTTATTGCCTCGGTTCATAGTAGAACCGAAACCGAACGGTCCTATTCCCTCTGCCTCTAGACAACCGAGACTTATTAGTGGACAAAATTAACTTGGAACGTTCGGTTACTGCCTCGATTCATAGCAGAACCGAAACCGAACGGTCATATTCCCTTTGTCCCCAAACAACCGAGACTTATTAGTGGACAAAACGTTCGGTTATTGCCTTGGTTCATAGTAGAAGCGAAACCGAACGGTCATATTGCCTTTGTCCCCAGACAACCGAGGCATATTAGTGGACAAAACGTTCGGTTACTGCCTCGGTTGAGAGCAGAACCGAAGTCGAACGGTCGTATTGCCTCGGTTCCCAGTCAACTGAAGCCTATAAGTTCGCCATAACTACGAAAATGTCACCGCATATTTATAAGCTTCGGTTTTGTAAAAACCAAAACATATGGTGCGAGTTAAAAAACCATTTGTTTTTCTAGTGAGTAAATCAGTCAATTTCTTGAGTGACACACCATTTAATTGATGTAATTATTAATTGTTAATTTCCCTACTTAGATCGAAGGGTTTATTTAGAATATATAATAAAAATGAAACATTATAATTAGTGTCGCCAAAAAGGAGTTGAAATCGGTGAGCTAACCCAGCTCACCACGGGTTTGAGCCGGGTTGAGTTGGAAAAAAATATGAAAATTTTTATGTGAGCCAATTTTGACCCGGCTCGCTAAGAACCCGACTCACCCGGGGTGAGTCGGGTTGACTCACCAACCCACCTTTTTTTTTATTGAAATCAAATTAATTAAATTAATTATTCAAAAAACACAACCTTTACTTCGCAGTAGAGCTTTTCGTGCTGCGGTGCCTATCCAAAAGTTCCCCTCTGCTATATATTTTTGTTAACGGCTATATGTAGTTTCTTGGTCAAACGGTTGTGTATGTCTCATTAAACTAAATTGACAAAATTTTATGCTTAAGAGCTTAGAATATATAACAATAGAGTTCTTTTGTTTCATTTTCTTTTATATCAATTGGTCTAATTATTACTATTTCAATTTGATCGATAAAAGTAACATGTTATAAGAATCTCAGAAGAAGAGAGTGAAAAAAAGTTAAGTGAGCCAATGAGCCAACCCGTTTAACCCACCAACCCGTGGTGGGTCAGGTCGGATTCAAATTTTTTTGGTTTGCTAATAAATGAGTCGGATTGGGTTGGTTCACTAAGTGGTCAACTCGTGGTAGGTCGGGTTGGGTTGGGCCGGATTACCCGATTTGACAGCTCTAATTATAACTCATAAAAATTAACATTGTTTTCAATTTAATTTTCTTATTTCTATTAAACGTATGACTTATGTGCAAATCTTAGTAATTATACTTTTAAAAATTAAAAATAATATAAATATGTAAGAACCTATAATTGATAGTGTATTTAAAAAAGTAATTTAAAATTGGTATGCTTTTGCATCTGGATTAGTTGTTGAACTGTTTGATAGGATTGCAATGGCATAAATGTACATAATTATGTTCTGTAAAATTATGTAAACTTGTTGGACGAGAATATACACCATGGACAAAGTCAAAGAGTTATTGACTTGGTAGTCGCTATATACTTGTTGGGAAAAGTTATTAGAAAGTAAGTTTTTAAATCTAACTTAATCCCACAAACTAGCTTGTATGGTGAGGTTTGCACCCCACTTATATATTATAATTTAGCCTTATCTCTCGTCGATGTGGGACTTCCAACACATCCCATTCACGCCGAGGTATAGACATCTCGAGCGTGACAGTAGAAATTGGGTGGTCCAATATCGGCCCAACAACGGGTGGAAATAGAAATGCCCACATAGAACTTGCTAGGATAGGCTCTAACCATGACTCTGATACCATATTAAGAAGTGGACTTTAAGCCTAACTCAACCCTACAAAACCGGTTTGTAAGGTGAGGTTTGCACCTCACTTTATATATTATAATTTGGCTTTATCTCTAGTCGATGTGGGACTTCCAACACACCTCCTTCACGTCAAGGTATAGACATCTCGAGCATGATAGTAGAAATTGGGCCCGACAACAGGTGGAATAAAAATGCCCAAGAAACAAGAAATATCGCTAGGATAGGCTCTTAACCATGACTCCGATACCATATTATGAAGTGGGTTTTTGTTCGTTCATATACCTTTCGAAGATTTTCAAATGGGCGTCCTATGTGGGCTAAATGTTGTGCCGACATAATTTCACCCAAACTAATGGACGTTTATGCAAGCGTTCGTTGTGTTATACATGACCTTAGACGTCAAGGAGTATCACGTTCTAGTGCAAAAGCTGAATTTTGAGCTCTTGCTCAAGGAATGTGTGAAGAACTTTGGATGAAAATAATTTTGAGCTCTTGTTGAGGGGCACTTAGAGCAGGCAGCAGCGAGATTGGAGCGTGGCAGGGGCACTTAAAGTAGGAAGCAGCGAGATTGGAGCGTAGAGAAGAGAAAGAAGCAAGAAAAATAAAAGGGAAATGGGAGAGGTGCTAGGTTTTCTTGGCTTGAAGATTTGCACGGTCCAAGCCCAAGTGTTAATAGAAAGCCTTATATGCCTCGATCGATCTGCCAACCGAGGCAGTATCTCTTTCACCTGATGTATATACCTCGGTCCATTCTGCCAACTGAGGTAGTATTCCGTTTAGACATCGGTTGCTTAACAACCGAGGCATATAGTGGTTTAAAAATTAGAAAACTGCCACCACGTTTTGATATGCTTCGGTTCCAAAAAAACCAAAGCATAATGTGCGATTTAAAAATGCGATTTTTTACTAGTGAGAGCACACTGACTTAGCAATGGTTGGGCGAGACAAGTCACGTTGTAAAACTTTTAGAAGAATTTAAATTTGTGAGTTCTACTGTTTATTTCATTGGGGGAGCTATCTGATCTCTGGAAGAGTGGACATTCAAGCACTACTCGTTGAGCGAGTAGATATCCTTGTTGAGCGAAATTATAGAGTCTAATTCCATTTTATATATTCTCTTTCAGTATGCTTAATGTGTGATCTGGTAAATGTTTATTTTAGAATTGTTGGTTCTAATCTAAAGACAACTGATTATGGTTTTGTTAGTGTAAGTATTAACATATGAGAGGCCAATAAGGAGGTATTCTGAACTCTAATAACTATTTACACTCAAATAGAGTACAATGTGTTATGTGGTGAGAGTCGTAGGAAGTCCTAGTCATTGGATTGTGTTGTCCAAGATGCAAAGGAGACTAATCTTGTAAATAGTAAGGTGATAACCCCTTTATTTATGAATTTGCAGAGTATAACTATTACTACAAGTGTACGCCTACATAAAGCCCAATGTCAAAGATATATGTCCAGATAATTACGTCTAGTATCAACTATTTGTATTAATACGCGTGACATGTATTTTATACATGTTTAGTTTCTATATATAACATACTTTAAATAATTTAGAAATTTTAAATAATTTAGGAAAGTATTTTTGTTCACTGGCTTATCGTGTATTCTTTTGTATTTTGTTAATTTTTGCGATGATTACTGAGCAGACAGTGAGGTAAGTGATGATAGACCTTTGGTAAGTAAGAATACGACGAAGTAGTTTTCATAATTTTTTATAGATATTTAGTATAGGAGTTGTTTTTATTTTGAAAAACTCGTAATTTGGTAATTAGTATATATATATATATATATATATATATATATATATATATATATATATATATTAGACGTTGTTGAACTATTAATAATAAATTTAAATTTAAATCTTTCGAATGAGGTTTATATTATTAGTTTGTAAATGAAATAAAAATATATATTAAACAGTGAGATGCAACTAAAAATCATAATCAGATTAAAAAGAAAGAAGTTGTTTGTAATAATGTTATCAAAACAAACTCTAATTTGAAAATAAAAAACGTTAATGGTGTGTTTTTTTACCCGAGTTATTGTTTGATGCGCGTGTTTTTTTTCTTCAGATTTTAAGTTTTAGCATGCTGTAAATGATTAGAACAATTAATTGGGACTTCCGTGATCTAGAATGATACTTAACAAGTCAACTTAGAATCTCACGCTCAGTTGAAAACTTTGACACTTATCTCTTAACACATGCTTATAATAATAATTGAAAACACATTATGTAGAAACATTCAAATTTATGCGGCTTCTTCTTTTCGTAAAAACACAGCGCGTGCACCCTTTCATTCCTAATATGCAAAGATTAACTAAATTTATACACTATAATATATATAGGTTTGTTAACTTGGGAATGTCTGTTTTTCAGTTGATATATTTTAGCAATGTGTATCGAGTTTTAGTAAATAAAAATATCCTAGTATATCATGGATTTTAAGTTTTAAGGTTAAGGGTATTTTAATAATAGAATAATATAGTATAGTATATATGCGTTTCGTATAAAGAAACTTCTACTTAATGTACAAAATAATCCAATACCAAACTATGAAGATATAAACTTAAACTAAAACTAAGCAATGTTCAACAACAAATAAAATTGTTCCTAACTCCATCTTTGCAGAAGATAATTTGTTCACTCCTGTCTTATCTGCCTAATTGTGTCCTCTAGTATAGGAGATATACTCTTAAAGCGCTGCAAAATTGAAGAAAGATTCATTATGGTTTCATATATGTTTAAAGATAAATTTGATTTGTAATGTATTCAAGGTATGCATCATTACCTCATTCCACTTGATAAAACACGTTCACTATGCATACTTATAAATAGATGAATCAAGTAAATGTACTACAATATAAAAAGTAAGCTAGGAAAATGAAACATGTGTTAATTGAATCACTAACTCATTGAAAATCAAGTTAAATTGAAAATTTTCTTATTCACATAACAATCCATTATATTGACTTTAACTCATTTTATCTCGATGAACCATAAGTTGAATTGACTCTCTTCAACACTCTTATTCTTTTTTACAATTTTTTAATCCTAATTAATATGCTAACTTGCCCTTTGGTCATCTAAATTTTTTTCTTTCGATTTTAAAATTCAAATAATTGATGTTAAAGTTTACCAAAATAATGTTAAAAATAGTTTTTATCTTATACGGAATAGAAAAAAAAATATTTATAAAAAGTTAGCAATCGTCTCTACTTAACTTTGACCAAGTTGAACCTAAACATAGAGGCATTCTATTTAACCAAAAACGTTAACTGGGTGCATGCGAGGGATGTATGTATATTACTTCTTCGAAACTCGGATGGATTTTGATACTGTTCGTGTTTTTCGTTTTGTCTTAATTAAGGAAATTAGGTCAAACTTAGTCATTTACACAGAGACAGTGTAATTAAGCTTTTGACGCGTGAGTTTGTGTGGTTGCCCAATGAGAAGATCATCTTAATCACGAGTTAGTAATATGATATCATACCATAAATTTCCTTCATAAAGTACGACTTATTTAATCTTTGAAAATGAAATTTAAATTTTATTATTCTTGATTTAAAATTAATTTATACTTTTTTGGTTAATTTAATAAAAAATATTTTCTTAATTAGTTTGTCGTCAAGAATCACAATATCAGATTTTTTTTATAAATCTCAAAATGAATAATTCTAATAAAGGTTAATTTAAGGCATGGTGGTGTATGTGGATTTCTATTATTTTATTTGGGATACTTGGACTCAAAAAAATTGGTTAAAAATGACACAATATTATAATAAAAGAAGTATGTACAATAACACGGATCAAAGCATGACCTTGAATTATTAATAAGCATCTACAACCAGGGATAAATTATATATATATATATATATATATATATATATATATATATATATATAGTCTCAAAAAATATGATAATTTTAAATTAACCATTATTATAGAATTATTTATTTTGAAATTTTGATTGAAATATTTTTATTTTCAATTAAATATTAGAAATACTTATCCATATAATGAGAACTTAAAAAACCTAAGTGTGAGGTAATTATTAATGAATATTAAAGATGAGAAATAATTATCAATATAATGAAAATTAAAGTTATATTTGTGAGAGTTAATGGTCTGTAAATATTAAACAATATTTATTAAGAATTAATATGAAATTTAGATAATCTTACTTAATATATTCCATAAAAGGACAATATAACGGAGATATATATCCCAATTCTACTGTAAACAATGGAGACATGTATACGAATTCCTATAAAAAAAACAGTTTTTTTAACTTTTAGAGCGTAGAATTATAAAAAAAAAATCTAAATTTTATTTTCTAAAAATATATATGACGATCAATTTTTTTAATTTATCACTGGTTTTCTCATTTTTATTACATATTACACCTTTCTCAATTAAATATATGAACTCCTGTTTTCTCATCGGGGTGTTTTAGTGTTTTGACTTTTATTATTTAAACTAGTTTTGTTTTGAGATATAAAATAGGAAACAATTAATAGATTGGAATTGGAAATCTATTTTGGTAAGCTATGCATAATTTCTAGTTATTCGTGTATTTTGCATCTAACTTCCTAAAAAATAAGTAGATTGTTAATTAAAACATATATTATAACAAGTGTTAATCTCTTAATCTAAACTTAATATTATTCCTTCAGCCAAATTTTATATATCTAATGTGTGACTATTAGTATAGGTAAATTTGTGGTGAATTTATTCATATATTGTTTGTTATTATTATCACTTTAATTAGATAGTTAGTTCATCTTTTAGTTTGTATCCTGCAACAACCATGTTTTTATAATGGAGCAAAAATATTCTACATGTTCTAGAGTAAGAACAAATTATATGTGGCACATTTGATTTTTCTTTTATATAGATTTCAAATATGAATTATACATGTGGTTTGAATATGTTTGAAAAATAGATTACGCATATGTTTCATTGAATTATATTTTAATATATTGAAATTGTTTGCATTGATTAGTTCTTTTGTAAGACATTGGTATTGAGTCAGGTGTGTTTGATCTTCAATAAATTATATCCTTTAAATTTTGGAATTTCTACATGTTAGACATTATGCTATTGAAATTTTGGGTATAAGAGTATGACTTTATCAAGAATAGGTTTAATGTCTCAATAGGTCCCTATTTTTGTTCAGAATTTGAAATAGGTCTCTTTATTTTTTGGCGTCTCAATTGGGTCCTTATTTTTGTTAATTTGATGCAAATAAATCCTTTCCGTCAATTTTATCAAACGGCGTTAATGAATGTGTGACGTGGCCTGAGGACAGTATTGACACGTGTAAGGCCACGTCACACATTCATTAACGCCGTTTGATGAAATTGACGGAAAGGATTTATTTGCATCAAATTAACAAAAATAAGGACCCAATTGAGACGCGGGACCTATTGCAAATTCTGAACAAAAATAGAGACCTATTGAGACATTAAACCTAAAGAATATTATATAAATTATATTTTTAAATTTTAAATGAATAATTTAAATTATAATATTAAATTTATAATTTGTTTAATATCCTTGTTTTAAATAGTTTTATTTCTTAAAATATATCATTTTAATTAATAAATATGATACACTATATAATCTTTTGAAATTGATTTGTTAATTGCATTAACTTAATTTGGTAATAATAATAATAATAATAATAATAATAATATATCTTGTTGTTAAAATTTAATTCATATTCAATTATAATTTTTTATTTAAGATTTAATATAAAGTTTAGTACAATAAAAATCACTTTAGTCAGTAACAAAAAATTGTGGCCTAAACCATAAAAACCTTGGACTAAGGTTTAGACAATGATTTTTTAAGCATGGTGTAAGTGAGCATAACATAGGTAATAGGCCATGGTTTTTACTATGACAACATTGTTAAAACTGTTGCTTAGTATCATCACAATAGACAAAAATTTTCACATTAAGATTAAACCACGCCTATATAATGTTGTCTTTCAATTAAAGCCACATTTATTAAAATGTGGTTTTATATGATTTGTTTTTTAATTTTGCATAGATTGCTTATAAAAAGTTCAATTTTTATATTATATATCTTCAAATCACAATATTACACAACTAGACACCACAATGTATCAACACTTTTAACAATATTCATAAGCAAACTATTCATAATTGAATCTATGATAAATGTCATTCATACATATAATTCAATGGTAGAATGCAAAGTACATGAGATGGAAAAATGAATAAATTTGAATTGGAAGGGACAAGATACACAAGTAAAGAAGCAAAAATTCTGAAAATCATTTTTTTAAAAAAATCATTATTGTGCAGTGTATCTCTCTTATATATTAGTATTATAATAACGTACTTTTACATTTTAAACATGTTTTATCTTTTTTATATATGATTATAAATAAAAACTTCATACATAATATAAATATGGACATATAGGTAATTTCACTAATAATAAATATAAATTTACTAAATGAATAGGATTGTGACAGAGTGAATCTATAACTGAAAAGTGGGCCGTTATGGGCTCTTTGCAATAATCCAAATCAAAAACGAAAAAATGGACCACAGCATAATAAGATAAAAGGGTCTGAAATACTATGTTGCCACATGTCACCATCTAACCATAGCACACAAGATTTTTATAAAAGATATT